>NC_090727.1:130648719-130698719 GCF_036898095.1 Palaemon carinicauda | reverse complement strand
CTGCATTCAATTGGAACAAATCAAACTTTCTATTCTCAGTAAAAAACATAGAAAAGAAGAATGACTCGGCTTAACAATACACGTCATTGTTGACATATACAATACAAAAAAAAAAAACAAAAACACATACGTGTAACAATCACGATTGAACGTAAAGGTCATCACTGATGCACTTCTATTCCTTTCGAGGCCTGACTCATAAACATGACGTCATTGTCTTATAGGGAAATAGGGAGGGATGAGGTGGTGTTTAGTCCGAATCTTAAGGTAGTAATAATAATGATAATAATAATAATAATGATGATGATGATGATGATGATGATGATGATGATAACAACATCCTCCTTTTACAAAAAAGGTTTGTAGCTTGGATAATAATAATGATAATAATAATAATAATAATAATTATCGTTATTATTAGTATTAATATTATCACTATTATTCATGGACTTATTTGTTACCAGACCCACCTGGTTGTGTACACATTGCGGGAAAAGAATTATTATTATTATTATTATTATTATTATTATTATTATGAGCAAAGCAACAATCCTAGTTGGGAAAGCAGGATGATATAAGCCCAAGGTCTCCAACCGGCAAAGATAGCCTAATGAGGAAAGGAAATAAAGAAATACACTACATGAAAAGTATTGAATAATAATTATAAAATATCATAACATCAATAACAACGTTAAGATCGATATATAATATTTAAACTATGAAGAGACACTTATGCCATCCTGTTTAATATAAGAATATTCTCTGCAAATTTGAAATTCTAAAGTTCCACACATTCAACTGCCCGATTAGGAAGATCATTCCATAATCTAATCACAACTAGAATAAAACTCTTAGGAAATTATTCAGTATTAAGCCTTATGATGGAAAAGGCAGGACTGTTAGAATTAATTGCATACATAGTACTACGCACAGGATGGTACAGTCTGGGTAGATCTGTATGCAAAGGATGATCAGAATTCTGAAAAAAAAAAAATCGTATGCATCATGCATAAACAACTAACTGAAGGACGGTGCCCGAGGTTAATATTGAGATCAGGGATAAGAAGTTTAATAGGCAGGAAGTTCTTGTTCACAAATTTTTTAAGATGAGATTCAGCAGCTGAAGACCAGACAGGAGAACAATACTCTAAGCAGTGTAGAATGAAAGAATTAAAACGCTTCTTTATAATAGATTTAATCAGCATATATTTGTGCAATTAAAGAATAAACAGACCGAATATATTTTTCAAAAGTGAATTTGCTATCAAGAATCCCACTTAAAGTTTGAAATGAGTTGTGTTGAGTTAAAGAAACATTATCAATGCTGAGATCTGGATGTTGAGGAGCCACTTTCCTCGACCTACTTACAGTCTTCACTAAAGAAATAAAGAAAAATGTGGTGTGTGTGTGTGTGTGTGTGTGTGTGTGTGTGTGTGTGCGCGCGCGCGTGCGCTGATGAATTTACTTGAATGTAAAGAAAGAAGTGTAATGAATTGTTTACTGTCAAGTTCCTAAACTATATTTAATTATATTTGATATGTTTGGCTCTAATGAAGAACTTAAGGTGTTTAGGGTCTAGAAAATGTTTGGTCATCCATAGAACAGTTGATAAGGATGGATTGGTAAGGGACAAAATTTTTTTTAGATGTGGTTTTAGACAAAATAAAGGATACTTCTCTTGGATTTAGACAAAATAAAGGATACTTCTGTTTGTTTTAGACAAAATAAGATACTTCTGATGGTTTTAGACAAAATAAAGGATAATGCTGTTGGTTTTAGTCTTAATAAAGGTTTCTTCTGTTGGTTTTAGACAAAATAAAGGATACTTCTGTTGGTTTTAGACAAAATAAAGGCTACTGCTGTTGGTTTTAGACAAAATAAAGGATACTCCTGTTGGTTTAAGACAAAATAATTTATACTTATGTTATTTTTAGACAAAATAAATGATACTTCTGTTATTTTTAGACAAAATAAATGATCCTGCTGTTGGTTTTAGACATAACAGATACTTCTTTTGGTTTTAGACTTAATAAATGGAGTATTACATCTATTGGTTTTAGACTATTAAAGGTAACATTTATTCTGTTTCCGAGAGGTATTGGTTGCTGATTTGTCAATGAATAGAATCATAAGATATGACACCTTATCTTTCTTTGTGTTTTGAAAGGCCATATTTTCTCCATTTTTTGTTTATTTTTCTGAATTTTTTTTTCTATTTATTGGTTATTTGGTATTTTCTTATTTGTTTTCAAAATACATGTAACCTACTGTATTTTCTATTTTCTAAATTTCAGAACTTTCTCATTTTAGAAAAAACTACTCTATATACTGTAATTTCATATTCGAGAACTTTCTTATTTTAGAAAAACTACTCTAATTTTATATTCTCAAAAATAATGCTCTTCCTTCTGCATAGTGTTCTTAATGTATAAATTTTCTTTAACTGTAAAATTTCTTTCCCCCTGATGCTTTTTTTTTACAGTGATTCTAAAATATTGTCATTATTTCCACAGGTTGTGACAGGTCAGCTTGTCCACCTGACCCTACGAGTTGGAGAGACCAACTGTCCAATTGGAACACCCGACGTCAGCGGCTGCCCTCTGGACCACACTGAAGATGACTACATCTGTGAGATCGTCGTCTGGGAGAGGCCCTGGCTCAACAGCTCCAAAGTTATTGAAGAAAAATCAAGGTAAACAAAAAGTCCTTTTGTTTTGCTTGTGCTCTGATATCCAGTAGTTGCCTTAAGCTTCATGGGTACCTGTATTCCATTTTAAAGGTCTAAAGGCTGCTCATGAGTGGCAGAGGCAAGGGATAGTAACATTCCCCCAGAGACTGACCATATATACATATGATCAGCACCCAAGACTTCTCTCCATCCAATCTAGGACTGAGGAGGGCCAGGAAATGGCTGCTGATGACTCAGCAGGTAGACCTGTAGGCTCTCCCAAACAACCATTCTTAACTTAAAAGGAGTGTGAGGTTACAGACACTAAGAAACTAACGAGTTTTAGCGGGACTCGAACCCCAATTTGGCAATTGCTATGCAGAGACTTATGCAATAGGTCACCACAAATGGATCCTTTTCCAACTAAGGCAATGGCTGCTGATGACTCAGCAGGTAGACCTATAGGCTTCCCCAAATCCCCATCCTTAGCTTACAAGGAGGGTGAGGTTGCAGACACTAAGAAACTAACGAGTTTGAGCGGGGCTCGAACCCCAATCTGGCAATTGCTATGCAGGGATGTTTCCACAAATGGATCATTAATGTACACCAAAATACCGGTCAAATACTTCCATGAGCCTGAGCATTGTTTTGCATTTGGTGACATAGTGACTTAGCACCTGGTTTTAGGATTTTGCTGTGGGCCTACTTGAATTCATGGTTGTACGTTCACACTCATTGTTATAGTTCTCTTCAGTAATCAAAACCTTAGTTTGAAACCATATTTTGTACCTGCACTGTAATTTATAATGAATTTTAGTTTTCTTTAATGGCCCCTCAGTACTCCCAGGGTGTTAAATCCTTGTCATATCAGACATAAGCCCAATTCATTTTGCCCATGGTGTTCTTTAATCCATGTTCACATACTCAGTCATTGTCATAGTTTTCCAGAGTGACCAAAACAACAGTTGAATACTATATTTGTATCTGTGCTGTAGTTTAGTTATTTTCATAGTTTTCAGTAGTGTCTCCTTATTACTCCGTATAATTAAGTCTAACTCATACTGCTATCATTTGATTTGGTTAATAGACCTTTGATATAAGCCAGTATGTTATACTGTACTATACTTTAATAGTATGTAGCCAAAAAACTTTATTTTGAGAACATTTTTTCATCTTTCATCACATCACTTTGAAAGACTAACTTTACTTTTTCTTCAAAGTATTAGTATTTGAATAATGGAGGAGATTATTTATCGCTGCACTTCATGAAAATATATTAGTTCTATTTTTGTATCCCTTTTTCTATATTTCAAACATTATGCTTAAGAAATTCCAAAGGTTACTGTTAACTTTGTCCCTTTGATTTCCAGTTAATTTACCAGGATTCTTTAAACAAAGATTTTAACCATGTTTATTTTAATGCTGTTACTGTTCTTAAAATATTATATTTTTCCTTGTTTCCTTTCCTCCCTGGGCTATTTTCCCTGTTGGGGCCCTTGGGCTTATAGCATCCTGCTTTTCCAATTAGGGTTGTAGCGTAGCAATTGATAATAATAATAATAATAATAATAATAATAATATTAATAATAATAATGATCATCCTTCAAGAAAATAATGTCCTTCAGAAAGAAGCTAATCATTGATGTTTTTGACAGGTGTGCTGAAACTGAAGACGACAATGACTTCAACATCAGGGGCTTCTCGCGACTCGCCAGCTCTCCCTCCGAAGTCCCACAGCAACGACTCCCAGCATCCATTAGCGAGCAGCAGCTGGGACTGGAGGCTTTCAACTATGTGGACCGTGCATCAGAATCAAAATTCAGAGGAGATATGGTCAACTTCCATGTCGGCAAGATTACAGTAAGTCATATACAGTGCATATGAACAATCTGATATAAGTCTCTATAGTTTATGAAAGATCTAGTTTAATGTTTTTGATGTTCTCAAAATATTTTAATTGTTCATTAGTCTACTTCTCTTGTACAGTAGTTTATTTATTTCCTTTCCTCAGTGGGCTATTTTTCAGTGTTGGAGCCCTTGTCCATATGTCATCCTGCTTTTCCAACTAGGGTTGTGGCTTAGCTAGTGATAGTAATAATAATAATCATGTACTGCGCTTTATGTAGTTGTCTAAAACTTTGTCATGACAATTTTCCTGGATGGTACATATTGCATGGCTTAGTAGAGTAAACTATATATATGTTAGCATGTTATTCTATCTTTGATTTTAATGTTTTTGTAAACTGCTTTATGTAATAGACTAGATCTTTGTTTATTCTATGAGCCTCTCCTTACTTTTCAGTTCGACCCCTTGAATAACACAACTAAAGTTCAAATGAATGTCGAATATGGCTTCAAGATGTGCCTTAGATCTCCAGATGAAAAGACTGACCCCAGGGTGTGCCCCCGCGACACTCAGCGAGACCACTACGTCTGCTCTGTCTACGTCGTTCATAATCCCAACCAAATTTCAACCCTCGAAGTGATCCCTGTCCGAGATTCTAGCGATGATAATGAGATTCACTGCGAGAAAAGGGTGAGATATGACCGTTAAATGTAGATTTCATTTATTTAGATCTTGAATTCTGATTGTTTCCTTGTTGAGTGTTCAGTGAAATAATTTTTATATGAACCCATAAAGGTGGTGGTGTTGATATTGTAAATGGTAAACTTTACAAAATCTTGCATACTGTACTCTATACAGTACATCGGAATGATGTTCTGACTTATTTTACTGGGATTTGGTTTTCCTTTATGCATAGGGTACAGTATTGTTATTTCAAGACTCCTCTTAATAACTTTAAAGGTTCCCATTTTGAAGATGTTATGTATCTTACCATACTAGGTAAAATTTTTACTGTTCTGTGATTTAATGTAATTTTATTCTGTCTTAAGTTAAGGTATATTGAGCACAAACTTTTTATTATGAATTGATTATAATTGAATGTTTAATTATTACCATTGTTAATGTCTTTACAGCGGGAGGGCCATTGTTGGTTCTTGCATTTCCCTTCTGTTTAGTGCTCTACTTACTCTTGATAACTTAAAATTCTCTTCCTATTTCAGAGAAGCGTCGACGAAGAATTAGTCGTTCCTGTACGAGCCCCTTGCCTTGGTTGCCCTCAGCCAGCACCGCTTAATGATGCAACAATCCTGGAAATCGCAGACTTTGCTTTGAAGGAGTACGATAGGACGGCTGATGAGGATGACCTGCATATGATCTTGAGACTTGTGAAGGCCCAGACACAGGTAATAACAATAGAAGGGAATTTATTTGTGTAGCCACAGTATTGTAAGACACCATCTTAGTTCCTTTCCTCACTGAACTATTTATCCCTGATGGAACCATTGGACTTATAGAATCTTGCTTTTCCAACTAGGATTGTAGCTTGGCTAGTAGTAACAATAATGATGGTTGTCATTGGGCTCATTTTAAGCTTCTATTGTTAGTCACTTTTGATAGGATTTCTAGGTATTAAACAGATGATTGTCCTAGAAGGAATGATGTCACCAAACTTAATTTTATGTGGATTGTCATCATTTGTGTTTTTGGAATCGTTCATCAAATTTGGGGAATTTTGAGACTACCATATTTTCTTTTATGCGAATTTGATGTAGAAAATATTTTGAGGAAATTTTCTTTAATGTAAATATTAACAGAAAATCATGCATTTTCATCCATGATTAGAATATCTTTACTGCAACATGTATGTTTTATACAGTATTAAACTACACTGTACTTTAAAGGTCCTCTTCATCATCTTTTCATGCTATATTGTGTTGCATTTCTTGATCCATTGTTAAATTGACTTTCAAAGGATGGGAAAAAATAACCTCTCATCTATTTCAGGTGGTTGCTGGCATCAAGTACTACTTGACAGTTGAACTCGCAGAGACAGAGTGCAAGAAGACCTTCACTGGTGTCGACGTAAACAGGACTTTCTGCAGTCGGGACTTGTCTGAGGACACCAAAATTTGCGACCTGCATATAGTTGACCAGCCTTGGGTACCTGCAAGAGATCTTGTAGCAGCTCAGTGAGTATTTGTAGAGAAAGATTTGTTTTTTTATCTTAGAAGAATGAAATTAAAAAGCCCATTTAAGGATATTGTCAGAAATTATGGTAGGAATTTTATTGATGGGTTGTAGGTGTGATGACAGTCACTGATTGTATGTAATAGAAATAAGATATAAGATGTGTGAAGGTCTTCATCTTCTTGGCTGTGTAATGTTCAGATAAGTGTCTTATTGGGCAACCATAACAGTTACAACACAGTATATATTTGTCTTTAAATTACTAGAACATTTAGCTAAAGACCTTGGTTCTTTTAGTTATGTTTGGTATCATAATAATTTTGTAGAGTTGAATACAGTATATGTTAGTGTATTTTGATAATAGGTTATGAGATTTGAATTTTACACATAATAGTTTTCTGCTCATCTTGTTATATGATTCATCAAAGGAGACAAACATCTTATTTTTTGTTGCAGGTGCTATGACAAGGACAACTACCCTGCCACTACTCAAGATGAATTCATTGTTCCTGTTGCTGTTGGTACAAGCTTTGCTGCTATTCCTTCTGGTACTGGTTTCCAGTCAAGAACTTCTACCTTTGGAGGCCAGGCCCCAGTAACACTTGACGAAAACACTAGGGCCATTGCTCAGATGGTTGTATCAGAGTACAACAGGCGAGAGGATGATCGCGAATATTACAAGCTCATGAAGGTCCATGAAGCCACACCACAGGATGCATCTGGAATGTCCCACGTAGTTGTTGAAATGGCTGAGACAAATTGCAATAAGTTTGATCCTTCCACTGGCAATGGTGAGCACTGCATCGAGAATCCAAGAGAAGAACGTGAGGTTTGCAGCGCTCAAATCCACGAACAAGCGCCAGGTAACAGAAGAATTGTGTCCATGTCGTGTGAAGATCTTGACGATTACCTTCGAGATAGGTTGATGCCAACTTTGAACCAATTCCATGTCATGGATCACCCCTTCTTAAACTCACAAGGTCAATCTGCTTCCGGAAACCCTGTTCCTATCAATGACCCTAAAGTTCGGGAGATTGCTGCATTTGTCCTCGACCAGTACAATCTACGAGGAGATGAAGACGAACTCTATGTTCTGACAAATATTGTCAGTGCTCACACTCAGGTTAGTTGGATCTTTTAAATATGCAGCAGGAGATCTTATTAGAATATGCAGCAGGAGATCTTATTAGGATTATATATGATTATTTTATAGTACGTTCAATAGATCCCAAAGTTTAGAAATTGAAGGAATATGCAGTAATAGCTTGCAAGACTTTATATAGGGCTGCTTAGTTGCAAGACTTTATATAGGGCTGCTTAGTCATTTGATATAGTAAGATGTCACAAATTATGTAACTGAAATGGACAATATTCAGACAAAATCCTAATTCAAGCTCATAACTCAAGAAGTAAAGCTTATTTCCATGTTTGTTATAGCAAATGTTTATCACAACACTTAAGGTTGCTGATATTTCATATGTTAATGAACGTATACAGGACGGCAGAAAGTGCAGGAGTTTAATAGCGGAGAGGAGAAGAAATGATAAAGACTTCTGACTAAGGATTGATAATTTTTGTATGGCTGAAATCGTAGGTGGTCGCATATTTTAGATTGTTGTTTCCTCCGTAGAATGCTGGTGGAGTGGCCAAGTACCTCTTAGAGCTGGAAGCAGCAGAGACACACTGCAAGAAGTACCTTCCTGTGGCTGATCCTTCTCGGTGCCACATTGATTACAGCGAAGAGAGAGAGATCTGCCAAGCAGAAGTGAATGTACCAGCAGACCCAGCCCAGGCAAAGACTCTTACTAGGCTGTACTGTGATGAACGAGATGACTATTACACCAATAAACTCAGAGGTGAGCCTGGGCATATTGTATGAGATTGATTATTTGTACTGTATATTAATTATGTTGAGTATTGTACTTGCTCTGGTTATGAGTAGCTAAGGGTTTTGTTTTTCACAGGTACCGGTTTTCATAGTGCAATAAGATTGTTGGAAAGTATTTAATGGTATTTATGCAATACTGTATCCAAACATTCAATTATGGTATACATTAGTAACCCAATAATTGAAAAGTTTAATAACTCACCTTTTTTAATATTTGGACCCCCATCCCCCTTAGTATCCATCTACGCTTAGATTGAATGCTGGGGTATTTAATGGTTATTTTATCAATTCATGAAATGTCATTATTGAAATGTTTTGTCTCTTTCAGGTCGATTCTTCTCTGGAGCTTCCCATCAACCTGGTGGCTCAGGTAAGAATGTTTACAGATTTTACATCTCTTCAAGCCACATTTTACGAACCATATATTTTACCTCTGTTCTAGATGCTTGTGATTCCCTCGATGTTTTGAATTTGATCATAAAAGAAGCTAGGATTTTTTTGTAGACATGGGTAGTGTTTTGTTTTTATGAGTATTGCCTCAATAATGATAGATTATATTGGAAAAAGGCATTTAGATGTCACCAGGTTTCAAATGGGTCCAAATATAAAGCCATCTTGTACTATACAGCATTAAAATCTTTAGCGGTTTTGGAACATCGATTGCATAATGTCTTGTAAGGATAAAGGTTTCAGCCATCGTCTTTCACACAGTTTTAACATCTTTATCTGAACAAAGATAGTAACCCTTCAATTAAACAACATCTATCCATCAGACTTTCAAATATTAATGTAGTATTTTTCCTGCACTATCTTTTGGAATATGATGATTATGCAGAAAAATATTTAGGGGTGTTTCATAGATAATAAAAAAAGATTCAATATATATTTATTACACTAAAGCTTTTAAATGTTTTGGATGCATATTGAAGGCTTATTTTCACAGTATTGACTCAAAATAATAATGACAAAAAATATCGAGCAAGAATTTTGATCATCCGTGGGGCACTTTTAATTGAATTATAAATGTTGTGCAAACATGAAGTGCAGAAGAGTTGCATTAGTTTTGGCAGTTTGCAGCTTTCGTGACTATATATATTGTAGCAAACCAATTGAACTTTAATCGTAATGTAGAATCTTCATTTAATACAATTCAAATAAGTTTGGTAAAGTTAAGAGTATTAGATAAGTTTTACTCGAGCCTATTCTTTATTGATCCATAGATACTAAGTTTTTTTATCTATCCCATGTGATTGTTTTTTTTTAAATCTTAATTACTCGAAAGTAAATTTAATTTTTTTTTACTGATGAACATTTAGATAAAACTTTCATTTTGTTTCTTTTATTCTTGTAGCAAACAATGGAAATGGTGAGTGTTTGGAAGGTGAAATAGATATTCCCATTCTATTATTGTTTGCTTCTTCACTTGCCCTACATATTTATACCCAATGTGGGAAATCACTTGATAACGAATGGTTAAGGATTGGGTCGAGTTACTTCACTTAAATCCAGATTCATTTTCCACTTCCTGAGTTGTAGAGGCTGTTTAAATTTTCAGTGGAAATGTATAAATATAATTGGGTATTTCTTTAAAATCGTTCCTGGACAATTTAACTTTGGATAGTACTTTCATCAATCATAGCTAAAACTACCTATGGGGATATGATAAAAAAATCTACATGGTGAAATTAGAAGATCTTTGGTTCATATCCAAAGAACTTGTGAAATCACTACATCACCTATTTTGGTAAAGTTGATATTTTTCTAGGAACCATAATTAGGAACACATGAATCCTGTCGGGTACTATATTTTCATAACGTAATGCATCTTGGTAAATATAATAGTGTACCTTTATTTGTTTTCAGCCTCCACTCTTACTGGAGCATGGGTTGCCGCCAATGTAAACGACTCCAGCATCAGAAAGCTCGGACACTTGATAGCCGACGAGTTTGATCTTAGGTCTGACGAAGATAACCTCTTCATCTTCCACACTCTTGTGAAAGCACAAAAAATGGTGAGCAATACTTTGATTTTTTTCTTTATTTTATCTATTTTCTTTTATTGTTACTCTTTTGTGTTCTTGTGTTCTTATTTCTCCTGGTTGGTTCGTATTATCTTTCTTTTAAGAGGCAGGTCTGTTGCTTCCATCATAGTTAAACCCCATCCTTTTAGTTTTTAAAGTCCTTACTATTGTCTTTCCTTTTCCTTTTGTTTTCTTTTTTCTTCATCATTTGTCAAGAAAGACATTGGAGGTTTATTTCAAGGGCTTTTGAAAAAATTGTTAATGTTCAACTGGGTAATGTCCTAACCTATTTTAAGTATTAGTTGACCTGAGTTACTGCATACACTGATCAGATATTTATAAACATTTGGTCTGTAATATCATGACCAAATTTTTTACACGAATATATGTATCACATCATATAACTTTATTGTTCCATCATCATGCATTTGCTTGGAGATTTTTGCCTAAAGTACTGCTAGAGTTTATTCAAAAGGTCTGATTAGTGTATATGAAAACCAGGTAATTTTTCCTCACTACTCTATTCAAACCCCCTTTCCCAAAATTTGATTTTAACTGCTACAATTTCATGATTGTAGGAAATTGTTGGAGGTCATAAAGACGTTTCTCCGAATTCATTACAACTGATTGCAACAAGGGGAAAGCTATAGCTATAAGAAATTTGAATCTAAGTCATTACTGCCACTAATCATGTATTTGGCCATAAACTCACCAACTATAAAGTTTTTAGTCATTGGTTTATTCAGAATAATTAAGTCTTAGGGGATATCAAAAGTATTTTTTCATGTAGAGGAATTTTATTTTGGGTTGTTCCTTGCCTGAGAGAGTGGTATTTAATTGGTCTTTTACTTTATTTGCAAGAGAAGCTGAAAATTAAAGAGGAAGAGCATTGTTTCCTGGTCAGTTTTCAATCCAAAAACTTTATTAACACAGTTCCCTATTCTTTAAGCAAAGTTTCCCTTTTGTTTTTTTATACTTTATTTTATTTACCATAGTTCATAGTCATTTTTAACATTTACTTTTCATCAACCATACCATCAGCTATTTGGATGATATACTGTACATAATGCTCAAGGTTTTCATGTACTTCTGTTTTTGGAAAAGGTGAGCTGAAAGGACTGAGTGGAAAATTTTAAATGAGTTTTCATTCCTTATGGTCCAGGACCAAAACTAAGCAAAGTCTAGTTAATTGATGGTGATTTAGGAGAAATTTTAGCACATCTTGACATGATTTGAGAAATTGTGAATTTTCTTTGGTGAAACATAATATCTTGGCACGAGTTTTTTTTTTTTATTCAAGCTGAAGTCATACGTTATTCATAATTACTTCATAGCTTTTTGTAGCTACTTTACGATTGCCAATTCATGGTGAGAGTGAGGCGACAGAGCACATTCAACTTTTTCTACCTATAGTCCATTTCTTTTAGCGATGCATATTTGCACCGACTCGCGGTGGTGCCCTTTTAGCTCGGAAAAGTCTCCTGATTGCTGATTGGTTAGAATTATCTTGTCCAACCAATCAGCGATCCAGAAACTTTTCCGAGCTAAAAGGGCACCGCTGCGAGTCGGTGCAAATATGCATCGCTAAAGAAATGGACTATACAGGAAAGGAATTATGGACTCTGGTACCAGGTTTATTAAAATAAAAAGTTGCAGACATTTTTTTTCCAAATTCCAATTTTTTTAATCTCCAGATCATATTAATTGATAAGAGTATACAGTAAAATATTTTATGTAATTTAGATTTCACATTAAGCCAGGAGCTTGTCCACGACTCAAAAGAGGTCTTATAATTTATTACTAGGTAGGCCAGTGTCGACTTGATATTGCTCACACACTCCAGGCTATGATTATATGACAGGCTGATGTTTACATTATGCTACACAGGCACTCCAGGATATTAATTATATTACATGCTAGGGTTTGCGTAATGTCCCGTAAGCCCGCAAGGTCAAATGTGTTATTCTGTTGATGCATATTAAATTTTTAAGAGCATTGCATGACAGGAAAATTAAGCTAATTAATTTGATATGATTTTTAGATTACATCTGGCTTGAAATATCACCTGGTTGTAGAGCTTCTCGAAACTGTTTGCCCCAAGTACAAGAGGAGTATCGACAAAACTCGTTGCGTCCCAGACATTGGTGAAGATCCTGTGGTAAGTTTGCCTTTACATTAGTTCTTTATATACTCTTGTTACTTAGAAGTACCACGATTTGAAGTCTAAAATGGTTTCAAGCTCATTTACCATAAAATTTGATATATAATATAAGTTAAGGTTTAGATACCATTCTTTATTTCTTGATCATGAATTACTAAGTACATGTGATTATTATCTAGCATTTTGGGATTTTTTATTACCATCGTAAATTATTTATTGATTTAGTAAGACTTTTTTTAGGGGAGTAATGTTGTAGTCTAACTTTATACTTTACATAATACTGCAATTAATGATTTAAATGATTAAATCCTCATGATTGAAAGGACTTTTTTACTTTTTGCCAATACTTTGTATGAGCACAGGGATTAAAGGGGGATTTTCAGAATTAATTAAAATGTTTGAATTTTATTCACCATCCAGTAACTGCGAGTACATTTTTGACTGGCTCATATGTAGAATAGTCATGCGAAATATTGTTACATTGCAAATGCTGTACAGTTTTTACTATTTAGGTTTATTACAATTCTTTTAGATATAGGCTGACATATGCATACCAATTTGAATCTTGATGGGT
Organism: Palaemon carinicauda; assembly: GCF_036898095.1. Taxonomy (NCBI): domain Eukaryota; kingdom Metazoa; phylum Arthropoda; class Malacostraca; order Decapoda; family Palaemonidae; genus Palaemon; species Palaemon carinicauda. The sequence goes on along the minus strand of NC_090727.1, from coordinate 130,685,374 downwards.
TTGTTTAATCATTTTCATAATGATTAAAATTAGGCTACCAAATTAGCTGTTAAGATATTCATGGTTTTTATGCCTTACTTTGTTCCTTCCATGAATAGTTGCCCTCTCCATTAAAAACTAAAACTGTACCAGAGAAAGCCATGTGTGTCAAAAATTATAGATTTATGTTAGCATAAGTTCAATTCTTAAGATATTTTAATTGTTTATTACTTCTTATATACAGTAGTTTATTAACTTATTTCCTTTCCTCACTGGACTATTTTTCCCTATTGGAGCCCATGTGCTTATAGCATCCTTTTTTTCACACTAGGGTTGTAGCTTGTCTAGTAATAATAAAGTAATAATAATAATACTAATAATAATAATAATCATGATGATGATGATGATGATGAATGGCTTATGAATGCAATCTCTGTACAGTACTTAAAATCATTGCATGTATTAACAGATGTGTGAGGCTGATATCTTGATCCAACCATGGCTGAGCAAACAGCAAGTTACAAACCTCCAGTGTGCTGACAAGGACGACTTCCACGAGGGTGATGATTCAGTTGAGGTCTTGTTACCTAGAGTCCACCCTTCAGCTCATGCCCGCCCAGTCTTCAAGAGCCACTTTGTTGTCCGCACTAGCGACGAGAGCATAGAAAGCAACGAGGTAGGTTTTGATCGCTTATCCTTATGATGAAGGTAAAGTATTTGGATCCTGCAGGGATTTTTGTGCTTGTAGAGGGCATGGTCGTTTAATTTTGAACTAAGAAGGTTAATGCTAGTCAGTAGATCTCTTTGTGGCACAAAAAGGGATCTAGTTGTGAGTCAAGAGCTTAGAATGTAGCAGTAGTGAAATGATTGTAGTTTTTCAGTGTAGAAATATTTTAGTAGTGGTTGGGAGCTTGGTGGTGGTGTGTTGACGATGGGGTAGTGAAAACGCTCAGGAGGAAAAGAAAAATTTTACCAAACCACTTGGCCTGCTGATGTCTTAAGGAGTACAAGTCTTACTTCCTTTTTGTATCAACAGATATGGTATTTTGTTTTCTACTTTGAGTCACAATCCCTTATTATGTAGAGCATTTTTAACAATTATTTGACCAGTAATCTTGTGTCTTTGGCTTAAATAACTTTTTGAAATACATAAAAGTAATCGAGCTGCTTTTTGCTGATGTAGATGGTAAAGAGTTTGATTAGGTTTTTGCTTCTACTGGCCAGAATGTTTGCTTCATGTATAACCTGAGGAGATAAAATCTGATTTTATTTATTAATTTTTCATCGCAGCTAAGTTTCATGAGGTTTAAAAGTGATGTCATATATATCGGTAGTATTCTACAAAAAGCTTGGGACACTGGATTAATAAAGCTGTAAAATAGTTGTCTTTTTCTCAAGTTTTTGTTCTTGATGGTCACATAAGTTTGCCTCTTTAATTTCAGAAAATTTAAAAAGCTTTACAAGATTTCCTTCAATACTTGACTTCTGTTCTTCCATTTCACTGCCCCATTAAAGTACCTTTGTCTTGGAAAGTTTTCTTATGCTCTACAAACAACTCTTAATAAAAGTCTTCTAATAAGAATGATACTTCTCCCTCCTTAAGCGTTTCTACGATCCCTTCCGCCGATTTAGCAGCCGCCAACAAGACTCCAACGAAGATCTTTCGAATGAGACAGTTGAGGTTAATACTTGGCATAGGCCACCTTTTTTTTTTTTTAATAGATGAATTTTAGCATAGTTCAAAGGAAAGGGAACATTTTCTTTCAAGGCCACAAAGTTAATTTTGTGAAGAGATATTTGGATCTATGGGTAGATAAGAGTATGAAACCCCCTACAAGCTATTTCCTAATAATTAATTTGATTGTCATATTTGTTATAATGTAATTTTGCTATCAGTCCATAATTTCTTTTGCAAACTAACATGCTAATAACCCATGTTCTCCCATGGAAGCGCTTCTATCATCCCTCCGGTGTTAGAAACCGTCAACACGACACCGAAGAAGACGACGACGACTCCGAAGAATTCCCCAATTTCCGAGGCAGGAGAGGAATTCCCGGTGGTTATCAAGAGGGAGACAAGAACAGTCCCAAAGTGAGGGAAATCGCAGATTTTGCCATCAGTTCTATGGATGAACTCTCTGAAGATCCTCGTGTCAGAGTTGTCAAGACAGTCGATAGAGTAGAAACTCAAGTAAGTATTTTCACTTGTTTTAGATTTATACAACTTATTATTCTTTTTAGTTGTTATTCTTTGTTAGGAGCCCTTTAACCCTTTTACCCCCAAAGGAGGTACTGGTACGTTTCACAAAAGCCATCCCTTTACCCCCGTGGATGTACCGGTACGTCCTTGCAAAAAAATGCTATAAAATTTTTTTTTTTTCATATTTTTGATAATTTTTTTGAGAAAATTCAGGCATTTTTCAAGAGAATGAGACCAACCTAATCTCTCTATAACAAAAATTAAGGCTGTTAGAGCAATTTCAAAAATATATACTGTACAGTACTGCAAAATGTGCTGGGGAAAATAACCCCCTGTGGGTTAAAGGTTGGAAATTTCCAAATAGCCTGGGGGTAAAAGGGTTAATAACCAGATAGCTATTTCTGTTTAGTAGCAGGTTATTTGAAATGAAGGCAGTGCAGTATTCAGCCATAAAACGTTTGTGATGTATAAGTTAACTTTTTTTTTTTTTTTTTTTTCTGTATTCATGTTTAGAATTTTTGTTGTCGGCTAGGGCAGATTTTATTTGCATAATATATGATAGGAAATGTTGAAGAATTTAGCAAATGTCCTAAATCCTGGAAAAAAAATTATAGTATGGTTTATCTTTTTAGGTGGTTGCTGGGGTCAATTATAAACTTTCCCTCACCGTACACTGGACAACATGTCTCAAAGCAGATGAAGTAGAAGATTTAAGTACCTGTCCCACTGACCCCAACGAAGACGTATATTCTTGCACGGTCATTGTTTACGATGTACCGTGGACGAACACTCGAAGGGTCACAGAATCTGCCTGCAGGCCTAAACGTGCTGAAGTTGCTCCTGCTAAAAGAGCTAGGCGAGGGCTGGTTGGTGGTTTCAGTGAGGCCGATGTAAATGAGGCCAAAATTCAGGAAATGGCTTCTTTCGCTGTCCAAGCCATGGATTCCGCAAGTGATGATCGTTATGTTAGACGGGTAGAAGAGGTCTTGAGTGCTGCTACACAAGTGAGTGTACTGATTTGTCTTTGGAACTTATTTGCTTTGGTTTTCTTTTTAAAGTATTGTCGTCTTACTTTGCTATTGTATTCTGTATTCTGTTGCTTTGATGTTGCGTAAACGTTTCAAGTCATTTTTTCATCTCAAAATTCTCATTACTTTGGCTTGTTTTGCTTATTGCATGTTTGATATTCTTAAATATAAGCTATATGGAAGAGTACTTTGTCTATAAAAGAAACCTACAGTAAAACTTTCCCTACAATTAGTATTTCATATATTTCATAATAAAGTTAGACCTTACTAATCTTTGGAACTATTCTTGAGAGTATCTTAACAAGACATCAGCGAATGTTTGAAAAACAAGAATAATTGCAGCATCTGTAATGACACTTCCAGAACCCTTATTTCCTTATATTGTATACAGTAACTAGGAAAACACTTGTGCATCTCAGCCTTGAGAGAGAATTCAAAAGTAATTATATTTGAAACCAAAGACAAGAATGCATTCGCAGTTATATAAACACCAGATAAAAAAGACAGAAACCCATTTTTACATAAGGGCACGCAATTTCACTTGTACAGTTTATCTGTCTCAACTTGCCCTCTCCACTTATACAATATAGCTGAGTATACTGTGCTGTAATTTGGTATTACATATCTTAATGCTTTTTTGTCTATATTCAGATAAGGTGTATTCAGTTGTTTTGTATAGTAATTGTGAATGCACTTCAACTAAAAAGACAAAACCATTGAGTTATGATGTCCAAATAATGCTTGGCATACTGTTATTTAACTGGAGATGAAATTGAGACTGATATTTTATTTGCCTTTAGTGTATCTATCAAGGCCTGTTATGTATTTCATGTTATAAAAGTTCGGATAAGTACCCATAAATATTGCCATATGGAGTTCCAGGGCCCTACCACGAATAATCAAATTCACGAATATTAAACATGCGATTGGTAAGGTCTGACTCTACCTGTAAATATTTAACCCTATTTTCAATTGATAATTGCATTTTGCCTTTATGTATTCTCTATTTTTTCCATGGTATATTTTGCAAGTATGTTCTGTATTTCAAAGAATTTTGAAATAGCCTGAGTATTTCTACTTCGTTTTTTATTCTTCTCTATAAACTTTCAATATATTTATATCTGTTTCTTTGTCTTGCCTCCTTGAAATCTAAAGTTACTGTACATATTTCTTCATTAAATGTCTCTCTTCAACAATGCACCTTTATACTTGGATGTTACTCTCATGTTTTACTTTCTTTTTATTTTTAATTTATGGATTAACTTAACTTTGAGAATGTTGATCTTCAAAAGATTGGGTTTGCTTGATACTAATACCTTCGTTTTCATACCTCTCATCCTATTCTTGCTTTTATTGATCCCCATTTTCAGTAATGGCTTGTGATGAGTACCTGCTGCATGTTCTCCGACAGTGAGTTCAATCCCCCAATGGTTTATTTTAAGTATTTTCTTGTACTGCATGCTTCTTTTTATTATCTTGAAGGTAATATGGACTTTTGATTGCTAAAAGTGTTTCATAACTTAATTTTTTCTGTATTGATGTTGTCACTACATTAATTGTAATGTATGATGTAGCTTGAGTATATAATAAGTTATTAAACATGCTGGTGCACTTCCAGGTTGTTGCGGGAGTGAATTATAGGATGAATATTAAGGTCTACTGGACAACTTGTTTGAAGGAGGCTAGCATAGAGGATCTCAGCAGCTGCTCTAAGGATACCAGCAGACCAGTCCAGACTTGTGAAGTGGTAGTATACGAGAGGTCTTGGGCAAACCACACTGAGCTCACTTCTTCTTCTTGTAACTGATGAGGGCAAAAGGGAGAGGTGTTGCAAGACTAATTTTCTTATTGGAGTTATTATGTAGGAAATGAATAACTGTTTACATTGATTATGATGCATTGGTTGTGGATGCATACTTTTGGAAATTGTTTTTGATTGTTGTAATGAGATTTAAGTACAGTATGGGTGTTAGACCATGATAACATATCATGCCAGAAATCTGCACCATTAAAACTAAGTGATTCATATTAAATACTTTTTAGTTTCTTTATTTGATTCTCTGTAGATACATCATCCTTTATGAATACAAAAGGATTTCTTTTCATTACATTCTTAGTTCAGTGGAATCAAATTGAAGATAGGAACCCTTTTGCAAAGAAAAGACAAATTACTATATATTTAATCAACTTATTTTTGTAAAACACTGAAATATTATGATCATTTCATGTCAATATCAAACTTTCATATGGAATCATCTTAGAGAACAGTGCACAATAGATTTCCAGTATGTAGTTTCCATAACATCATATGCCTTACTACAAAGCTGGACTGTGGGTTTTTAAAAACCTAATGGGGAATATGAAGTTTAATTTTATTTTTCCACTCAAAACGTAAAAGAAAAATTTAGTTTTAGAGCTTCCAGCTTCTTCAAGAGATGAAATTGTATTTTAAGATTATATTTATATCAATTTTTAAAACTAATATTTCAATGTCTCAGTGTACTTTAAATTTTTAGCTACACGTTGATTTTGAAAAAGAATATAGAATTGCATTTAGGATCTATATTTGCATCACTGGTTTTAATTTTTGTCTTTCAATTTTAGCTTGATGATATTTAATCTCATGCACTTTATTCTTATTATTAAAAAAAAACATAAGGTTCATTCATTCATTTTTAAATATTTTAGCATTTTTTATGTCATCAAATTAGAAACTTTTAGCAAAGTTTATTGAAATACCTTGCATCATTGAAGTTTAAAAATAGGTTTAGCATGTTTTAGCTGGATTTCCCTGTACGCGAGCGTATATGATCTGTTGGGGATATTATAAGTTCTTTATTTATGATTGAAAAACTGTAGCAAACCATGAAAACAAATAAGTTTCTCCTAACATTTTAATTATTCTGTCATTTCTTTCCTTTCCAATGTAAAATGGATCTACATATTTCCTCGTCCCAGTGACTGTCTTTTGTAGTAGGGACGCTTAATTCTCCCATGACCATTGATGTACATAGATTGTTATTCTTATTGGTCAAATGGATGTGCATAGAGCAACATCACAAAGGTCCTAAGCGCACTTAATGAAAGAAAAGGGAACTTCACTCAGATGAAGGAAGCTGCATTTCTTCATTTGATGGAAAGATTTTTTTTATCCAGTAGTTTTGAGAAGTTTAGACTGGCTTTGGCCACTTCTCTTCATCACGAAGATCCATCTTAGTGTGGATCGGATTTTTTTTATTTGGGAAGGTTTTGTGTTTTCCTATCTCTTCATTAAGTGAGCTTAAGATAAGGAGTATTTTACACTTGATTATATATCTAATATATACATATATATAATATTGTACCTGTGATGAAAAATATTAAGTTTTCAATAGTAATTTTCTGCAATTCATTTACTTTTCTTTCCTTATTTAGTGAAAAAATTTGTATCTTCAAGAGATCTTTTAGATGAATGTAGGGTATGAATATTTAAATGGGGATAAAAAGATTTAATTATTGCTGAATTTTGTTCTATTGAAAACATAAGTATTAAGAATATTATGATTGATTTATTTTACAAGAAATCAAAGTCCCTCTTGAATTTTGTTTTTGTACACTTTCCTATAGCAAAGTGATCATGAAAACATTTTAGAAATATTTTTTACCAATGTCACATTAGTTTACATTCAAATGTCCTACATTTTTAATAATTCTATACAATTAACTTCCATTATCTTAATAAGCAGACTGTAATTTTAATTTGTTATTAGGGCTCAGCTATGTATCAAATAACAGGAGATATGTGAAGAACTCTGACCTAGTTTAGTAAATTTAGTAATGTATTTTGATTGATTACCAGAAAAGTAGTAGTGACAGTAATGGTTAACCAGTGTGCTGTTGGTGAAAGAAACCATGCCATAGGGATGGCCACAGGGAATTATCTTCATTGGGTGAATTGTTTTGAGGGACTTGCTGTAAGGTCTGTGATTGCTTCTACAGTATTTTGTTGTGTTTGGTGTTTTCTGGACGTAACTTTGCAAGTTTTTGAATATCAAAATTATGGAATATATCCTGAAATCTCTCGAGGTTTAGTTTGGGACTAAATGCCTTTGACCTTGACTGCCGATAGGATATTTTGTAGAGATGAATATGCATTACAATAGAATACTGTAGAATTTTAGTGATGTGCTCTAAGGTGGGGTATAGGAATACATAACTCACTTTGTATACTTTTATTTAATTAAAGTCACACATAGTAATTTTGTCTTTTATTTCTTTCCTTCATCAGTGCTGACTTTCATGGATATTGTATGTGAAAGTGCAGTGTAAAGTACTGTATTCCTAAATCATACTGTCTTGTATCTTAGACTTTCTACAATAAGTCTCCCTGTTATAAAGGTACCTGTTAGAAATACCATATTCCCATGTTTGCTATGGCTTAAAGTAGGTCCTCAGGTTACGACAGATCCATTTCTATGCCACGTAGGAATTCAATTCTCGTCAGAAGTCTGATTCATTTACTGTACATAACATACGTACAATGAATTTTCTCTTGCGTTTAGAGACTGCCGCTGAAACTTGAGGGAAAATTCCACAAGATAGTCGTACGAACTGCATTGCTCTATGGTACATAGACAGCAAGCGTAAGGAAAACTGCTAAGAAAAACATGGATGCACCAGAGATGAGAATGCTGAGGTGGATGTATGGAGTGGCAAGAAAGGATAAAAATGGGAGTAGCTCCTAAATCCTAAATTTATATGGTAAATAAAGATGGCTAACTAAGAATGCTAAAGTGGTGTATAACGCACTACTCTGTGTCATCTGTTCTCCTACTGTGTCATCTGTTGTTCTGTGTTGGCAAGTAGTTCGTCATATCAATGAACCAAGCGTATGGGCGTGAAATTAAGTCATGAGGATTTTTTCAAGTACTTTCCTGGAGCCTGTTTGTAACAGCAGATTGTCGTAACCCGATAACCTACTGTTTTACTAAAAGAGGAATTCTACCTCAAACCAGCATCCTTACTAGGGAAAACATCAGCAGGGGTTTTATCAAAGGTTTGGGGGCTACTTTAGTAAGTCACCACCTTTATTCTGAGCTCGTAGAGGCTTTGCTATGCATCCGCTGCCTCAAATTGCTAGCAGCCTTCAATTAGAGGAGCTAGTAATAAGAAAAATAATAGCTCTTCATGTGAACAACACCATAGCACTTTCTTACACCAGGAAGCTTGGATATATGAAATTGCTCATTCTCCTAGTTCAGGAACTTCTTAGCTCGACAGAGGCCACAGACATCACTCCCCTTGATAACTCGGTTTGTACCAGGCAAAATGAACGTCATCGTAGCTGAGCAGACAAGTTATGAGTTACACAGTGATTACTACACCCTGAGTTTGTGAATTTCTAGGAATTTTGGAAGAACCAAACATCACACATTTGCTGTTTCTCTCAATAGAAAGGAGTTGGTTCCCCACCCATAGTCCCTCTGGTATGGGTATTGAATGGCATACTTCAGAAGTGATTGGACATTGATTTTTGTGTTTCCCTTTTTCACCTTGATTAGGGTTTTTAACGAGTTTAGAATGGTGGACAACAATAGAATAACTGGCAGCCCCTTACTGGGTTTTCCAGACCTGTGGTATCTACTGTCAGATATATCTTGGTTCTTACCTTTCAGGAAAGATCTCGAGGAAACCATATTTCTTTAATGTATACCAGAACCATTTTCTAACACTTTTGTTATCATTTCATATGGTGTAAATCTTGTGACTCTTCTACTACCAGTATTTCCTTGGAACTTATCAATTTTTTTAGTTCTATGTCATCCAAAAACACAATGATTGTGCCATTTAAGTTGACAGATCTATGTTGTTATACAGATCTGTTCTTGGGATCTTATGAGGTCCTTTGTTATTAAAAGCTGTCAAAAGTCAAAACACAAAACCGTTTTCTAGAACCCATGTAAGGTGCTAAGATTGCTATCTGGTGCACCATGTGAAACAATGAATTCACCATGGTTTGAAGAATTGATGGGGAAAACGCTATATCCTTTACCATGTGCTTGTGCAAAGTAAGTTAGTGAATTATAGGCCTTTTCCTAACGGGTAGATTTTACTATAATATGGGACATGCTGTTCTTTCCTGTCTTTCTTCCTTGATTTTCTCAACTACTTATCGCTTGAGAAAATTACAACTGTATCTCAGTGGTATTATGATTATCTTTTTTTTCTAATTCAAGTGAAAAGCCATTCAATGTATGTTTTAATAAGAAGATTTCAAGTATTGGGAGGCATAAAGGTTCCCTATAGATGTAGTTTTGTGACTTTTACAACCTTAGATTTTATTTTTATCCCTTTCTGCATTGTGTGTAGAATCCCAGACAACTGGTTCCATATATGACCTACTTTGACGTTATTTTTACTGTACAGTACTTCTCATGACACTGACAAAAATAAGTCTCAATTGTCTTCTTTCTTGGCTGTAGCTAGTGAAGATATTGGAATATCAGATTCTAGATGAGTCAATTAAGGTACTGTACCTATATGTACTACCTTATTCTGAAATCCTTTTTCACTTTTTCAGGTGGATCTACCACAACCTCTCCATCCATATCAGTGTGGTAATCAACAAATTGATTTTGGGGAGGATTCATTGAAATAAATGAAAATTCTATTAATGTTTATTTTAATACTATAAAAAAAATTCAGGGAATTCTCATCATACTCCTTGCCTATAGGAGATATGTATTTACTGTAGGCATGAATACATCTCATAGTGGGTAAACAACATTATGAGGGATCCAGGGGTTTATCTTGACAAACTCTTACTTTGAGAGCATATAGCAAAAGAACTTTGGGTAAGAATTGGAATAATATAGAAACAATTTTTACTGATGTTTACTGCACAGAGTTAAAAGATCTTTTATGGTTTTTTTAAAGGTAGGTTTATCACTACCCTTATGCCTAAACCTTACCCTTCCTTGTTTTCCTGTCCCATTGGTCTTCTTGTCATAGAAAAATTATTCTTCCGATGTTCTTATTTGTCACTGAAGTGTTCAGCCAGGTTGTTTAAAAAATATTTACATTTCACAATTAATATCTTTACCAATTCTCATTTAGATTATGTAAAGTTTTAACAGCATGTTTGATAACTCAAAATTCTATGTTTAATGTCTTATGGTTTTATATTTTCAGATATAGAAGTGCCATTCACTTGAAAATGAAAGGAACTTTGCGTGTTAGAGTATGTTTGAACATGCAGTGGTCGGACAAGACAGTGTAGCGTGTATTTGTGAGAGAATTCACTAAAAACACACAAATTGCTATGCAGATTTGAACATGGTAGTTTAAAGAGGAAAGCTTCACTTACCGAGACTACGTAGTCACATCTGTATATGCCAAGTGGATTTTGGGCTTCTTTCCCATAAAAATGCTCAATAGATAGTATAATAGAATGTATGATAAAAAAACAAACTATTGCCTGCCGTGATTCTATTTATTTTACATTCATTGGAACATTAAAAAAGAATGTTTGTAGCTGTAAAACAAAATTTGATTAATTTTGAATTGGTAATTCATTTCAACGTAGAAAATGTGCTGTCTTTTGCCTCCCTTGTGTTTTTATCTTTATTTTTTTTTTTAATTGTTTTGAATGTCTAAGATTGACTTGGATTACCTTTTACTGTTATTTTTTTCATTTATGTGAATCAATTAGGAAACACCACATATATATGCACAGCAATTAAGTATGAAAGAATGCATGAACATTCTGTATTTTTAAAAGTAAACATGACAAGTTCTCATTATATGACACAATTCTTCAAGATACAATATCATTGTTTTGGAACAGAATGTACTGATTTGATGCATGGTTCAACTTATTTTTTTATTTAGTGCTTAAAACTAGGGAAAGCCTTGTATTGTATTTGTTTAAAGGGAAAACCATTGTCTCTCAAGTGCCTATCCTTACAGTATGAAATGATAATCATCTTAGCATATATTAAGAGAAAAATTTGTACCTCTATGAGATCAGAGGTCCTGAGGGAGGCATGGATCCTAATTCAAGTAAGATTTTCATTAGAAAATTGATAAATGTTTATTTAGTACGGTACTTAATTCATCACTGTAGTAACTCTCATTTTGACAGCTCAGGTTTTTTTTTTTTTTTTTTGCTGCATATCTTAATTACAAACAGAATTCTACTTCACACTTTAGTTTTGTTTCCAAATAAGTTCTTACCCAGTAATCATCAGCTGTCCTTGTCAAGAGTTGTATTCCTTGGTATAGAATGTATTACTGTACTTGTATTTTGTGAAGGAGAGCTCACCATGCATAGACGTATTCTCAGGTGAGTATTACTCTTAATCCCGTTTCTCCCATGTCTAGTCTTTGATCAAATGAAGGCTAAAAGTCTCCTAACTAAAATATGTACAATCCATCTTGTATCATTTAGATGTATAATTTTCTGGTTTAATTTAGAAATACATCCTGCCTTAGTTGAGGGAATACCCAGGCTGGATGGTTAAGGATGGAGAGGGTTTGTGTCCCCAACTGAGACAGATTCAATAAGATCTGTTTGTTATAGTTATTGTAAGAAGAACCTGGGTAATTATCTCTCCCGTGTCTATAGTCCATTTCTTTTAGCGAGTCATAATTGCACCGACTCGCAGCGGTGCCCTTTTAGCTCGAAAAAGTTTCCTGATCGCTGATTGGTTGGACAAGATAATTCTAACCAATCAGCGACCAGGAAACTTTTCCGAGCTAAAAGGGCACCGTTGCGAGTCGGTGCAAATATGACTCGCTAAAAGAAATGGACTATAGTGTGTCAGTCATGGTCAAAATCTTAGAAAATAGCTTTAAAAGTAGACAAGTAATAAAAAAACCTGTTGAAAAGGAGACTACGAAAAAATGTTGATTGTTTTTTAGGGATGTTTGTTTCAATATAGATTAGTAAGCCCTTTCACATATATTGAAATCTGTTCTTGAGAGAACAAATTTTGACTTTTTCTATAAGCTTATGAAAGATAAACGATTTTAAGGTTTCAAATTATTTTTATTCTTTTTGGATACATGTACTTTAAAATGAACATCTCAGTGAATTATTTGATTATGTATAAAAATTAGTAAAAGCATTTATAACAATGGCAATTATCTAAAAAGAAGATCTAAATATAATACAGTACAGTGTATGAACATCAAAATAAAGGATCTTCAACAACAATTGAGGTTGGTGATACTAGAAACAATTTGCATTTTTTGAAATGGCAATTTACAAAGGATAATAGAAAATATGACTAAATCGCTCTACCACATGATCCTTGTCTGATTTAATTTGTCTCTTGCCACAGAACATGAACAATATCAGCATCTACTCTACAATGTGACCATGTCATCAAGAAGTTCCACTAAGCTCGACTCTTCGATGACTTGGGTTTTTAGCAATAAACTTCTGTGTCTACTGCATGAGTTAAACAAGTATGTCACTCACTACATCTACATCGTAATGTCTTATAACTATGAAAGACAAATGATAAGATATTTGACCACAATGCTTTTTAAAAACCTACTACTGTACATGTTGAATATGGAATGTTTAGCCACTCGCGGAAAATCACGCAAGTACGACACGCTTTATTTGTTGGCTCATTGTGTCAGGGTACTTTGCGCGTTGTCGTGTCATGACTTGCGTGCACACGATGACACATAGTGGCTATCATCATGTCAGGACTAGAGGTCCCAAGATTTTATTAAAAAAAGTATAATTGAATTATCAAATCAGATGCACAGTTGTAACACTTTGTATGATGGACTCTATGAAAATTATGAAAGCGATATTGACGTAACGTGCGGAAAGCATCCTGTAGTTAGTTCTGTGACACATATCTTAAGAGGAAAGAGTAGTAGGGGTAGTGTAGCTTTTTATATACAGTTTCAGCAGAAAAATAATATCTATATATAACAACTTCAAAGTTATTTCATACAAATCAACAAATAACCTTGGACATATTACCCTTTTTAAATCAATCTTCCTTGTCATATTACAATGCAACACAGTAACATGTAATCTTCAAAGTGGGAGTTAGCAGTATATAGGCTACATCAGAATACTTATAGCCAAACTACAGTACATCCTTAACTTTGCTCCATATCAATCTTCAGTAATTTTATCTTATTTGACTCTTAGACTTTGCATAATTACAATGTTTATAAAATAGAACATAAAACCGTAGACAAATTACAATATTTATCATCGGTGCTCAACAAATATATCCTTTAACCGCCCATCACACACTAATCTAATTTATCCATTCTTCACAAAAGATTGACAGTAAGCTATTTACAGCTTTGTATGACAAATACTTAAGAAAAAGTATTTGTATAATATAGTAGCATTAATAGTGTCCTGTGGAAATAGCACCCTTCGATTAAAATAAATTTCTAAAAATTAAAAAGGTTATTGTTACTTATTCACAATGTTCTCAATTCAAGTATTTTCCACAAGTACAAAAATGCCCATTTAGCTTACACACTAAAGGTATGACAAAACGGCAACAAGAAATATATTTGTTCCATGTGTGACCATTTATTTCTTGGTTCAGTTTGTTTAAACAACATTGGATTGGTCTACCCTCCACAGTCAGCTACATTGCAGATCTTAAAAAATGTATTGGTTATCTTAGGCTCAAAAGAATGAAGTAAATATTCCCAAACTTCTCTAAAGACCATTAACTCATATTTGTACGTTTTGTATTTACGAGTAGTCTGTGTCCCATGTAACATTTTCCTCGTGTACTGTACTTAAGGATGTATATATTGAGACTATTTTGTCATGTATGTAGTGCCCATTTCAGTCTACTTTATACCACAAAACAAAAATGAAGTAGGCCTAAGTTTGAATGCTAAGAAAAGGATGAGATAACTTAAGATTATGATTTCATCAGATTTTTTTGCATTTAGTGGGTACATGGAGGAGAGAGAGAGAGAGAGAGAGAGAGAGAGAGAGAGAGAGAGAGAGAGAGAGAGAGAGAGAGAGAGAGAGAGAGAGAGAGAGAGAGAGAGTGAGCATTTAGTGAGTACATGGAGATAGAGAGAGAGCATTTAGTGAGTACATGGAGAGAGAGAGAGAGAGAGAGAGAGAGAGAGAGAGAGAGAGAGAGAGAGAGAGAGAGAGAGAGAGAGAGAGAGAGAGAGAGAGAGAGAGAAAGCATTTAGTGAGTACATGGAGAGAGAGAGAGAGAGAGAGAGAGAGAGAGAGAGAGAGAGAGAGAGAGAGAGAGAGAGAGAGAGAGAGAGAGAGAGAGAGAGAGAGAGAGATATGCACCACTGAATTGATTGAGGCTCCAAGTCTTATACCAGCCAGTAATTACAATGTTTTCTTTCCTTCTTTTTATTTTGGTAATTTCACCGGATTATTACGTTACTGGCAAGTTTTTATAGATAGAAATTGGGAATATCCCGTCTTATGAGGACGGAAATAGGACGGATATTCATTTGCTTCACTTTTATGAGTTTTATTTTTCCGTTTTTAAAAAAAAAAAGTATTTCAATACTTTTTCTCACTGGCATTAAGAACTTCGTTAAGACTCTCTAGAAATACTTGGTTTAGAATCATTACTTAAAATATATATTTTAACAAATAATACAAACGAGTTTGTTTTAAAATCAGTTATCATAAACTTCTCTTTCAGCTAAAAAAAAGAAAAAAATAATCTTTGCAAATGTATATTGAAACATATTTTCAATGCAAGAAGATGAATTCAATTGAAAATACAATAACAATAGGTCAACAAATAAGCTTGGTTTCAAATTCAGAAGTGTATTGGTATAGCTCATTATGCTGTTCAGCAAAGAAACTCTAGTGGTACATCTGTTAGAATAATTATTTTTTATGAATAAAGGCATTATATAACGTCTCTTTGACCATTTAAAGATGGAAAGTACATCACTTTCATTACTTTATTACCTTTTGACGTTTTTATTGTTTTTAGAATGATTTATTGTTAATTTGTTCTCTTCATTTATTTATTTCCTTATTTCCTTTCCTTACTGGGCTATTTTTCCCTGTTGGAGCCCCTGGGCTTATAGCATCTTGCTTTTCCAACTAGGGTTGTAGCTTGGATAGTAATAATAATAATAATAATTCTGTCAACTCTTATCCTTCGTAAAACCCAAGGAAGAAGAAGAAGCTAAACTGAAGTTTTGGAATCGTGAATCCGTGATGCTGTTGTCACATTGTGTTGTTATTGTTGTGTAATGTTTGTCATCGAATTTAGTCTTTAATAATTAACTTTGTGCCTTTGCAGTGTAGAGAATTAGACTTTCATGATGTTCAACACTATTTTAATTCATAATATAAGCTGGATCTTGGATATTAAGGCTTAGCCGAAACTAAGCCAAATTGATCATATTAAGCCTGTGGTCGAAATTCCATAACCACCTCGTCGTTCAAGGTTAGTTCATATTGTTTTCGTATATATTATGCTATAGAATATGTTATATGCAAGCAATAACAGGTTTTATTTCATAGATTCAGTTACAGATTCTAGTTATGAACATAGGGAAGTCGGTAGCCTAAGTTGTTATCCTTGCATAGGCCTATGGTTGTTAGTCTAACAGCGTGGGTTTGGCAATGTCTCGTAAGACTCATACTTAATTTCACGCAAGATAATACTGGTAATGGTTTCCATTATGACTGTAATAATATGAAAAAATATTAATCATCTAATTTAGTCTAGGTTATTTTAAGAAAGTGAATGTCATCTGATTTCCGAGACGATGTTTAGCTTAGCAAACGATTGGGGGCGACTTAAGCTATGAATACGCTAGTGTAAGGAGGGGTTGTAGGGGCACTCCCCCCTAAGTCTGGATATGGCTCCTAGGTTAGGTTAGGTGGTTTTCTTGTATCTGTTTACCTTGTAAAATTGGGTTTTACATTGTCTCAACGAACTACAAAGGCTTCGCTTGCAGTAGCCAGTTGTAACTTTCCTTTCTGGACATAAGTTGGATTATAGTTCAAGAACCATTCAAGCTTGATAGCTTCTAGTAGTATCTGCAACCTCGCCATCCTTTTTGAGCTTGGTAGGGAGCGTTGCCCGGTGTGATGGTCTGAACGATCCCCCGGTCTCAGAATTCTCCTTGATAATCTGTGCACTTGCGAACTTTATCGTTTGCCAGTGTATACGAGGTTGATGTTTTATTTTCCTGTAATGTTAACGTGCGCAGCTCAACATTACCGCTTGCCAGTACATACGAGCTTGATGTTTTATTTTCATGCGAGCGAAGCGAGCTAATGACGGAAATGAACCATTATACAATGTCAAGGAGAATTCTGAGACCGGGGAATCGTTCAGACCGTCACACCGGTTGGGGAGCCTTTAGGTCTACCAGATGAGTCATCAGTAGCCATTAACTGCTCCTCCTTGGTCCTAGCTTGATTACAAGAGGGGTTGAGTCTCCATGACATTGTCCTATCCATTGCCTCTGCCACTCGTGAGTAACATTTAAACTTTCAACCAGAATCGTGCATATCTTAGCTGTATGTGTACTAAGCCTGTGATATCAGATCTGGCGTAGACTATGTGTCTTTATTATTAAATGTAGATTAGGCAGCATGCCTTTCTCAATGTTCAGTCATTCCCGGATTCAAATTATCTTTGGGTGAAGATATTTTTTTATTTAATTTTTTTCCCCTTTTATCCATCACCTTTGGGCATAAATAAGATAATTTTAAGTTACAGACCTGGTTAGGTTGTATATACACAAATATATCTCAACAAGGTTATTTTGTCCATTTTTGTGGGTGGAATTCTTATTGTATTTTTATTTATCTTATTTATTAGACACTTCCTGCATTTTGAAGCAAATATATACTGTACTCCAATTTAGATATATGATTATAGGAATTTTTTTTTTTTTTTTTTTTTTTTAATTTAGGATCGGCTTAAGTTATTTACTAAATGTGAAGGCTAACAAATGCATTTGAAATCATTGTTAAGCTTTTGATTAAGTCTGCCATAAAAGATTTAATGGTTCCTCTTTGGCCAACAAAGACCTCAAAATTCTTGTTTCATAGTTTATATACAACTGATCTAGTCTAATGATGTTACTGTACTGATTTTATATTAGAATTTTGAAAAAATTTCTTCATTTATAGTTTAATCATTATTTCTCAATTTCATTTCCATACTGGGATCCTTTTTTTTGGAGCCCTCGAGCTTGTAGCATCCTACTTTTCCAACTAGGGTTCTAGCTTAGCTATTAATAATAATAATGATAATAAGAGTGATCATTGTCATCCGTATGCCTTATAGTATTCCTTGTACGTACACTGTCATTCCATTATACTTTCAACTTTTTGTTCATTCCCGTGGTTTCTAAATTCATTTGCACACACATCTTACAGTAGAAAATATCTTTAGGATCAGCGCAGGTTAAGATTTGCGGTTTCAGTATGATTCAATGGTCAGTTTGAGTAACTTTATCATTATGATGTGCGATGAAATTATCGATATATGTAACGTGACATTGGAAAGAATTTGATAAATATATAGTTACTAGTTTCTATTGCTGAAACGGCAAAGTATAATTTGTGTTTTGGGGTTTCAGTATGATTCACTATAGTCCATTTCTTTTAGCGATGCATATTTGCACCGACTCACGGCGGTGCCCTTTTAGCTTGGAAAATTTCCTGATCGCTGATTGGTTAGAATTATCTTGTCCAACCAATCAGCGATCCGGAAACTTTTCCGAGCTAAAAGGGCACCGCTGCGAGTCGGTGCAAATATGCATCGCTAAAAGAAATCGACTATAGTCTGTTTGAATTACTTCAGCATCATGATATGTGATGAAATTTTCGATATATATAAGTAATGTGACAGTGGAAATAATTTCCAAAGTATTAACTTAGAAGTTTTTATTACCAAAATGACACACTATAATTTTATCCTTTTTTCGTGTAAATAAATAGTTTTAGTCCAATGAAGATTTTAAAGTCTAAACTGTTGGATATGAAGGCAGATTGTAGGCTAAACTGTAAGGTCTATTAACTATCAGATTTTGTTAAGTACTAGAAATCCAAACCAAACCCCCAAAGTATGTGATGAGTCGAGAGGCTTCTCTGTTAGCACAGAGTAAACGGAAAGGAGGTATAGCTCTTGGAGAATTGATTTGAGGCAATTTATTTATAGGTTTAATGCACCATTGCCTCAAGCAACTGTGTTTGTTTTAATGGGATTCGTTTGTGTTTCAGGTATTTTGGTATTTGGCTTTTTTATTATTTTCTCGGCATTAGTCGTACTGTATAGGAACGCCCGTATAATTGTTGCCCACCTGAAATCATAGTACTTGGTTAGGTTACTTGTACTTCGTTGCATATGGTGTACAGTATTAAATACAACCTAACGCTGCATGGTTAAGTTATTTTATTTTTCATACAAAAAAACAAAATATTAAATGTATAAAGGTGTAACTCACATCACTATATTTTTGCTGAATTTTCAACTAGTTTGAATATTGTAGAACCAGACAGAACTATAAAAAAATGGCAACGGAAGTAGTAATGGGTCTCTATTGGGCAGTCCATGATAACATCAATGGCTTTAAGAATATGATAATTTTGTAGTGACTGTGGACAGTAGTAACGGTTCATAAGGGTGAATTCATATAATAGGCTGAGTTCTGTACATCTAAGTTTTTATTTTCAAAACCTTTTCACTCAGTGTTTTTCTGCGTTCTGTGTTTGGCATGGACAGTTTTATTCCTCAGAAGTCAATTTTTTAAAACAGTATTGTTTACCTCTTCAAAAATATACAAAATATACAGAGTACAGTAATTGAATTTCATGAGATACAAATATACAATACATATGGATGTATGTTATATGAGTATATACACTGTACATAGATATATGCTATTTTTATATATAAGTGTATAGATGTAATGCAAGAAATGGACATTGTGACTTAGTCTTTTGATGCAGGATCAAGCTGGGATTGGTTTGGCCGTTGTAAATGTTCCCTATCCCTGAAAGAAGTTATATACTGTACTTGCACATATCCATAAACTTATATATACACTAGAAGCCATATGTTAACGCACACTTTATATGTGTATATCATGAAAAAGCATCTTTAATTACATTTGGCACTTTATCACATTACTGTTTGCTGACATAAACACAATGCAATCCTTAACTTTAAATCAAAGAGATTCTTATATCTTGTAGGAAAATCACTCATTTTTTCAAATACATAGTCGGTGATAAGGGAGAGTCACTGATTTTGTACACACACAAGATACTGCGTATACTGTTTGGAAAATAATCACAACAGAATATATACAATGATGATACTTAAAATCACTTGTGATCACCAGGGACCACTTTTTTCATGTTTGTAACATGTCCTCTCATTTTTAAAATGCAATGCAATTGGCTTTACAGGGTTCAAACTGCATGACTTAAGATTAATTAAATCATTAATTCTCATACTTTTGATTCATCATTCGGTAGATTTCCTCCGGTTGAGCCATTCTGTGTGACCCAGTGCTCAGAGTCGTCCATCAGTCCTTTTTTCTCTCCTGCTTCGTCCTCACTGTCACTGGCATCACTCTCAAAGCATTTTTGGTCTTCATAGTAAGGGTTGTCTTCTGCAATGCTGTTTTGTGCAATGTTGTTTTCTGAAAGTTTCTCTTCTTTTCTGGATCAGAGAAGACACTGTCATTTGCTGCAGAACTGCTGTGACCCTCAGGTATGGTTGAAAGGCGACCCTGAACTCCTATTGGTGGAGCATGGTTTCCTGTTGCCACAGGCTCAGGTTCAGATCCTACTGAGTCAGCAGCAGCAGCAGCATCAGCGGAATCCAGTCGTGGTCTAGAGGAAGTAGGGACATTCTGGGGTGGTTTAGAAGAGAAGCTAGCTTTCTCCCAGAAGAACTTGCGTCCATGATGGCGCTTGAATTGTGGGAATACCCGAGCCAGGCAATCGACATAAGCATCTCTGTACTGACGATTCATAAGGACATAAATCACAACATTCAAGCAGTACTGTGCCCAATATAGAATATGCAGTGCTAAGAACTGAACAGGATATTTGACATTCCTATCAAACATGTGAGCCAACATAACAGGAACACTGCAGATAAGAATGACAAGGAAAATGATGAAGATGGTTCTTGCTACACGCATGTCTCTTCTGTTTGTGCACAGACGCTGGCTGACATTTGAGGATTGATGAGTTCTGTATGGAAGAACACAAACAAATCTTAGGCCGGAGACACACCGGAGCTAGTGAGTAACACACTGTATCAGACAGCTTGCTGTGACTCTTAGGTCATCTGTAAATGAACGATTGAAAGCTTTCCATCCTTCCTGTCTTGCCAGGTAAATCTGGACTTGAAATTAGTCCAAAGAGCTTCAAACCATCCATTTTCAGATGCTCATTTTGTCACCACAAATGTATGATACCGTGCACTGCCTGCCAGCTTCGGTGTGCCTCCGGCCTCTGTGGTGTGCAAATTAAGAAAATACACACAACAATATTAAGTGCAGGACCAGGGATGTGCATTTTTCATTATAGTATACTGTACTATTGGGGAATTCATGCATACACACTATCCTGTACTATATTGTACAGTAGTTGGAGATACTGTTTTATGTGAGGTAATCATTCGTGCAGAAATATATAACAGGCAATACCTTTGATAGAATTTATATAACTAACATTTAGAAATAAATTTGTATGCCAAAAAAGCATGCACGTGATAATAGAATTTATCATGTCAGTGCCATGAGGAGTTGACTTACCGAGTGTCATTAAAAGCTCTGGAAATCTGACGGCTAAAAAACAAACGCAAAATTTCATTATGAATAAATGCCACAACAAACCATTCCATAAAAAAAAAGTTCTTGTAGTATTGAAGAGTACTCATGTTTAAAGCAAGTCATTGAGTATTGATGATTTGTTTCAGTTATGCTTTTAATAGCTCCCATTTCATAGGTGCAT
Organism: Palaemon carinicauda; assembly: GCF_036898095.1. Lineage (NCBI taxonomy): Eukaryota > Metazoa > Arthropoda > Malacostraca > Decapoda > Palaemonidae > Palaemon > Palaemon carinicauda. Next base: position 130,664,193 of record NC_090727.1, on the reverse strand, counting down.
TTGCTACCATGGGTCCTTTCTTAGTTGGAGTACTTTTCTGGGTCGACCTGTGGCGGCCGGTGAAAATATTTTGTGGTGCTCTCGGCTTTTTTAACATTCGTGGATTTATTTCGTCATGTCCGAAGCTCCATCTTCACACATTTGTGAAGATGGAGCTTCGGACATGACGAAATAAATCCACGAATGTTAAAAAAGCCGAGAGCACCACAAAAAATTTTCACCGGGCGCCACAGGTCTCTCCCCAGAAATAGATTTTTCCTTCGTCAAAATCCCTTTATTTTAGGATTTAGCAATATCCGTTTCCTTATATTACTCTACTCAGATTAAGAAGTGCTTCATTGATTCTGGTTGTGGTATGAAAAGTTGGATTAAGTCTTCTGTTGAATCTAGTAATCAGATTTGGTAATCAAGATATATACAATTTTAGTACTTAGGTTTGAGATTTAGCATATCAGTCTTTGTCAATTTTCGTACTCATTTTGGATTCGGATATCAACCCTTGTTGATTTTAGTCTCAGATTAGAAATTTATATCAGTCTTTCTTAATTTTAGTACTCATTTAGGGTTTAGAATATCAGCCCTTGTTGATTTTAGTCTCAGATTAGCAATTTATATGTCTTTCTTAATTTTAGTACTCATTTAGGGTTTAGGATATCAGCCCTTGTCAGTTTTAGTCTCAGATTAGTAATTGATGTCAGTCTTTCTTAATTTTAGTACTCATTTAGGGTTTAGAATATCACCCCTTGTTGATTTTAGTCTCAGATTAGCAATTTATATGTCTTTCTTAATTTTAGTACTCATTTAGGGTTTAGAATATCAGCCCTCGTCGGTTTTAGTCTCAGATTAGCAATTTATATCAGTCTTTCTTAATTTTAGTTCTCATTTAGGGTTTAGAATATCGGCCCTTGTCAATGTTAGTACGTACTCAGATTTGAAATTTAGGACATCAGTCCGTTGATTGTCGCATTCAGGTCCAGGATTTAGTATACAGGCTGTCCATTCATTGTGTTACACGAACATGATGTTTTGTATTTTCACCCCCAGAGCCAAGGTAGAAATTGCCTCTTATTATGAATCAAGTACTCTTTAAAACCACATAGAACAAGGATGAACTACAGGTATAAAATGTTTGATTTATTGAAGAATTATGCTGTTATATTTTGCCAGTGGTTTGATTATGCAAAGCTATACAGCTTGGCTTGGAAGCAGCTATTGAATGTGGTGGTTGTGATATGGAACTTTACATTAAAATATCATTTAAAAGTTACTGGAGTTACTTTGTGCAAAATTGGTGATGTGAATAAAACAGTTTTTTAACATTACTTTGTACAACTTGATTAAAGTTACTTCAGTATTCAGGATATTTGAGAACTACCTGTACTAGGGGAGCATGGTGATAAGATATTTCTGATTACTTTATACAATTCAAGTAGGTTATCTCATATTTATAAGTTACTGGGAAGTCAGATTATTGAAATCAATTTATGAAAAGTGAGGAAAAACTTTATTGAAAAGGAAGGAAGATTTTCAAGAAGAGGTTATGTATAGGAACTTTTAACTGTTGTAATGAATTTTTGGAAAATTTGTTTTTAAGGAAAAAAAGAAGGAAGCTAAATGCCTGAACTTTAGAAATCTGTGTTTTAGCAGTAAGCGAGTTTTTGTGCCTTATATGTGAAATTCATTTGAATATAATTTGTACAAAGCAAGAAGTGCTGTATGTAGATAATACTGGATTTGTGTAGGTGTGCCAAGTTACAGAAGACAATTAAAGAGGAAACGAGCACGAGATTTAAGATTATGAAAAGATGAAAGTGAGGAAATTCAGCCTCTTGTTAAGCTAAGAAACAAATGTGAACAGATTGCAGTTTCTAAAAACCAGCAAAGCTGCATAGAGTAAGGCATAGAAAAATCACACGGAAATCAGGCAGATCAAAGTTAGAAAAAACAAGAAACCACTTGACAGATGCAGAAAATGGTAGTCAAAAACTGTAGTTAGATTTTGGAGAAGGAAATGTTTCAGTATAGTAATAGATACAAGGAGTTATGTAAACAAGGTGATACTTACAATCGAGCCCTCAAGCTCTTGAAACTTGAGTTGGACCCCTTCCTTTGGTTGTTAGAGTTCGATGATGTGGAAGCCCCGCCAGAGCTGGTTGGAGGTGGCACGGATTTGACGCTGTTTTTGATGGTAGATCTGGCGACTCTGAGTGAACTCCTCTTTACCTGTTCGAGTGTGTAGGAATAATATTATAGGAGTTTTAGCTGTGAAGTGATGTGCATTTAACCCAGGGGTTACCAACCTTTTTGTTCTTTTGTACCCTTTTGGAATTTTTATAGATTTTTTTGTACAGGTACCCCTAGAATTGAGGATGAAAAAGAAAAACAATGGAATTGATAGTGACAAATAATTTCATTATTCAATCTCATTGCTGATTACCTTTTGTATTCCACAGCACTGGCTATTTTGTCAGAAGAATATAAATGTAATACTGGTGGTACATGTACCCCAGGTTGGAAACCCTTGGTTTGAATCATGAAACTATGGTAAAATATATTGTATCAATGAACGCTTTTTAGGCCAAATATTTTTTTAGGGTAATTTCCACAAAGAATTTACACTTTTGAAGTATAGATATTCCAGAAAATAAATCATTTTAGGATTTAAAGTGAAAGAATTCTTCATTTAATAACTATAAAGTTTATGATTAGCAATCATCTCAGGCATGCTAAAGGGTACTATGCTTATTTCTCTACTTAGGAACAACGTAAATGTTTACATATTAAGCAAAACTAATGTCTACACTATTGAACCTAATTATTAAACACAACCCAAAAAGCAAACAGATAAGTAAGCGCATGTAAGACAGCCACATGTAGAATCAAATAGATATTCAAGACTACATTTACTCTATAAAACAACCATTTCCTATATATTTACATCATGCTTATTTTGGAGTAACAAACCTTACAATTGTTTTCTCATCGCAGCCTTGTTCTAAGAGGGTTCTTATAAACAGGAAGGATTTTTTGGTACCTGAAACAGTCTTGTTTTCACTTTTTTTTTTTTTTTTTTTTTCAAAATTAGCTTTTGTATTTGCAACTCAAGTGCCAATTTTATTAACGCTAAATGTTTTCTATTTGGTTAATTTAGATTTTTGTGGAATTTAGGGTAGAAATCAAAACTTGGTACAGATAATTTTCCTGATCCAGCTGACATGAGTATTGCTTCATAGTTCATTTGTTATTTACCAATCTTTTTTTTTTTTTTTTGTAGTTTACCTTTATATATAATTATTCACTTTTCAAATTATTTTCTTTACACTCCTGCTTTCCCATTTGGGACTTGGTATTGTAGCTTTCTGTATTTTCAATTAAAACTATGGCCGGGCTTTTAATGGTGATCATGAGATGAAGTAATGTTTTTGTCATGGTAATTCCCCTTGGTTTATCAAGAGGTATGGCATTCCTCCTCCTCCTCCTCCACCTCCACACATGCATTTTGGCTATGCCAACGACACCCTAACCTCTCACTCAGGTACTTGTTACTCCCTTTTCTTTTCTCTTCCTTTTATTATAACACTTATAATTCTGAAACGTTTCCTCATCCAAGAAATAAAACTGTTTTTCCATTCAAGAGTTTTGTTACTTTCTGACTTTTGGTCCAAAACAAGATTGGGCTACAGAATTTGAATCTCAGGAAAGAATTTCCTGTGGTGTGTCGTGTGTCTAACTGGCATTGTATCAGTCATTTCTACCATGTTCGCTGAAAAGTGTTTTTATTTAGTGCTGTTTGTTTTCTCCGTGCTTTTATGATTGAACATGTTTCGACTTTGTGGTAGATTAGTTTAATAGTTGCCAAAATGTATTAGGGTGTTTGAGTCATATTTTGTAAGAAAGTTAGTAGAATCGAGTTTCTGATGAAACAGATTTTTATAAGAATTTAGGATAAGTAAGTGTGGAGTAGGGTATTCTGAATTTTGGTTAACATGGCTTTATTTTTATTTTTATTTTATTTTTAGGTATCTAAGGGGTAACTGTTTGGATGAACTGTTTGGATTTTAGGTTTTTTTTTTTTTAAATGCTTATGGTTCAGGTTCCATTCTTGAGTAGGTGATATAGTAATATTGTAATGTCTAAGGGATGGTGGAAACGTGGGCTCATTGAAATTCATTGTTTATCCTTTGGGTATTTTTATAGTTTAGATCATTTAACTCTTATGTTGGCTGTGCTATTCTTGCCAATAGAGAAAAGTTTTGCTCATGCTAGTGAAAATTCAAGCTCTGTTTTATGTTTTTATCGTGAATTAGTTGCATGCAAACCTCTTGTTGCGTTTGAGTTTTTTTATACAATTGCTTTATACAAAACAGGCATTATTTAAAAGACACAGGTGCCCAAATAACAAAAATAACATTGCATGCAGTATCCCTAAGAAATCATTCAGCATATTTGTGGGTGCAGAACAAGGGATTTGCAACACTTCATTTGGCCCCATATTATCTTTGTCAAAAATGGTAATCTTCATCAAAAGTACTGAAAATTTGTTTGCTAAAACAACATGCAGGGCTGGAGAGAAGTGTTGCTCAAACAAACAAACAAGACGAACAAGAGGCCAGTCCAGTGTAGTGAGATACAGGCACCCCATCAGCAGTTCTTCAAAACCTGAAGTGACTCTTGACAGAGAACTACCTTATCTCCTACACCTGGTCAAGCTTGGTGTCACAAAGTGCACGTGAAGCAGAACAAACGAAAACACGACGAACATTCCCGACAACATAAACGAAAACAATTCTAATTAATAGATAAAAAAATTGTTTATTAGTATTCATTCTTTGTTAACCTGCGGTTGAGGCTGGATAGGTTTGCTGAACTTGCGACTCCTGAGACAAGCCCTTCTGATGACCTGTTTTGGGATAGAATGGGGATTGGGTGTTTGTCCGTAGTGACTGGCTGGAAAAAGATGTGTGTTGGGTGTGGTGAGCATTTCTAGAAAGACTTCGTAAGGGAACAGTTGATGTTGAAAGGCGGTTTTTGTAGGTAGGAAAAATTATGTGATTATACTAGGAAGATGAATGCTATAGAAGGGCAAAATTAAGTGATTATACTAGGAAGATGAATGCTATAGAAGGGAAAAATTAAGTGATTATACTAGGAAGATGAATGCTATAGAAGGGAAAAATTAAGTGATTATACTAGGAAGATGAATGCTATAGAAGGGAAAAATAAGTGATTATACTAGGAAGATGAATGCTATAGAAGGGAAAATTTAAGTGATTATACTAGGAAGATGAATGCTATAGAAGGAAAATTTAAGTGATTATACTAGGAAGATGAATGCTATAGAAGGGAAAATTTAAGTGATTATACTAGGAAGATGAATGCTATAGAAGGAAAATTTAAGTGATTATACTAGGAAGATGAATGCTATAGAAGGAAAATTTAAGTGATTATACTAGGAAGATGAATGCTATAGAAGGGAAAATTTAAGTGATTATACTAGGAAGATGAATGCTATAGAAGGAAAATTTAAGTGATTATACTAGGAAGATGAATGCTTTAGAAGGGCAAAATTAAGTGATTATACTAGGCAGATGAATGCTATAGAAGGGAAAAATAAAGTGATTATACTAGGAAGATGAATGCTATAGAAGGGAAAAATTAAGTGATTGTACTAGGAAGATGAATGCTATAGAAGGAAAATTTAAGTGATTATACTAGGAAGATGAATGCTTTAGAAGGGAAAAATTAAGTGATTATACTAGGCAGATGAATGCTATAGAAGGGAAAAATAAAGTGATTATACTAGGCAGATGAATGCTATAGAAGGGAAAATTTAAGTGATTATACTAGGAAGATGAATGCTTTAGAAGGGAAAAATTAAGTGATTATACTAGGCAGATGAATGCTATAGAAGGGAAAAATAAAGTGATTATACTAGGCAGATGAATGCTATAGAAGGGAAAAATAAAGTGATTATACTAGGCAGATGAATGCTATAGAAGGGAAAAATAAAGTGATTATACTAGGCAGATGAATGCTATAGAAGGGAAAATTTAAGTGATTATACTAGGAAGATGAATGCTTTAGAAGGGAAAAATTAAGTGATTATACTAGGCAGATGAATGCTATAGAAGGGAAAAATAAAGTGATTATACTAGGCAGATGAATGCTATAGAAGGGAAAATTTAAGTGATTATACTAGGAAGATGAATGCTTTAGAAGGGAAAAATTAAGTGATTATACTAGGCAGATGAATGCTATAGAAGGGAAAAATAAAGTGATTATACTAGGCAGATGAATGCTATAGAAGGGAAAATTTAAGTGATTATACTAGGAAGATGAATGCTTTAGAAGGGAAAAATTAAGTGATTATACTAGGCAGATGAATGCTATAGAAGGGAAAAATAAAGTGATTATACTAGGCAGATGAATGCTATAGAAGGGAAAAATTAAGTGATTATACTAGGAAGATGAATGCTTTAGAAGGGAAAAATAAAGTGATTATACTAGGCAGATGAATGCTATAGAAGGGAAAAATAAAGTGATTATACTAGGCAGATGAATGCTATAGAAGGGAAAATTTAAGTGATTATACTAGGAAGATGAATGCTTTAGAAGGGAAAATTTAAGTGATTATACTAGGCAGATGAATGCTATAGAAGGGAAAAATAAAGTGATTATACTAGGCAGATGAATGCTATAGAAGGGAAAATTTAAGTGATTATACTAGGAAGATGAATGCTTTAGAAGGGAAAAATTAAGTGATTATACTAGGCAGATGAATGCTATAGAAGGGAAAAATAAAGTGATTATACTAGGCAGATGAATGCTATAGAAGGGAAAAATTAAGTGATTATACTAGGAAGATGAATGCTTTAGAAGGGAAAAATAAAGTGATTATACTAGGCAGATGAATGCTATAGAAGGGAAAAATAAAGTGATTATACTAGGCAGATGAATGCTATAGAAGGGAAAAATTAAGTGATTATACTAGGAAGATGAATGCTATAGAAGGAAAATTTAAGTGATTATACTAGGAAGATGAATGCTATAGAAGGGAAAATTTAAGTGATTATACTAGGAAGATGAATGCTTTAGAAGGGCAAAATTAAGTGATTATACTAGGCAGATGAATGCTATAGAAGGGAAAAATAAAGTGATTATACTAGGCAGATGAATGCTATAGAAGGGAAAAATTAAGTGATTGTACTAGGAAGATGAATGCGTTAGAAGGGAAAAATTAAGTGATTATACTAGGAAGATGGATGCTATAGAAGGAAAATTTAAAGAGATTATACTAGGAAGATGAATGCTATAGAAGGAAAATTTAAAGAGATTATACTAGGAAGATGAATGTTATAGAAGGAAAATTTAAAGAGATTATACTAGGAAGATGAATGCTATAGAAGGGAAAATTAAGTGATTATACTAGGAAGATAAATGCTATAGAAGGAAAATTTAAGTGATTATACTAGGAAGATGAATGCTATAGACTTTCCATATATTAATTCAGTATCTGTGAAGTAGTATAATACCTTTATCTAAAGGAATTTATAAGAAGAGTAATTGTAAATTTGCCAGTTTGAACTAAATTTAGTATCGCTGATGTTTCTTTGACGTTCGGTAACTGTCAAAAGGGATTATATATATATATATATATATATATATATATATATATATATATATATATATATATATATATATATAAATTATATATATATATAAATTATATATATTTACATAAATTATATATATATATATATATATATATATATATATATATATATATATATATATATATATATATAAATAATGCATTCTGAATCGAAACTTCTCATGCGAGTGAGTTTTTGTGAAAATAGCCTGTTGGCACCATCCTGATTGTCACTACCATACTCTCTCTCTCTCTCTCCCCTCTCTCTCTCTCTCTCTCTCTCTCTCTCTCTCTCTCTCTCTCTCTCTCTCTCTCTCTCTCTCTCTCTCTCTCTCTCTTTATATATATATATATATATATATATATATATATATATATATATATATGTACCTGAATGCATATTGTTCAATTATCATGTAATGTACGTGGATTATCCATGCCAGTATCACAATGATAATGCCAATGCCTAGAAATAATCAAATTTGTGAATATATACTCATAAATTCAGCATTTTTACCATAACATGAAAAACGAATCTGGATAAATTAATTGCGACAAGAAAACGTACAAATAAATAATTTTTCAAATATATATAGCATTTTTACATAGCATAGAGGTCTGTCTAATTGTATGGAATACTTAAAGTTGTATTGGGAATTAGATTTAGAAGAAAGGCAGAGTAATGACGATTAGATAATATTAGTTATAGATACTTGGATGAATATTAACCAATGGATTGTTTTCGTGGATTCAAGAAAGGTCGGAATGAAATATAATTTGTTTGTGCCATTGAATTGAATCAAAAACTTATTTGTTGCACTGCCACTTAAACTTTCTGTTGTTTTCCTTTTACATACTGATTAATTTTACGAATTGTTTGTTCAAGTTCTATAATTGTCGGTGAGACCTCGAGTGGTTTATTGGTTGCTGTTGTTGTTTTTTTATATTACCAAAATAACCTTAATTTTTCTTGCATTGCATCATTTCCTCACAAATTAACCATTCATTGCCCCCTCACGGTAATTTCCAACAATGCTAGCTCCCGTAAACCGAATTGTACAGTCGTGGCCATGAATGCCGGTAAGGCCAATAGAATAACAGGTCAACCCACGGCCGCTTGAAATTTTTGAAGTTTGCGCATCCGTGGTGTCAACAGGTTCAAAAGAGGTCCCAGGCTGAACCTATGGTCAGTCTTTAATGAGCAGCCCAGGAGGTCAGACATCCATCTCTCTCCGACTCAATTTGTCTCACAGCCTTGCTCTGTCTCAAATCCCAAGTATGATTATTGAGAGGTCACCATTGTATAATTATAAATCGCCTCCATCATATATGATAACGGTAATAATTAATAATAATAATAATACTAAAAATAATGATAACCATAATAATAAAAACAATATAATAATAATATAAGGAGTATGATTATAATAATAGTAATAATGGTATCAAGAGTCAAAGAATAATAATAATCATAGCAATTTATTATTATTATTATTATTATTATTATTATTATTATTACTATTATCATTATTATTATTATTATTATCATTATTATTGTAATACTCCTGATATTATTATTGTTGTTGTTGTTGGTGGTGGTGGCTGTTGTTATTATTATTATTATTATTATTATTATATTTATTTTATATTAATATCAAAAGTATAATAATAATAATAATAATAATAATAATAATAATAATAATAATAATAAATATCATAATAATAATAATAATAATAACAATAATAATAAATATCATAATAATAATAATAATAATAACAATATAATTAAATGAGATTATGGACAAGCAGTGAGAGAGAGACAGAGGAGAGAAAGAAAATGTGAGAAAGAGGACACGTGCTCTTCTTTAGATTGCCTGGAGCTTCTCTCCGGACAGGGGCTTTCGATTGCCTTGGGGGATTTTTGACGGTGCGTCTAGTCACGTGACACAGGTGTCGAACCTGCTGACGTCACATTAATAACGGCCATCCGAGCGAAAGCTGCGCGTGGGTCGACCTGTTTATTCTATCTATTGGCCTTGAATGCCGGTACACTTCACGGGAAGCTGTCTGATTGCCGTACACAATAGTAGGTAACGCTGCGTTATCAAGAAAGAAACTGTTGGCAATGCTGCCTGTAAAACAAAATCACGGTGCTTGTAAACACGTGATCAAAAGCATTTTTATTAATTTGATAAAGTACTGTATATTAAAATGTTGTTATTTTCCCAACATCACTTAGTGAAATGAATAGAAATGCTTTTAGCTACATGATCACGATCTCGGCGACTTTATTTTTACCGGCAGCCTAGCCAACATTATCCCTTTTGCTAAACACAGCGTTATCTGCTACAATGTAAAGCTGCCAGACGTCTCCTTATCTTCCCTAGAAGTGCAATGGAATCAATTAATGCCACAAGTAAGCTACTTATATTAGTATCTCTTAGTGATATGGAGTACCAATCCCTAGTAACTTATATCACATCAATATCACCTTTCCCCAAAGTGACTTAGGCTATTACACAGTAGTGCTCTCCCTTCAGTAACTTATTACACAGTAGTGCTCTCCCTTAAGTAACTTGTAACGCAGTAGTGCTCGCTTTCAGTAACTTACTACACAGTAGTGCTCTCCCTTCAGTAACTTACTACTCAGTAGTGCTTTCCCTTCAGTAACTTATTACACAGTAGTGTTCTACATTCAGTAACTTATTACACAGCAGTGCTCTCCCTTCTGTAACTTAGTACACAATAGTGCTCTCCCTTCAGTAACTTATTACACAGTAGTGCTCTCCCTTCAGTAACTTATTACACAGTAGTGCTCTTCCTTCAGTAACTCAATATACAGCAATGCTCTCCCTTCAGCAACTTATTATATAGTAGTGCTCTCCCTTCAGTAACTTATTACACAGTAGTGCTCTCCCTTCAGTAACTTATTACACAGTAGTGCTCTCCCTTCAGTAACTTATTACACTGTAGTGCTCTCCCTTCAGTAACTTAGTACACAATAGTGCTCTCCCTTCAGTAGCTTATTACACATTAGTGCTCTCCCTTCAGTAACAACTTATTACTCAGTAGTGCTCTCCCTTCAGTAACTCGTTACACAGTAGTGCTCTCCCTTCAGTAACTTTTTACACAGTAGTGATCTCCCTTCAGCAACTTATTACACAGTAGTGTTCTCCCTCCAGTAACTTATTACACAGTAGTGTTCTCCCTTCAGTAACTTAATACACAGTAGTGCTCTCCCTTCAGTAACTTATTACACAGTATTGCTCTCTCATAACTTATTACACAGTAGTGCTTTCTCTTCGGTAGCTTATTACACAGTAGTGCTCTTCCTTCACTAACTTATTACACAGTAGTGCTCTCCCTTCAGTAATTTCTTACACAGTAGTGCTCTCCCTTCAGTAATTTATTATACAGTAGTGCTCTCCCTTCAGTAATTTATTACACACTAGTGCTCTCCCTTCAGTAATTTATTACACAGTAGTGCTCTCCCTTCACTAACTTATAAGCAGTAGTGCTCTCCCTTCACTAACTTATTACACAGTAGTGCTCTCCCTTCAGTAATTTATTATACAGTAGTGCTCTCCCTTCAGTAATTTATTATACAGTAGTGCTCTCCCTTCAGCGACTTATTACACAGTAGTGTTCTCCATTCAGTAACTTAATACACAGTTGTGCTCTCCCTTCAGTAACTTATTACACAGTAGTGCCCTCCCTTCACAAAATATTACACAGTAGTGTTCTCCCTTCAGTAACTTAATACACAGTAGTGCTCTCCCTTCAGTAATTAATTACACAGTAGTGCTCTCCCTTCAGTAATTTATTATACAGTAGCGCGCTCCCTTCAGTAACTTAAGTAGTGCTGTGATCTCCAGTAAATTATTACACAGTAGTGCTCTCCCTTCCGTAACTTAAGTATTGCTCTCCCTTTAGTAACTTAAGTAGTGCTCTCCCTTTAGTAACTTAAGTAGTGCTGTGATCTCCAGTAAATTATTACACAGTAGTGCTCTCCCTTCAGTAACTTAGGTAGTGCTCTCCCTTCAGTAACTTATTACACAGTAGTGCCCTGCCCTCCCATCCTCACCATACCACTCTAGTGCTCTCCTCTACCCAGTAACGTACCATGATGAAGACGAAGACATACAGCACCAGGATCACGATCACTGGGATCAGGGCGTCGACGACAATCATGACCAAACGGGAGACCCTGTCACCGCCCATCATGTCGCATTCCATCGTGCCTTGGTTAAAGCCGTAACTTCCGAGGTACTGGGGGAGGAATATGGGCGTGTGATTAGTTACATTGATTTGTTTTAGGTTTGCTTGCGTGCTTTCGAGGTTGATTATCTATCCGTTTAATTATCTACCAATATTATATATATTATATGATATATATATATATATATATGTATATATATATATATATATATATATATATATATATATATATATTTGTTTATATTTATATATTATATGTATTATGAATAATGTATATATATATACATATGAGATATATATATATATGTATATATATGTGTGTGTGTATATATATGCATATATATATATGTATGCATGTATATATATATTTATATATATATATATATATATATATATATATATATATATATATATATATATATATAGACAATATGTATTTCATTTATTTATATACGATGTATATATTTATGTTTATACATTTATATATATATATATATATATATATATATATATATATATATATATATATATATATATATATATGAATACATAAATACACAAACACACAGTAGACTCTACTCACTCCAAGTGCCGTTGGTAGTCTCAGCACAAAGGAATACAGCCAGATGAATGTAATATATCCTCCGATAACTGAAGGCTTATTGAGGAACGTGTACATTTTGGGTATGGATACAGCCAAAGCCCTGGAAAAGAAAAGACAAATTTTTAGTCAGTTTAAAAAAGCATTTCCGGAGTTAGTTCCCAAATGTGTTTTGAAAACTAATCTCCTCTTGTCTTAGAATTTTCTGAGGTATTTCTTTTGAGATTTTTATTTAATTTTATTAGTATGACCTTTACTACACTGTTAAATGATTACCGTAGAAAACAGTAAAACTCTTGAATAATTGTTGCTAGTCATTGACCGTTTTTAAAACTGTTATATTGACTAAAGGGGTGATGTTACGGTCACCAACCCGTAAAATATAATAACAAGATAATGTAAAATTACGGTTGCCTGTATTTTACTAAAATAGGGGTGAGAACAGTATATTTTTTTACGGAGATTTTCCCATTAGAATTACGTTTTTTAACACAGTAAGTGGATTCTGTTCTAGAGTTCTTGTGAATGTTTGTTTGTCTGTAGGGTTATACCAACGGAAATTACCACATATTGGCGAAGCTGTGAAGATTAGAGCGAGTGACCTCATATGTTTACCTTTGAGATATTCACAAGAATTGTTGGTGATTTTTTTTCCACCGTAGGAGCCATGTGCAATCTTCATTGTCATTTAGCAAAATTATATCCTTTGTTCTCGAATTACATTTTTAATACAAATTAGCGAAGGTACTAAATAAGTTCTCACAGGGTTCGATCATATACCAAAGGATAAGTGGTTTTTTGCATACTGATAAATATCTGATTTCAACTCATTCGGAAGCGATATATCTTTCGTAACTAAATTTTGCAATACCCATAATAAACACGTACTGTATATTCACTGGTATACTTTTTTTGCAAATTATTTGCAGGTCCTTAATTTTCTTACCTACATTAACTACACTAGCAAGGTCGATATTTTTATACCTTGATTTATAAGTGTTTTGGTCCTTGTGACCAGTTTTCGCTTGTACCAGAAAGCTAAATTTTGTTACGAATATGAGTAACACCTGTTGTCTTCTCTTTTTCAGACAGCAGCTTTAATCTTGCCTTCTACTTTCTTATATTTTAATCTGCGTTTGAAACCGCTATGATTGTATACATGAATAATAGAGGTTCGTTCTGCTCTTGACAGTTATGTTTTTATTGCTCTTTCTCCCTGGGGAGATTGAGAGATACACTCTCTCTCTCTCTTTCTCTCTCTCTCTCTCTCTCTCTCTCTCTCTCTCTCTCTCTCTCTCTCTCTCTCTCTCAGTGGGTTCAGTAACCCTTATTGTTGCTAGGAGGATATGAAAGGTAAGGATCTCTCTCTCTCTCTCTCTCTCTCTCTCTCTCTCTCTCTCTCTCTCTCTCTCTCTCTCTCTCTCTCTCTCTCTCTCTCTCTCTCTCCTTTGTCTTGTCCACTAGCTGCACTTACATCATATCTTTCTAATTAACGTCCATCCTTTCTTCCTTTCATCCTTCTTGTTGTCCATCTTCTAAAATTTTACTTTATAGGACAACTGCTGGGCTTTTCCACAGTTTCACTTGGGTGCTGAATAGCCCCCACAGACGCCAGCTCTGGGCTACAAAACCCAAATTCATAAAGTCAATCTAATCAAGTACTTACCTCGTCAAGGCAATGGCCAAGATGGTCTGAAGCTCAACCTGCGTGAGGGTGTAGCGCGTGACGGTGAAGAAGACGCAGTCATTGTTAGTGAGGAGGGACTCTCTGGTCCTCTGGAGGTGCATGTACTGCAGCCCTGACATAGGGAGGATGAGGGCACAGAAAAGGAGCTCAACTACCGCCAGATTGACGACGAAGGCCGTTGCTGTCGTCCTCAGTTTCTTGCTCATGGGCAGCGCGATGATGGTCAGGAGGTTACCTGTAGTAGAGGAAACAAAACAGTTGGTTATAAATAGAAAAGTATAATGAAGAGGATTTATATATGGATGAAAAGTAAGCAAATAAGAATGTGAGACTTGAATGTTCCCATGAAAAAAAGTTTGAATTTTCTGATCATATCTTGTCGCTCCAGTACTAGATCCGTGGCTTTGGCCAATTCGTTGGTGTTCAAGAGATCTTGATCTGTACAAGCGGGTTCCAATTCACATTCACGAAGGATGTGTTGCATCGTTTGCACTGGATAGCCATATTGGCATTCATTAGTGGTTGAGAGTCCCCACTTGTAAATTGTAATTGTTGATCCTAGTGGTATGCACTCCGGTTCCTGCTCTATTTAATGTTACCCTGTCTTTTGTTAGAAGGAGTTGTTCATTTGGGCTCTGGATGGCAGCATTTGGTGGGTAGTGGTATTCTCTCCAATTTTAGAGTCTATGTTGAGCAGACTGCTCAGGATCTAAACTATGAATGGTCATAAAGCTCTGATAGTCTCTATTCATAGTTTCAAAGGTGCATACTTTTGTGGCGTTACACAAGTCATCTGCATATATAAACCTTCGGCAGTTATCAAACTCTTTCGTGTTATTACAGATGTTGAAAAGTATTGGACCCAGAACAGAGCCTTGTGGGAGATGATACCGTCTGTATTTCAACTCGTTCGAGATGAAACCCTGGGTTATTGAAAGGGCTGTTGGACTGTCCCAATTCTTTTACATCTTTTTGTGTAGTTTTAATTAAAATTTAACTCATATATTTAAAGAGCATTGGACCTCTACCTTCATATCTCATCCCTATTAAAGTGGTTGTAAACTGTCAATGATGGTACGATGAGTAAGGTAGTAGGAGTTATTTTAACTTGTGTTAATACGTATTGTATATGGAGTGTGTATATTTGTGCATGCTTACATGTACTGTATGGGGTATTACAGAAATATATGTAACCCAAATTCTAATTATTTCTTCATTGGACGTTTAGCGGGCACTCTCTCACGTGTACAAATATATGTATATACTCATATATATATATATATATATATATATATATATATATATATATATATGTAT
>NC_090727.1:130545743-130638243 GCF_036898095.1 Palaemon carinicauda | reverse complement strand
ACAGGGACTATTGTAGCCTATAAAATGTTTACTGATGGGACTACCAGAACTTAAGAATCTTCTCAATTAAGCCAAGGGTCAATACTTACTCGCCAAAAAGACCTACTCCTACAATGAATGTATTGTAGGCTACGATGGTGTATGTGATAGATGTAATAAAGACTTCTATAAATAATCTAACACAAATTAAGAGTTGCTTTAGGATGTATTCACAGCCATTACTTGATACAAGCACTAGCCGCTACATATGAGAGACAAGACACAATTTCCAACCCATTTTGAGGTGTAACAGTTATTGAAAAAAAAAAAAAAAAAAAAAAACCTTCCTCTAGAATTTCATTCATTTATAAGCTCCAGTAAAACCTGGAGAAGTTGCTAGCGTACTACATTCAAAATTATAAGAGATACCCAATCAACTGAAGGAGAAAACTGAGCAACAACAATGCAAAAACTTTACAATAAAAAATCCCTTTGAAATAAAAATTTGACAACCATTTTATAACAATCTCCCACCCACCAGAAATTTTACATATGTAAAACTATGCACACACAAAATATGTCTATCTCAATGAGAACATGAAGAAATGCAATATCCTTTAAACACTTCAAACCAAACCATGTGCAGACATCAATAAATTGGAGTCAGTATAACATCCAGTGAACTCCTTGAAATTGTTGAATTGATGAGTAGTAAATTTCTGCTGAGATGGACTAACATTAATCCATGATTTGGCCTATATGAATTTGGGCCCTATGGCCCAACTATGAGACTGGGGAGGACATTCCTCCCCAGCGTGCAACTAGGGGAAAACACACTTTGGCACCATGAAACTACAAGTTAAGAGGCTGGAGAGCAAGGGAGAAGTAAGAAATCTAGGAAAAGAAAAAATAGGAGGATAAAAAAAGAGGTACAGCTTGGGACCGAAGGGGCAATGCAAAATCTCTTAAGTAATGTATAGAGTGAAGTCTTCTGGTCTGACAGCCTGTCAGACCATCTCTAACTTGAACGGAATTTGTTGGACAAACTCGTTCAAGGCCGAGGTTGATGTCTGATCTCCAGGCTCCAGAGGCCTTTTTATGAGAAATCACCAACTGTAGAAGCCTGGAGGCCTGTCCGTCCTTGACAGTGTCCTTCCCTAGACTTTGCGTAGGAATCTAACATCGTTGGATGTAGAGTTAGAGGAGGGCGAGAGAGCGTGAACGGAACAATGTATCCCTCTTTGAGCACAAAGACAGATCAAGGTTCGACCCCATGGAGTATCCACCTCTACCATTAATATAATGAGCTACCTAAATCCGGTGGAGGAGTTCGCCACCCATCTGGCTAGTGCTTAGCAAATTTGTGTGCAACACTGCGCAAGACACCCTCGCAAAACTCCAGTCTGTACTCATACCCAAGTGGAATGGACCAGAGTACTCTTGTACAACCTGCCTCAGCAGAAGCCTGGCGGGTAGTGTTATGTACTCCTAAAGGAGAAGGCATTTGCTCATAAATGGCAAGTAAGGCTGTGGGAGATGAGTTGTACCATTAACCTATCTGGGAGGAAATAGTTTTCCCCTCCAACTTATTGAAAACTGGGATGGGCTTTGGGCTACCTGATCAGCCATTTACCCAGTAAGGTAGCCAACACCTCCTCATTACGTCTGTTGCTCCACCCCAAAGGATTGGCAAACTCAATTGAGAGGAATAACAAACCCTGACTCTCCTGCGAAAGATCAATTATTATTGGATGCTCCTGAGCGGCTGAGAAATTGTCTAGCAAATAAACATCTCAGGTCGATTGATGTCGAGTTATGTAATCAGTTGCAAGCAACTGCTCTGTAGAGGGGGAACCCTGTCCTCCAACAGCCTTCAACCCAATGGGAGTTGGTCATGTAAGTATGGTTATGGATTGGTGACACCAGAGTAGCCAGTACCATTTAGAGGAAGATGGTATTACAGTGAATCTCCTCAGCGATCAATGTTGAGAAAAAGACTGGTCACTAATGACCGATCGCACACAGCTACTTACAAAAGGGAAGAATGAGACTTCAATAAATTGTTAGAGAGGTAATTGTATGCATAGGACCAGCTACGAACCAGTAACACAGATAGCTGCGGCACAACGAACACAAGGGCGCAGCCTGAACGATTTGTTGCATCTAGAATGCAATTGGCGAACACTGATCAATGTTCTCAATCGAGTCCTCCTTTCTATGACTGAGATCCCTTAGAAACAATGAATATGTTTTATATTTCTTCGTTTACGATAGGGAAAACTGGCATAAGTTCCGAATATTCCCTCCCAGGGAACGGATTCGCTTATGCAAAGTTTCTGAGTCTAAGTATTTTTTATACTAAGACGGCCGATCTGAATATTAGGGAGGAACTGCCTGGAATGAAGAAAGACTTTACTTGCAGGTAGACTATCTTTGTCTGGTTACGGGAAGGTAAGAAGCTAATGCATAACCTGACTTCCCACAACCAATACAGATATTGAATCTAACGATTTATTAGAACGGAGCTCCATTTGTATGATGGTATATAGTCCTTGTTATTTCACACAAGTGTGCATCAACCCATAGGAGTAATGCATGTAACTGACAAAGAAAACTCCTTTCATTGGCAATAATAGATCGCTTGCTCGCATGCAGTTATGTGCAAACATACTTCTTTGCCAACTTTCAACTTGAGCTTGCTCGTTCATGGAAAGCAAAGATCGCTGCCCGGAGGTCTGCCTCTAGATGTTGGCCAATTTTCCTCTTCTAGGGAGAGTTACCCTCCACTACCCGCTGTTCATCAATCTTTAATTCTGCAAGGAAAATTGCCGCCAACAGCAACAGTGGTTGGTTGTCTTTCCCATTTCCGGAAGAGACAGCCTTCTCTTGAGCGGTATCCCCCTGGGAGATTCCTCCGGCAGGAATTGCATTCATCCCTGCCCTGGTCTTGCTCTTCAGAGCTTGGAAATCATGGAGTTAGACATCTGCTTGCAATTCCTAATCCTCGTCAATGTACCTTCAGGGTACAAAACAAGTCTCGAGAGCAATTTCCCTTCTGGGTCTTTATTGCAGAAGGTGATGCCTGCCGATAACGCAATCACTTGCTGTCGCCGTCTCTCCCATCAACGAGTTTTGTAGGCTACAACGTTTTGGGGTTATGGCCTACATCGTGTCCGTTTGGCACAACACAACAAAGCTCTTGGAGCTTTGTAAGGCCAGGACCTTCGGGACCTGCTCCTCATGGTTTCAACCTCTTACAGGGGAGAAATGGCTGTTCTTCTAGTTCAGAATAGCCTTTTTCATCCCCTTGTGATGGGAGGACATAAGGCTACTCACCAACTCCCTGTGAGGTTAAGACAAGCATAAGTACTTGCAAAGACCTTATTCTTGCAGAGAAGTCATGTGCAGTGAAACATAGCCAAAGCCAGTTTCTGGGTTTACTCTGAAGGGATCCCCCTGACTGGAAACCACAAAGAGAACCAGTTTGCCACTGCTCTCGTTCCTACACTGGAGCTAAGGAATGAAAGTAAGGAGAAGCAAAGAGTGCAGCAGTAAACTGTGACCTGCTCGGAAACCATTCCTTAGCGGGGAGACCCGAATGCTCCAAGGAAGGTAGGAATTGCCTCAAGTGGCAACAAAAGAAAATCACCACCAGTGGTGACTGCCGTCGCTTCGCTAAAGGAAGGGACGGTGTCCACACCTAAGCAAAGTCAGGGGTTACCATCTGAAAAGAAAAGGAAATTTTAAACTTTTAGGGTGGTTGCTTTTAATCATAAGCCACTTAAAGGGTTTCGACAGGAGAGCAAGACTACGTCTTGACTCTACCGAGCCAAAATAAAGTGACGGTTTGTTTACTAATGCTGGTGTGGGTGGGGTGGTTACACCTCACAAAAGCTTTAATGGCTGATTTCAGCTATCCCCGAAATAATACTCCTACATAAAGAGCTTGAGATTTATATACTGTACAGTATAGTGCCAGAACAATGTAACTTCAATCTCACTAAAAAGTACTGTAACCACAAAACCTAACTTAACCTGATTGGGCATTATCCTTATTTGCTACTACTTAAGCTACAACCATAGTTGGAAAAGCAGGAGCCCAAATTCTCCATCAGGGAAAAATAGCCCAGTGAAGAAAGGAAATAAGAAGATAACTAAACTACATGAGAAGTAATGAATAATGAATTTAAAACACCTTAAGATCAGTAATGTTAAATTAGATCTGTCATATATAAAACATTTTTTAAAGGCTGCTCATGAACAGCGGAGGGAAGCAACAGTGACATTGCCCTATCAAGCAAGACAATGCCCAACGGACTGACCATATACAGTATATACAAATGATCAATGACCAAGCCTCCTCTCTACCCAAGCTAGGACCCAGGAGGACCAAGCAATGGCTGCTGATGACTCAGCAGATAGACCTATAGGCTCCCCAAAAACCCCCCTCTTTAACTCACAAAGATGGTGAGATTGCAGTGAACAAAGGAACTAACAACTATGTATGGTACGTCAGGATGCTCTTAGGATAGTTTAAGCTACGCCTGTTATGAGTAAAGACATATCATCCTAGATGAGGTTAGGTTACAGTTTGTGACGTTTTGATGATAAGAAGTGCTGGTGAAAGTATACATATTTACCTGGATTGTGATCTATATGTCTATATAACACTACAGTCATATGAAGACAATACGTAATATAAGATGCATTACCCGGGCTTGTCATCAGGGTTTCAAAACCTTACTAGATGAAGTCCTGGCTTGCCACCAGGTACAGTTGCTTTCGGTCACTGGTCCAAATTCTTTGTTTTAAGATTTTGCACATTTTTATTCTCATCTTGGGGACTAACATGAGAATTTTATAGCAAATAAAATCTCCTTAATATGTTATTTTTATTAATAAAATAAATTTTTGAATATACTTACCCGATAATCATGTAGCTGTCAACTCCGTTGCCCGACAGAATTCTATGGAGGGATACGCCAGCTATCACAATACTAGAAGGGGGTGTACTTACCAGCGCCACCTGTGGCCAGGTACTCAATTACTTGTTGTTGACACCTCCTCAATTATTCCTCGGTCCACTGGTTCTCTCTGGGGAGGAAGGGAGGGTCGATTAAATCATGATTATCGGGTAAGTATATTCAAAAATTTATTTTATTAATAAAAATAACATTTTTCAATATTAAACTTACCCGATAATCATGTAGCTGATTCACACCCAGGGAGGTGGGTGAAAACCAGTGTACAAGATTAAAGGATAGCTAAGTATCCCATATTTCATATAACAGTTATCTCTAATAACAATGAAATAATAAGTACCTGGTAAGGAAGTCGAATAGAACCGTTACTCTGCCTCTTTATTTAAAGTTCGTCTTCCTTACTGAGCGCAGCGTTCCTCTTGGAGGCTGAATCAACCCAAAGGTGCCAAAGTACACGGGGTTGCAACCCCTACTAAAGGACCTCTACCAAACCTTTAACCCAGGCGCTTCTCAAGAATGAATAGACCACCCGCCAAATCCAAGGATGCGGAAGGCTTCTTAGCCTACCGTAACAACCATAAAAACAACAATAAAAGTATTCAAGAGAAAGGTTAAAAAAGGTTATGGGATTAAGGGAATGTAGTGGCTGAGCCCTCACCTACTACTGCACTCGCTGCTACGAATGGTCCCAGGGTGTAGCAGTTCTCGTAAAGAGACTGGACATCTTTCAGATAAAATGATGCAAACACTGACTTGCTCCTCCAATAGGTTGCATCCATTATGCTCTGCAGAGAACGGTTTTTATTAAAGGCCATCGAAGTAGCTACAGCTCTTACTTCGTGGGTCCTTACCTTCAGCAATGCAAGGTCTTCCTCCTTTAAGTGAGAATGTGCTTCTCTGATCAGAAGCCTTATATAGTACGAAAGCCCATTCTTGGACATGGGTCTCGAGGGTTTCTTGATGGCACACCATAAGGCTTCTGACTGTCCTCGAATAGGTTTAGACCTCTTCAGATAATATTTGAGAGCTCTGACAGGGCAAAGAACTCTCTCTAGTTCGTTACCTACCATGTTGGAGAGGCTAGGTATTTCGAACGATCTAGGCCAAGGACGTGAAGGAAGCTCGTTCTTTGCTAGGAATCCAAGCTGAAAAGAACATGTTGCAGATTCGGTTGTGAAACCAATGTTCTTGCTGAAGGCATGAACCTCACTGACTCTCTTAGCTGTTGCAAGGCAAACGAGAAAAGAAGTCTTGAGGGTAAGATCCTTGAAGGAAGCTGACTGGAGAGGTTCGAACCTAGATGTCATAAGGAACCTTAAGACTACGTCTAGATTCCAGCCTGGAGTGGAAAGACGACGTTCTTTAGACGTCTCAAAAGACTTGAGAATGTCTTGAAGGTCCTTGTTGGAAGACAGGTCCAAACCTCTGTGGCGGAGAACTGAGGCCAACATGCTCCTATATCCTTTAATCGTAGGTGCTGAAAGGGATCTCTCATTCCTAAGATGTAGAAGGAAGTCAGCTATTTGGATCACAGAGGTATTGGTAGAGGATATTGAATTGGCTCTACACCAGCTTCGGAAGACCTCCCACTTAGACTGGTAGACTCTACGAGTGGAAACTCTTCTAGCTCTGGCAATCGCACTGGCTGCCTCCTTCGAAAAGCCTCTAGCTCTAGCGAATCTTTCGACAGTCTGAAGGCAGTCAGCCGAAGAGCGTGGAGGTTTGGGTGCAACCTGTCTACGTGAGGTTGACGTAGAAGGTCCACTCTTAGAGGTAGAGCCCTGGGGAAGTCGACTAGCCATTGAAGTACCTCTGTGTACCATTCTCTTGCAGGCCAAAGGGGAGCAACCAGCGTCAGCCGTGTCCCTTCGTGCGAGACGAATTTCTGCAGAACTTTGTTTATTATCTTGAACGGAGGGAATGCGTACAGGTCGAGATGGGACCAGTTCAGAAGAAAAGCATCCACATGAACCGCTGCAGGGTCTGGAACAGGGGAACAATAAAGCGGAAGTCTCTTGGTTATGGAGGTGGCAAACAGATCTATGGTAGGTTGACCCCACAAGGTCCAAAGTCTGTTGCACACACTCTTGTGGAGGGTCCATTCCGTGGGAATGACCTGATTCCTTCTGCTTAGGCGATCCGCTGAAACATTCATATCGCCCTGGATGAACCTCGTGACCAGAGTGAGGTTTAGACCTCTTGACCAAATGAGGAGGTCCCTTGCGATCTCGTAAAGGCTCCTCGAATGGGTCCCTCCTTGCTTGGAGATGTAAGCCAAGGCTGTGGTGTTGTCTGAGTTCACCTCCACCACTTTGCCTAGCAGGAGGGACTTGAAGTTCAACAGGGCTAGATGAACTGCTAGCAGTTCCTTGCAGTTGATGTGGAGTAATCCTTGTTCCTTGTTCCATACTCCTGAGCATTCCCGTCCGTCCAAGGTCGCACCCCAGCCCGAGTCCGATGCATCTGAGAAGAGATGAAGATTGGGGGTCTGGATGGCCAATGATAGACCCTCCTTGAGAAGGAGATTGTGCTTCCACCACAGGAGAGTGGTCTTCATCTCTTGGTTGATAGGGATAGAGACTGCTTCTAGAGTCGAGCCCTTGTCCCAATGAGCAGCAAGATGGAATTGAAGAGGGCGGAGGTGGAGTCTTCCTAGCTCGACAAACAGGGCCAGTGATGAGAGGGTCCCTGTGAGACTCATCCACTGTCTCACTGAGCAATTGCTCCTCTTCAGCATGCTCATGATGCACTCTAGGGCTTGGCTTATCCTGGGGGCCGATGGAAAAGCCCGAAAATCCTGACTCTGAATCTCCATTCCCAGGTACACAATGGATTGGGAGGGAATGAGTTGAGATTTCTCTATATTGACTAATAGACCTAGGTCTCTGATTAAGTCTAAAGTCCAATTGAGGTTCTCCAGACAACGACGACTCGTGGAGGCTCTCAACAGCCAGTCGTCTAGGTAGAGGGAGGCTCTGATGTTCGACAAGTGTAGGAATTTCGCTACATTCCTCATCAGATGAGTAAAGACCATAGGAGCTGTGCTTAGGCCAAAACACAGGGCTTGGAACTGATAGACAACCTTTCCGAAAACAAATCTCAGGAAAGGTTGGGAGTCTGGATGAATGGGAACGTGAAAGTATGCATCTTTCAAGTCCAACGAGACCATCCAGTCCTCCTGTCTGACCGCTGCTAAGACCGACTTGGTCGTCTCCATCGTGAACGTCTGCTTGGTGACATACTCGTTGAGAGAGCTGACGTCCAGCACCGGTCTCCAACCTCCTGTCTTCTTGGCCACAAGAAAGAGACGGTTGTAGAAGCCCGGGGATTGATGGTCCCGGACTATAACCACTGCCTTCTTCTGCACAAGTAGCGACACCTCCTGTTGCAATGCTAGCCTCTTGTCCTCTTCTTTGTAGTTGGGAGAGAGGTTGATGGGCGATGTGGTCAGAGGTGGTTTGAGGCAGAATGGAATCCTGTAACCGAACCTCAGCCAACTGACAGACTGTGCGTCTGCACCTCTCTTCTCCCAGGCTCGCCAGAAGATCTTGAGTCTGGCTCCTACTGTTGTCTGGAGAAACGGAGAGTCAGTTCTTTCCCTTAGATGTCCTGGATCCTTTCCTAGACTTGCTCCTGTGAGAGTCTGGACGGGAGCTTCCTCGGCTGGGGGCTCTACCACGAAAGGGCGGTATGAACCTCGTAGCCGGGGTATCAGCCACTGGGGAGCGATAAGTCTTGGGGACTGAGGTGGCAACCTTAGACTTACGAGCCGATGAGGCTACAAGATCGTGCGTGTCCTTTTGTATCAGGGCAGCAGACAAGTCCTTAACTAGCTCTTCGGGAAAGAGGAACTTTGAGAGCGGAGCAAAAAGGAGTTGTGACCGTTGGCAAGGTGTAATGCTGGCGGAAAGGAAGGTACACAGTTGTTCCCTTTTCTTCAACACCCCTGATACAAACAACGACGCTAGCTCGCCCGATCCATCTCTGATGGCCTTATCCATGCAGGACATTAATAGCATGGCAGAATCTTTGTCCGCAGGAGAGGTTTTCTTGCTGAGGGCCCCCAGGCACCAGTCGAGAAAGTTGAACATTTCAAATGCTCTGAACATCCCTTTCAGTAAATGATCCAGGTCTGAGAAGGTCCAACAAACCTTCGAGCGTCTCATAGCAGTTCTCCGAGGCGAGTCCACCAGACTTGAGAAGTCAGCCTGGGCAGAGGCAGGTACTCCCAAGCCTGGTGCTTCCCCTGTGGCATACCAAACGCTCGCTTTCGAAGTGAGCTTCGTTGGAGGGAACATGAAGGAAGTCTTGCCAGGGTGTTGTTTAGACTGCAGCCACTCCCCTAAGATCCTTAAAGCCCTCTTGGAGGATCTAGCTAGGACAAGCTTAGTATAGGAGGACTTAGCTTGTTGTACGCCCAGCGAAAACTCAGATGGTGGAGAGCGGGGAATAGCAGAGACAAAGTGGTCTGGGTAAATCTCCCTGAGTAGAGCCAAGACCTTACGAAAATCAATAGACTGTGGAGAAAGCTTAGATTCGTCCACGTCTGATGAGGGATCAAGGTGTGCCTCCTCATCATCCGACACCTCATCAGCAGAGTGTAGCGAAGAGATCGGACAAGAATGCTGAACCGCAGAGTCAGAACGGGTAGGAACAATAACAGTGGTTTCCTCTTCCAGAGACTGTTGAGGGAAAACCTGAGGCTCAGACTGCAAAGGCTGAACAACAGACGAAGCAGAAGGCAGGCGCATGGGTGAAGGAGGTTGACTCCTAGCAAGAGAGGTTGAACCCAAGGATTGCACTTGCTGAGCGGAGGACGGAGGCGGAGTAGTCCGTTCCTGTTCCTGTGAGATGAGCGGAGCATGATGAGGTTGAGGCTGCGCAGAACAAGGTAAAGTTCTCGCAAGCTGAGGCTCCTGAGGCGCAAGTCCAGGGTGTAGAGGAGCTTGCCTTGAGGAGGGTTGAGCTCGCTGCAGCGATGGCTGAGCAGACTGACTCACGGAGGGGAGAGGTTGTTGTACCCCAACCGAGAGTTGCACCACTGGTGGAGCAGCAAGGGGAGGCGGAGGAAGAGTGGAATAACTCTCCTGATCCCAAAGCAAAGGTTGCCTTAAAGAAGGCTGAGGCTGAACACCACTGGGAACAGCGAACTCCGAAAGTGGCTCAACATCGTACGCCTGGCAGAAGGTGCTGCGACCAGGCGGAGCAAGTGCAGGCGGAGCGAGCACAGGCGGAGCGAGAACAGGCGGAGGGAGTGTAGGCGGAGGCGGAGGTGCAACACTCTCAGCCCGACACTCACGCATCAAGTCCGAAAGCTGTGCTTGCATGGACTGAAGCAGGGTCCACTTGGGATCGGCAGAAACGATAACAGACTGAGGTAAAGCCTTAACAGTCGAGCTCTGTTGTGGCAGAACCTTACTCCTCTTGGGCGGAGTACAGTCGACAGATGACTGAGGCGAGTCAGAGCTGAGCCAATGACTGCAACCTGGCTGAGCACTCGCGGACTGGACTCTACGTTTAAGCGGTCTCGAGACCTGATACCAACGTTTCTTCCCTGACAGTTGATCAGCGGACGAGAATAAGACGGGCTCAATCGTCTGCAGGTGGGAGTGACGGTCTTTGGAAGACACGCCCGCAACCACCGAGGATAGTTCTGTGCGCCTAACAAGGCCTGCCGAACCCTTAAGCCCTTCGACATTGCTTCTCCCCTGGGCATGGGAGCTTGCAAGAGGTCCCGGACTGGGAGGACGACTGGCTCGCACAGAAAAATCCTCACGCACCACACTGGCACCACTAGCACTTGGCACTGCACCGACACTAGCACTCGTCACAGCACTGGCACTAACTCCACCCACTGCACTCTTGACCTTCAGTTCTTTAACTTCGGCCATCAGAGACTTATGGTCACTTACCACTGATTCTACTTTATCGCCTAAAGCCTGAATAGCACGCAAAACAACTGACATATCAGGCGGAGGGCACACAGTAGGTTCGGGGGTAGCCACTACAGGGGTAGGAAAAGGTAGGGGATCACGAGGTGAGGAAAACATAGAAGAGTGAGAAGAACTCCTCCTAACTCTACCTCTCTCTAACTTAGTTGAATATTTTAAAAGACGGACAAATTCCAATTCCGAAAGTCCGGCGCATTCCTCACATCGATTTTCTAACTGACAGGGCCTGTCCCTACAGTCAGAACAAGCGGTGTGAGGATCTACCGAGGCCTTCGGAATACGCCTATTGCAAGACCTACATCGTCTATGGGAGGGGGCTTGCGAAATGTCAGACATCTTGTAATCCAAAGAGTTAGCCAAAGGGGGATCCAAAAACAAGCAAAATTCGTTAACCGTTATATCAGTATTATATAAAAGCTATCTAGCTAATATAAGAAGGATTCCAGTAAAGCGACAGCCGTTAATCTGAGAGAATACTTCACCAAATATCCGTGAATAAACTCGAAGACCATAAGCGTATCCCAGAACGTCTAGCCGGAAGCACGACAGAGGAATAATTGAGGAGGTGTCAACAACAAGTAATTGAGTACCTGGCCACAGGTGGCGCTGGTAAGTACACCCCCTTCTAGTATTGTGATAGCTGGCGTATCCCTCCATAGAATTCTGTCGGGCAACGGAGTTGACAGCTACATGATTATCGGATAAGTTTAATATTGAAAATCATGGAATATATTAACATTTCCCTCTGTATTTGGCTGCGATACCTTTACCTCAAATTCCACAAGCACAAATGCCCGTGGACTGGATTGGAATTGATTTATGAATTTAAGGAAGTATGGTCTGGTGCTGGCACAAGCTAGGCCATTAAGCATAGAGGTACAACTGGGAAAACCCCATAGTTCTACAATGATGTTAAAGTTAAAAAAGCATAAATCTTTAACTATGAACAGAAAATGGTAATATTAACATCAATATTTGATATGGTTTCTCCCTTTTCAACCATGAATTGTTTGTTCCTTGCATTACTTAAACAGCGCTAGTGCAGATCACTGGGTCACAAGGCCTCCTGCTCGCATAGTATATGAGAATCCTTCCTAACCTTGTCCACTGCCACCAACACTCAATTCAGTGTATTTTTGGTAATATTTTGTTAGAGTCACACTCAGCGCCATTACCACTTGCCAGTACATAGGAACTTGATGTTTTTGTTCTTTTTACGAGCGAAGCGAGCGCACGGCGGAGCAAAATCCATTACACTCTATCAAAATATTACCAGAATATTATGGTTTTTGCTCCAACATGCGCTCGCTTCACTCGCAAAAAAAGAAAAACCTCAAGCTCCTACATACTGGCAAACGGTAATGGCATTGAATGGGCCTTTACCAAAATATTACCGTATTTCCAATACTAATTATTCTTTTACTGGATTTTTCTCTGCCGTGGATACGTTCATTCTCTATGAAATATTATATCATTGTTCCTGTTCAGACAAGCGGTACACATTGAGCTACAAGCGTTTGCAAGTATTTTGGTTGACAAGAATAAGCTGAGCCAAATACCAACACACGAACAGAAAGAAGTAACGGGGATAAAGCAGTACGCCCAAGAGAGGGAGTTGTATGTATGATGATGACCATGCCCTATAACTCCATTATTTTCAAACCTATCGCTAAGAATCGGAAATCTATGGAGGGGGGTGGGGTTGCAGGGGGTCATTAGCCACCCCATTAGGCAAGCAGGTAAGGACACAGCTTGCAGGTTAGGTTAGGCAGGTAAGTTTAGGTTAGGTGAACTGACGAGTGGTGTCACTAGACCCACTGTGCATAATTGACTGAGAGTTTTACATTCATAATTTACTTTAGATTAATTTGAAAATTATGCAATTTTACTATATCCTCGTTTGTTTCCATTTTTCAACATGCAATATATGTTTAAGTATGTCAGCAGCCAAAGAGGAATGAACTTGCCGAATTCGTTGGCAAGTTTATGGTACTAGGCTCCGGGTGCTAAATGGTACACCTTATTTTGTAGGATAAGTTTCTTGACTATGTTACGCTTGTCTAACGAGTTTAAATATAATAAAACAGTGAAACACATACTATTCTAAGTTGTATCTATCATAAATTATAAAATTGTATTTACGTCAACCTACAGTACTTGACATCAGCCTACAGTAGATTCTAAAACAATTTTACGTTCTGTTGGCTTAAATTTGTTCTCTATAAAAATAAGTATTCGTCTCCTTTTATAACCTTCTACCAGTTCTATGTATATGATTAATATATATTTAAATACTTACAGTAAATTACACTAATAACGAGTAGAAATGAGACACAAAACACATTTAACAAGACTACGTTTGTTTACCCCGCGAGATGAATGGGCGTCTTCTATTTGACTAAGCCGAGAAAACGTTCGGGTTTTAGATGACTAGAACGTTTAATTAGGCAAAGCATTGAAAGCAATATTACCTTGAAAATAAAAAAAAAGGCATGAAAACGTGGCATATAATTATTTAACAACTTATTTTACACTGATAATTTTCTATCAGTGGAAATGAATTTCCCCACTTACAATTTAGGTTTCAATATTGCGTTATTGAAAATTCCCGTTAAATACTAACCAATTTGATAAATGGTTATAAACAAGGTAGATTCAAACAGGATAATTCTAAAGCCAAGTTTTGATTTTAGAATTAGAAAAAAAGTGTTATTCTTAAAGAAAAAAAAATTTAGACGAGAGGAAACTTTGGGAGAATTAAAGCATCGGATAGTTAATAATTTTTCATTTTTTGGTGCCAGTTTTCCTTTTCGAAAGAAACTTTAAAATACTTATTGAAAAGTAGACTAAAAATCAAATAAAAGAAAGAAATAGTCAAGGAAATATGAAAGATTATAACAAGAGATATGACGAAGTCGAAATTTACGGACGGCAAGGTATAATACGATATATAGAGATAATTAACGCAAAGGAGACTTATATAACTATGAAGAATATGCTTAACATGCTAAATTTGACGTGTGAATTTGAAAGAAGGGGGGGGGGTGGGAGACAGAACCAGGATTAAACGAAATCATAGATACGGCAGAAGAAGAAGAGTATGTAAACAAACGTGACATCATTGACATGCCGTATACTGTACTATGTAAATTCCCTGCCTACTGTAAGAATAACGTATTATAGTTTATTTTTGTTTGATGTTTATTTTTGTTTGATATTATATTTTTGGGTAAATTTGTAATTTTCGAAGAGAGCGTAATTTTTTCTATAAGAAAAAGTAGTTATTTTCCTAGGTTACATTGCCTTGTAATACACTACAATGAAACCTATTTTTGGGGTGTATGTATGATAGCGGCCACCAGTATGTATGATGACGGTTGACCTAGAATACGGCAGTGTAAGGGGGGGGGGGTCGCAGGGGACGTTTGCCCCTCCATTAGGCAAGTAGGTAAAATCACTGCTTGTAAGTTAGGGAAGGGAACGTATGCATGATAGCGGCCACCAGAATATATGATGCCAGTCAACTAAGAATACAGCAGTGTAAGGGGGGTCGCATGGGGTGTTAAACCCCATTAGGCAAGTAGGTAAGGTCACTGCTTGTAGGTCAGGTAAGGGGGAATATGCATAATAGCGGCCACCTTAATATATGATGACAGCAGACTAAGAATATGGGGTATTATTGTACTGAAATGAGAATCTGTAATAGAGTAAAACTTTACCGAACATGGCAGCGTGAGGGGTCCGTTAGCTCCCCCTTTAGGTAATTAGGCGAGGGCACATTTTGTAGTCTAGGTTAGTGGCCGGAAGTTTAGGTTAGTTGGTGTCCATTTTTAATGCACAAGGGAGGATCTGGCCGCTGATAGATAAAGGCTCCAAATTTAGGTTAGTTGATATCCAATTTTTTATGCACGCTGTAGGAACTGACCGCTAATATGTAAAGGCTCCATATTTTTTTTTTTGTTTCATACTATTATTGTGGATGCCAATCTTACCTTTTCTGTTTTCAGTTTATAACATACATGCGTAGTCCGCATTGGAAAACCGTGGTTTTTAAATCAGTATGTGAAATGGTAGATATACAGTACATAAATCACAAAGTACTCATTTTAAAAAAACATAGTGAATAAGTGTTGAAGCTACATACCCATTTGAAAAGATTAATTGTGAATAAAGGTAACTCCTGCAAATGATAAAAATGTGTGAATATTGGTAGGATAATTACAGAAATGCTTTCCAACCTAACTTGCTTGGCCTCACTCAAAAATATAATCATAACATTCTTGCATAAGATCATACTTTCATTATACAATGGTCAAACAGTAATTTTGATGTTGTCACCATCTGATAAGAGAAGCCAGTACAAAATACCCAGATGACTAACGACCCTTGATCTGATTAGTGTTGGTAACGGGATAAATATTTACCCACACTTACATTTTTGTATATTCTTTGACTGGTATTAGGGAATTATTGATAACAGCCATTAAAGAAGTCAAAAGCTTATACAGTAAATTCAATATGAAGCTCCAGACGATACTAAGTTTGTGTAGCATTACAGCAGTCAAATAATAGGGAGACCTCTATTAAAACTATTATTTTCTTAAATACCTAGTTAGAAAATTCTTGTAACATTGGGTGAACGGTTCTTTCAAACATAATTCAGTGTAAATGTTATAGTTAGGTATTTTGTTGATGAGAAAATTCCCCTAAACATCAATCCTATTGAGAGAACATGAATAATATAAGATGTCTAGAGTATCCATAAATCTCCTTACTTAATTGATCACACTTATTTCTAAGTTTTGCATGTTTTTATTTATTTTGTCTGTTGACATACTTGGCTCCTTTTTAACAAAGTTAGCATACAATACCTTTGCTTTTTCACAAGTACCCTAATCTTTTCAGTAACCGTATCTCCTGCTAACAGCTTCTCATTGATCAGGATGAACAGCAACTTTTCGTTGTTATCAACAACACACAGATACTGTTTTATAAGTGTCAGCACTCCTTGCAACATCAATTGCTTGGATTTCTTTTTTTCCTGAGAATTGTGCAAATCGTTGATGTTGCACAATAGTACATATTTGTCAGGTCAGCCCTGTGTAGATTGTTCATGTTTTTAGCAATTAATATTTTACTTTCTATGATAATCATCTTCTTAGTCTTTATTATTATCTTTGGGGCCATTCCTAGATGCTGTACAGTACTGTGAACTTGGTAGGGAACAATAGCTATCACAATTCAATAAAGAACATGCTGTCACAACTCTACAAAGAACACTTCCAAAGATCCTCATTCATTACTATAGGTGATATTGGTTGGAGAGTGGTCTGAGCAAGGCGGCATGCTAGATAATGCGAAACAAAATTGCGTTAAATTCTCACATTTCGTGCTTGTCTCATTAGTACTTTGTCTACAAAAAAAGTTTATTCGGAAGGAAATTTTTCCTTGCAGACAGATACAATGCTCATATATCAATTTGAATTTTTATTCTCATACTTATTTGTTCTTGTTCCATTACAAGTAAATCTAATATTGTATATATCTTATGAGTGTACATTAACTTTGATCCAGTAATGGTAATTAACCCATACTAACCACCTGTAAGTAAAAAATTAAGGAATCATATTGTGGAACCAGGTTCTTTGGGTGTGGAATATGAAAAACTTAAAGCATACAGGAGTACATCCTACCATAATTTAACCCAAGGGTCTTGAGTCCTACCCGACTAGCTGTAGAATTTGAATATACTTTGACGATGGAATACCTTAGCGTAAAAAATAAGCCAGTCACTATAACTAAACATTGGAATTAATGACATTATTAGTCTAAATAATAGCTAAAGGCACAGAAAACCTGTTTCCCATTAGAGTCCCTCATTTGATAGATATAGGATAAACGAATATTACCGGAGGTAGTTGGAAGAAAAGAATTTTAAACTTGTTGATGAAATGAAATAACTCAAAGGGCAAATTCTAGCATCTACTAGCCTGTCAAATGCCTACCCCCTTCACCGGACCCAATATGACCTAGAGTACTGTAAATACTGTCGTAAAGTTGAAAACAAGTATCATTACCTACACGTTCTTTCATTGTCAATCATAAATATCACAGGACTAATGGAAAACCAAAGCATATTACTCATTTAAAATCATTAACCTTTGTTTTGAATAAGGCGTGTTGTTTGTTTACTTACTTAATAATCCTCCGGCACCAACAAGATGCATAGGGCCTCGATGAATGCACGCCATATGTTTCTTTCCTGTGCCATCTCTCCGAGCTCAACCCATTTCTCTGATTCAGCCTCCCTACGCTTTGTTATCAGCCATGTTTCTCTTGGTCTACCATGATCTCTTATACAATTTCTTTTTTGGAATGCGCTGGTTTTTTCAACACTTAGAGGACAATTCACCAAGTCCTGTTAACATAAAATCAAAACATTTCAATGTTCAGCTGCAAGTTCTTAGGGTCACTACACAGATACCAAAATGGCAACATCACACACACAAACATAGATTGGCTGGAGCTTATCTTTGGAGAGGGACTCTTAGATCAGCAGTCATAGCCCACAAAAGCAACATCATAACTGATGGAGACTTGAGGAACTCCTGAAAACTTAAAACCACAATATTGACCAAGAAAATAAAAATATGAAATCAGATACTTGATTTTAAGCATTTTCAATATTATTAAGGGAAAAATAATGACAACTGACAAAAATAAATGTTCATCATATTATTTGGGCCTTGTCACTTGTGTAAAAATATTTATGCAGATTCGTAAATTTGGAACCTTAATGTATAACGGGGGGTGTTAGGTAAGTAAGTAGTTAAGTGTTGGTTCTGAATTATGACTATCAAAGTAGGCCAATGGAACTGAGGTTAGGCTGTACTTATTTCTCATTGTAAGCAATGCTGTCATTTACACAAGGTTAGCTCATGCTTGTCTAATACATTTCTATCATTATAGATCATTACCATCATAACATCCACACGTAAATTAATCACTCGTAAATTAGCTTTGAATAATCTAATCTAAGGTTATATTATGACTCCTGTACTTTGTGGCTTTTGGGACTTTAACCGAAACTTTTGTCAACTAAAAATAGTTACCCGGTACATAGACAGAGCTATCAAAATAAATTACTAAGTAATAGTCATGTCAAATGGGCTAGCTATCATAGCAAATTAAGTTATTAAAGAGTGAATAGGTCTTGTCTACATCTTGCAAATGTTATTTATACATAAACTTTCCTTCAACAGCAACAATATTTTGTGAAATTTTAGTTGTATTTTGATGTTTTAGATTATTTCAAGTTCCTTACTGTGTAGTACTGTAGTTTTAAATAGTAACAGCCCTTGATGTTTATTTTTCTTTCAGGAAAAAATGCCTTATGAAGTAAACAAGTTGTTTTCATGGGACACAGAGTATAGTGCCGACTCAGCAGAGTTTTGTCCCATTGAAACTTATCACAATTACTTAGCTGTGGGGACATACCAACTCGCTGATAAGCAGAATGAAGGAGCTAACGATTCGCTGTCCGAGGCTGAAACAGATCTACCGAAGGAGCGACTTGGGCGATTGTACTTGAAGCATCTAAGCACAGGTGAGAAAAAACTTGTTCTCATCCAGCAGATTGAAATGGAAGCAATCTTGGACATGAAGTGGTGCCAACACAGGCTGGGAGGCGACCCCGTTCTAGCTGTTGCAAATGCATCTGGACTTCTCAAGCTGTTCAAACTTGTACCTTCCAACCAGGATTTTCATCAGTTAGTGTTTTGGTGCCAACATGAAATTGAG
The DNA here is from genome assembly GCF_036898095.1 of Palaemon carinicauda. Taxonomy (NCBI): domain Eukaryota; kingdom Metazoa; phylum Arthropoda; class Malacostraca; order Decapoda; family Palaemonidae; genus Palaemon; species Palaemon carinicauda. The sequence continues at coordinate 130,619,531 of NC_090727.1, read as the reverse complement.
GATGATAACACACTTGCTCTGTCATTAGATTGGTCCTCTGGAAAGGACTCAAGTGAAAATCCCTTTTTAACAGTCAGCGATTCTAAGGGAAAAATTAATATATTACAACTCAAAAGTGACGAGTTGATTGCAGTTCAAAGATTTCATGCACATGATTTTGAGGCATGGATAACAGCATTCGATTATTGGAATCCAAATATTGTTTACACTGGTGGGGACGATTGCAAATTCAGAAAGTTTGATGTGCGTTGCGACCCAGCTACTGCCCTGCTCACGAGCAGGGTTCATAATGCTGGAGTAACTAGCATACATTGTAGCCCCTTTACAGAACATCTTTTAGCTAGTGGCAGTTATGATGAAAATGTTAACATCTGGGACACAAGGAAAATGTCTTCCCCACAAACAACGGTGTCAACTGACGGTGGCGTGTGGAGATTAAAATGGGAACCCCATGGTAAGAATCTTTTACTTGCTGCTTGCATGTACAATGGTTTTCACGTCATTGAAAGCAGTGAAGATGCCGGTATCGTTGCTTCCTTCATGGAACATAAGAGCATAGCATATGGAGCAGATTGGTACAATGGAAATATCGATGAGAACTACGTTGTTGCCTCTGCATCATTTTATGACCATTTACTTTGTCTTTGGGAGTTTACGCCTGGTTAGTAGTCTTAGCAGTTTTTAGCAATTTTTTTTTTTTTATACAGCAAAACGTGTATTTACATTTTCTAGAATTACTGATAGTTGATAATTTATTTACACAGAGCTGTAAATGTTAATTTAAATCCAAACCACATCTAAAGGAAATACAAGTCTTGGATTAAATTTAATGTTTTTTTAAACCAATTTTGATCATAGAAACCTTTAGCAAATACCAACAAACATTGTTCTGTAAAGCCTTTTAGAGGTTGTAACAAAAGAATTAAGCACAAAATTGTCTTATATATTACAACAGTAATTATGTTTTACTTAAAACTTAACTAGTATGTATTACAATGTTTATGAATGAAATTTTTTTTTTCTCAAGTTTTGTGCGACTTAAAAACAAATGTCAAAGTTTTTAAAGCCTCCTCATAAACTAGAAATTCCAAGTCACATGCCAAAAATCTATAACACCACTTTATTTCCCTGCCTTACCAGTATTGAATTACAATATATCCATCATGGACTATAGTCCATTTCTTTTAGCGAGGCATATTTGCACCGACTCGCAGCGGGGCCCTTTTAGCTCGAGAAAGTTTCCTGATCGCTGATTGGTTGGACAAGATGAATCTAACCAATCAGCAATCAGGAAACTTTTCCAGGCTAAAAGGGCACCGCTGCAAGTCTGTGCAAATCTGCCTCGCTAAAAGAAATGGACTATACCATTTTTTTTTTTTTCCAATGCTTCCAAAATAATGAAATTCTACATAATGTATTTGTAGGTTTGATATTTTGGGGTGGTAGAAAGATACTAATTGAATACGCTAAGGATATTTACTTTGACAATTTTCACAGCTGATTCATGATATACAACAGTGTCAAATAGTAACACAGTACATCCCAGTACAGTAATGTATTAGCAATTATGCCATCAGTCTGAAACATGCAGACTAATTTTATCCAAGGGACAACAACAGAAGTTAAGGTTAATTTTATTTCCTAAATGTGAATAAACCTTTTGCCAACAAATTATTTGTACAATTTATCCTGTGATGAAACTGCGGAGAATATATTACTTGAAACTTTAGAAGTTGTGACAGATTACATTAAAAGAATTGTGCAAGTTATATAACAAGCCTGTAATAATTTAGCTAGTAGTTATTCAAAAATACAGAATTTCATCTATTGTAACATTCCTTGATGTATAAGGACAACCGGAAATCAATGTGTTACAATAACTACTGAATAACCTACTTTGTCATATAGTTATCCCCATGGTCTTGGAAATGCACTGCCATGACTTCTATATCATAGGAAAGTCTTCCATTAGTAAAATTAGAATTTAATTCTGTGGTATAAAACGAAAGTGACTACCTCCCTACAGGCAATTAAAATATGAAGAATTTGGAACATTTCCTTAGAGCCCTAATTAAAAGATAAAGAATTTGGAACATTTTCTTAAGAGCCCTAATTAAAAGATAAAGAATTTGGAACATTTCTTAGAGCCCTAACTAAAAGTTAAAGAATTTGGAACATTTTCTTAAAAGCCCTAATTAAATGATAAAGAATTTTGAACATTTCTTAGAGCCCTAACTAAACGTTAAAGATTTTGGAACATTTCCTTAAAGCCCTAATTAAAAGATAAAGAATTTGGAACATTTTCTTAGAGCCCTAATTAAAAGAAATAGAATTTGGAACATTTCTTAAGAGCCCTAACTAAAAGTTAAAGAATTTGGAACATTTTCTTAGAGCCCTAATTAAAAGATAAAGAATTTGGAACATTTCCTTAGAGCCCTAACTAAAAGTTAAAGAATTTGGAACATTTTCTTAGAGCCCTAATTAAAAGATAAAGAATTTGGAACATTTCCTTAGAGCCCTAACTAAAAGTTAAAGAATTTGGAACATTTTCTTAGAGCCCTAAATAAAAGATAAAGAATTTGGAAAATTTCCTTAGAGCCCTAACTAAAAGTTAAAGAATTTGGAACATTTTCTTAGAGCCCTATTTAAAAGATAAAGAATTTGAAATCTTTCCTAGAGCCCTAATTAAAAGATAAAGAATTTGGAACATTTCCTTAGAGCCCTAATTAAAAGATAAAGAATTTGGAAAATTTCCTTAGAGCCCTAATTAAAAGATAAAGAATTTGGAACATTTTCTTAAGAGCCCTAATTAAAAGATAAAGAATTTGGAACATTTTCTTAAGAGCCCTACACAATCCTCAAAATACTTGAACCCATAAGGGTAAACATGCAGTGAACTTTTGAAAGAAAGGTGAAGATGGCCAAGAATTTATAAAAATAAATGAAAATGGAAAAATATTAAACTAGCCTCAATTGCATCAAATGAGGATACTTACTTCTGACAGGTGATTTATACAGTATTCTAGTATCAAGCACAACTTAAGTTTACCTCATATACCCCAAAAATATATAGAATTTAATAAATTACAGTGCTATACATATTATAAAAAGACAGTACAACAAATAGAATATGGCTAGTACTTCATGAAAATTCTTATTCATTTAGTCTTACAGAAATTACAATTCATACCTTGCTTCCCACATGTCCAACCCTAATAGAAAAAAAAAATAAGGCTAATAACATTTACATGTACTTCTTAAGCCACTGGTATACTTGTATAGCATATTTATTTCACCATACTTCTCTTCATTTGAGTGTTTCTACCTTTACACATTCAGCCATTCTACTCTGTGCTAATTGCTAAGAAAATTAATGACCTGTTACAACAATGTGTGCAGATTTTGATTAATACTGATTGTAAGAAAAACTTATTGTACACCTGCATTGAATTTGCACTAACTATAAGGATGGTAAACAGATCGATTAAAGTCTTAGTGAGGCTTATGCATAATTGAAAACCAATACCAAATTTTCTACCATTTGTTAAAATTACTTTGCTATATGGTTTTATTTTTATATGTACACAGCAGTATCCCTTTGAGTAGAAGTCATTCCCCCACAATGATCAAAATAAAGCCATCTAGGGTACCTAATCTTGAAAGAGTACCTATATCATTGAGTCCACTATGAAATCGAAGACTTCACCTCATAACTTAAGGGAAGTAAGTACCTATAAAAATTTCCTCAATACAACTAAAAAGCCTTATACTGTACATTATATGTAACTCGTGAAGTGGTGTTTTAAGACAAAATACATGTTTTACTCTCTAAAACTAAGTCTCTATTTACAGAGTATCTACAAAATACTTTCAATAGTATTATGAACACTTTAAAAATCTATGAAGTACCAAATATTGATACAAAAAAATACCTTATAAAAATATCTACTAAAACATTTTCTTTCATTATGCAGACCAACATAAAATCATTAAGAACAGACAAGAGAAAATATTGTACTGGCAATAATTTCCACAAGTACAACGTTACAGCCCCAAACATCAGGGGTAAAACTGCAATAAATTTAAAATTTCATCTTGTCCTGCACCAGTGCGAATACTCATAAAAAAATCATTCACATCTAATAAACTAGATTTGTACATTTGATTTTTATCACCAACATCTTTTGACACTATCCACAGACACATCAGATATTGAGAAGCTCCGGTATAGGAATTAAGGCAACCTCAAAGAATACTCTGCAAAAGAGAAAAAAAGTCTATTACTTCAAAAGCGACAAAGAGATCAAATACTGTAAACTTACCAGTAAGGGAAAACTACTGACAAGCAAATCAGGGCTGAAATTGTACAATATTTATGAGAAAGCATGCAGTAGATGATCCAACTTTTCGAGATCATAAAGCAAGTTCAGGAATGCATTAGCCTTAAATAACACCCCTTGTACATACTGTAGTTTCATTAGCTTTCACTAGAAGGAGAATGGGTTGGTAACCTGCTTACCATATTGTGTGTAGAACATAGTGGAGAATTCTAAAAGGTTCTATGCCTTACCTTTTAGTACAGAACTACATTTTACTTCTCTACCATTCTCTCAGGTCTCTTTGCCTATATTTCCAACTTCTTAACCTTTCCATTGTGAGAAAAACTCATGCTTTACAAAACATATCAAAATATTGATTACTGTATTATCCAGTTACCTTAACTAGACTAGCAAGTAACATTTTCAACTTTTATTGGGTTGGCCTGAAGGATTTATAGTATTCTTAAATGATGATTGGGAATTGGAAAAATAAATTCTTAGAATTTATTTTCCTAGCTATACTTACCACAAACTACATTCATAGGAGGTTCTGAGATCTCCCAGTCACGACCAGAAAAATCCGGATTGGCCTCCCTCAGCTCCCTTCCCCCAAGGTGGAAGGATATGACCAAAATTAATTCGGGCCATGGCAAACCTCAGGACCCCATTCCAGTTCTGGTCACTGCCCTGTGCAGTCAGCTTTCTGTCCGACCAACTTTTCACCAGTGTCATGTTGTCTTTGTGTTTTCCAGGGACTTGAAAGTGCGGCGCTATCTTGTCTCATATGAATGGGTGCAGAAAGAACAAGAAGGACAGTGCTCCTTCCAAGAGAAGTCATTCCTCTGAGTTCTGAGAAACCACCTGTCCCCGTCCAGAAGGGGAGGGAGGGGGGGGGGGGTGAGTGAATGCCAGGTCTCAGACTGATGCCAAGCCCAATATTCCTTTTGTCCCTGTACCAATCATTCCAGATGTTCCGGTACAGGATGAAACGCTGCGGAAGGCACCATCGGCTTTGACCCAAGTGGTCCCTGCTATGAGACAGATCTGTTCAGGTATTCAAGGGGAAGTGGGATTAAGCCACAAGCTCCCCACTGCAGTACAACCCACCTAACGTATGGGCATCTCTGAGGCCCTCGCTCGTGTCACCGGATGGAGCGGACGCCCACCAGCTATTCCTGATCACAAAAGGCTCTTCAGAGCAGCTTCCCTTGGCTCAGAACTATGCCCCTTGCAAATTCTGTCAGGTCCCCTCTCCCGAGGAGGAACAGCGGCTCAGGAGTTTTCCCCCGCAGCTTCCCCACAAAATTGGAGCCCAGCAGTCGGAACCACCCTCCAAGGCAGAGTTTTCTGGTCGTAACTGGGAGATCCCAGAACCTCCTATGAATGTAGTTCGTAAGAAGTACACCGCATCGAATCAATACAAATTTAGAGTATTCTGGGAGACATAATGGAGGTAAACATTACTACATACAGTATTATCATTATTAATATTACTAGCAAAGTTACAATCCTAGTTGGAAAAGCAAGATGCTATAAACTCAAAGGCTCCAACAAGAAAAAATATCCCCTTGAGGAAAGGAAATAAGGAAACAGAGTGTTTGATATTATCCTCAAGCAAGACAACGAACCCAAGACAGTGGATGACCATGGCACAGAGGCTATGGCACTACCCAAAACTAGAGAACAATGGATTTATTTTGGAGTGTCCTCCTAGAAGAGCTGCATACTATAGCTGAAGTCTCTTCTACCCTTACCAAGTAGAAAGTAACCACTGAATAATTACAGCGCAGTAGTTAACCCCGAGTGAAGAAGAAATTTCCGGTTATCTTAAGTGTTATCAGATGTATGAGGAAAGATGGGAATGTGTAAAGAATAGGCCAGACTATTCAGTGTATATATGAGCAAATGAAAAATGTGCTGTAACCAGAGATGGATCCAGTGTAGTAATATCTGGCCAATCAAAGGATCCAATAACTCTAGCAGTAGTATCTCAACGGATGGCTGGTGCCTTGGCCGGCCTATTACCCAAGTAGTTGACAACCAGATGGGAGCCAAACTGAATAAATTAAGTGCCGTAAAACAAAAGTGGTGCTGAAGGAGGAGACTGAAGTCATGCTGACTAGCACCTTAAATGCTAATTACAGTATAAAGCAAGGCATATGATAAGCAGTACCACACCACCAATAGAAAACCATGATGAACTAGAGGGGCACTCGGTAGAATGCAGATGTCCACCGTGGTAGCTTATTTCTCGACCTTGACATGTCTTAATTGGCGTGGATTTTCATACACTCAAATATGAACCAAGTTTGAAGTCTCTGTGACAACGATGTCCAAATTTATGGCTGATTACGTGAATGACATTTTGCTTGACTGTGACCTTGACCTTCCAAATTTAATCATTTCCATCTTCTTACATAATTAATCTCTGCAAGTTTCATTACTCTATGATTAAAATTGCAGCCAGAAGCTGTTCACAAACAAACACACAATAACAGGGGTAAAACATAACCTCCTTTCAACTTCGTTGGCGAAGGTAAAAAGCAGAAGGGAGCAAGACTAGAATAAACAGCATAAATGGGTAGTAATGATAAGAGAATGGAGTAAGGTGAATGACCAAAGAAAATAGATCATCGTAAGTCTAAAAATCTAAGCTATCTACTTCCTAACAGCACAGGGAATTATCTTCTTAATCATTAAACTTCATTAAGTACAATAAACAAAAAATAACCTTCAAACCTTTTAACCCTTTTACCCCCAGGCTATTTGGAAATTTCCAACCCTTGACCCCCAAGGGGTTATTTTTTTCCCATCACATTTTGCAGTATATATTTTTTAAATTGCTCTAACAGGCTTAATTTTTGTCATAGAGAGGTCAGGTTGGTCTCATTCTCTTGGAAAATGCCTGAATTTTCTCAAAAAATTATCAAAAATATGAAAAAAAAAAAATTCTATAGCATTTTTTTGCAAGAACGTACCGGTACGTCCATGGGGGTAAAGGGATGGCTTTTGTGAAACGTACCAGTACGTCCTTTGGGGGTAAAAGGGTTAAAAGAATGAAAAAGTTGTAGACCGGGAAAAGAACTTACTTGTGAGAGTACTTGTTTCTGATAGTTTTAAGGTGGTCCTTGGGTGGCTGCAAAATCATATTGTGAAGATGGTGCACTAGGTGGTACAAATCTTCCATGGCATAACCTGAAATCAAGAAATCCAATCCTATACAACTCTTCTGGTCATTTAAATAATCAAAACTTATGAATATTATATATTTTATCAGCAAAGATAAAATATAAATGAGACACACCTGATCTTCATATAGCTCCTCCAGAAGCTCAGTTTTTACATCAATAATCCAAGCTTCTGGAGAAGATTATATATGAATGTCAGTAGCATAAGAATAAATTTTATGTCAGAAAAGCATAAAATAAATTATATTATTAAAATTCGGTCATCATCAAAGAATTACTTTACAAAAACAGCTTCCAAGATTCAAAATATTGAAACACCACCAAGCACAATCTAAAAGAAATTAACAAAGCATTATTACCTGAATAATACTGAAGTGTTGGAGGCCAAGTTGGCTCACCCTTGATAACCCTAGTAAAGAAGAGAGCAGCAGCAGCAAGGGCCGAATCAGAGGCGTCTATCAAGTCGTAGTCCATCAGGCTCATTTCCAAAATGAAACGTGTTAGTGTAAGGTCTTCCATGCTTACTTTAGCGCACTGAAACAAAAAAAAACACCGTTAATCATCACTCACTACGTTGGATGTATTGACAGTTGAATAGATAAGCAGAGGTAGATCAAATAGATAATAGAAAATTAGCTAGGTAGGATGATGAATAGGAATATTACAGAAATATTGCTCATTCAGTTTTTCAGTGCCTGACCTGTTTGGTTTTTGTAAGAATACACAGTACAGTATATACAATATCATTGTACAAGAAAAATTTACCATTTCATGAAGTGTACACAGTATTTAGACAACAAAAACCAAAGACTTATTAATAGTTCTAACTGTTATTCCCTTAAGAAACATGTACTTGACACATACATACATACATATACCAAGGCACTACCCCTAATTTTGGGGGGTAGCTGACATCAAACAATGAAATAAAAAAGGGGACCTCTCCTCTCTACGTTCCTCCCAGCCTGACAAGGGACTCAACCGAGTTCGGCTGGTACTGCTAGGGTGCCACAGCCCACCCTCCCCCATTATCCACCACAGATGAAGCTTCATAATGCTGAATCCCCTACTGCTGCTACCTCCGCGGTCATCCAAGGCACCGGAGGAAGCAGCAGGGCCTACCCGAACTGTGTCACAATCACTCGCCATTCATTCCTATTCCTAGCACGCTCTCTTGCCTCTCTCACATCTATACTCCTATCACGCAAACTACATTTTGATCAATATTCTTGAACAGGAGTTTCATATATTTTCTTTATAAAATAGAGGGTTGGGCATGAATGTAAAGAGAGTTCTATATGAGAAAGTTATTGTACAAACTGTGATGTATGGATCGGAGTTGTGGGGAATGAAAGTGATGGAGAGACAGAAATTGAATGTGTTTGAGATGAAGTGTCTAAGGAGTATGGCTGGTGTATCTCGAGTAGATAGGGTTAGAAACGAAGTGGTGAGGGTGAGAACGGGTGTAAGAAATGAGTTAGCAGCTAGAGTGGATATGAATGTGTTGAGGTGGTTTGGCCATGTTGAGAGAATGGAAAAGGGCTGTCTGCTAAAGAAGGTGATGAATGCAAGAGTTGATGGAGAAGTACAAGAGGAAGGCCAAGGTTTGGGTGGATGGATGGTGTGAAGAAAGCTCTGGGTGATAGGAGGATAGATGTGAGAGGCAAGAGAGCGTGCTAGAAATAGGAATGAATGGCGAGCGATTGTGACGCAGTTCCGGTAGGCCCTGCTGCTTCCTCCGGTGCCTTAGATGACCGCGGAGGTAGCAGCAGTAGGGGATTCAGCATTATGAAGCTTCATCTGTGGTGGATAATGTGGGGGGTTGGGCTGTGGCACCCTAGCAGTACCAGCTGAACTTGGCTGAGTCCCTGGTTAGGCTGGAGGAACGTAGAGAGTAGAGGTCCCCTTTTTGTTTTGTTTCATTGTTGATGTCGGCTACCCCGCAAAATTGGGGGAGGTGCCTTTGGTATATGTATGTATGTATAAAATATAATAGTCAATACCAATGTATGTTCACGAGGGAAATTCAATAAAGTACTTTTATCCATTTCAGAATTTGTTTCCTGCACTGAAGTTGCAATTGATATAATGTAATGTTCTCAACATAACGTACAGATGTGACAGTTTGTAGTTTGATAACTGTATTGAAGCACAATTATTCTCCATACACTTTTGTAGTCTGATGATAACTGTGTTACATACTAAATTCAATCACAATTATTCTTCAGTAAATCACGGAACCAGAATAAAACTAAGAACTTTAACGCTGCCAACGAGTCCAGTAAGAAAGACCTGATCGCCATCGGCGAGCCCGTCTCCAACTAAAACTTTACCACTCTCTAAGCTAGACTAGCCGGGACTGACACACACTAAAACATAAAATACCTTAATGCATGGTAAAAGTATTCACAAAACAGAGTCCAAGGCATCGTAATGCTAAAAATAATGGTAGCTAACGTGATACTAGTGAAATAAAACTAAATAACACGAAATAAGAGGGCGGTCGGGTACGCGACATGACGCCCAATGGCTAGCTGGACTCAGCGCATGGCTCTCCCATCGCCTAATAAAGATAAATAACCACTCCCCGAGGGGATCTAATACACTGAAAGCCAATTCAAACTGTAAAAGAAGAGGGTACCCAACTTAGACGACGAAGAGGAAGCCATCATGCATGGAAAAACTCCAAAAAAAGCTGAAATATGCGCACTCGAAAAAACTCCATACAAAGTAGGACGCTGTGAAGAAAAGAATGGCGTCATCAGTGACGAACAGCACCATGAGGGGAGAGGATATGTAACAGCTCCTCACATATCCTTCTCCCTAGATTCCTAGACTGGGTTAAGTCTGTTAGGGGTGCAGATATCTATGGTTATCTACGGATACGTCCCTGATTATACACGATATCTTAGGATAGTCGTTCCGTGGGTTAGAACCTCGTGATACCTGACGGTAATTCTCTTGTAATATCACTCGCAGAAATATTATACAGTAGGAAGCTGCCGGAAGGACCTTCCATCAGGACGACATGGCTTGAGCCCAAAAATAGATCTTTCCTACATCAAAATTTGTTTAATACTATTTACTGCAACCTGCCTAATTACCACTTGTAATCAAACTTTCTTTTGACTATAGCCCTTTATAAAATTTGTATATGTTCACTGTGAGAAGTAACAGCGAATATCTAATGCGTAATGTGTATGATAATTTGACAATACAAAAAGACTTGTACTAACCCTGGCATATCTCCGTAGAAATCTGTATGACAGAGGAACACCCAAATCAAAACCAATAGCCTTCAATACTCTGATTTCCATGGCGAGTAATTCTTTTCTCTTGTACGCGTCGTCACATATGTAAAGGAAGTCGTCGGCATACGGCGGAGTTCTTTCCTGTTGTTATGAGAAAGTGTAAGTATACATAAACATCTTTAACTTGCTGTACTTTCATTTGTTTAATATAAATGTTCCCAGCTTCTATTTCTTATAAAAAATATATTTTTCACTTACAAATTTCATTTAACCCTTTTCTCCCCAGGATATTTGGAAATTTCCAACCCTTAACCCCCAGGGGTTATTTTTTTTCAAGCACATTTTGCAGTATATTTTTTTTAAATTGCTCTAACAGCCTTAATTTTTGTCATAGAGAGGTCAGGTTGGTCTCATTCTCTTAGAAAATGCCTGAAGTTTCTCAAAAAATTATTAAAAATATGCAAAAAAAAATTGAAATAGCAGTTTTTGCAAGGACGTACCGGTACGTCCATGGGGGTAAAGGAATGAGTTTTGTGAAACGTACTAGTACGTCCATGTGGGTAAAGGGATGAGTTTTGTGAAACGTACTAGTACGTCCTTTGGGGGTAAAAGGGTTAACAATCTCTTTTAACACTTACGTCAAATTTACAAGCAATAAACAAGGCTGTCGAACCCAGCAGCTGGAGTTGATCCCGCTTAATAATGGTTTTGGAGAGGTACAGATCAACTATTTTCACGGCCAAGTAGAGAGTCTCGTGGTTTAACTCGAAGGATTCCTGCAAGATTACAATGTTTGGCATTTATATAGGAGTGCAACATCTCAAAAATAAAATCACACAATATAACTGACCCACAGTTACTAAGAATTTGATTGATGTACCACCAGTTTTTTATATCTATGATTTTGTGTTAGTCAATGACATAGGACTGACAAAGGTAAAATACGATAAAATTTTATGCAGAACTTAAATTTTAATGCGACAGATAGAGTTACTCCATTGCTTATGTGAATACAGTACAAAAATTGTCAAATATTTAATAAATTTGCTTGGATATCAAAATACAGTGTATAAAACAAAATTATATAAGTGTAAATAAATCATGAATATAATTAGTAATGCACCATGTCTATTTACATTGATTGACAGACTTAACCCATTAACGCCTGACCTACTATATATAGTAGTACAATTGCTAGGACAAATTACACCCCAATTTTTTACGTTTTTCTTATTGTTTTGCATATTCCTGAGTTCTTTTCAATCTAATCAATAATATAAACAGGAGTTTTTCTTTGAAGTATCCATATTTTTCGTCTTTTTGACAAAATACCAAAGATATGTAGAATGTTTTTATATATTCACATTTTTAATTTGAGCTCATGGTTACACAAGTTCATTAAACATCTTTATACTGATACATATCATGACACTGAAAACCATGAATCAATTCATATATCAGAAATTGAGATAGCAATTGAAGCATAAATATTACAGGCTATTTTTCATTACCTACTATATATAGTAGGTCAGGCAGATATGAAGCCAAAATATGGACCGGACAGGAAAAATCTTAGGAAAGTATCACCCTAAAGCAAATTGGTTGTTTCTTTGTTAGAATAAACTGCTTGTTCGCTATTTTCTGGTCCTTGGATGCATACCTCGTCGCTGGTGAAGTGACTTTCCAGCTAACAATGCCTCGGTAGTTTCAAACCTTCAGTTCCCTGTTACTATCCAAGCATTCTCATACTCTCAGGATACCACACATTACCAAGTCGCCGCTTATACTGGTCTTTGGATGCTGATGTTGGAGTCGAACTCATTGCTAAGGCAATGTCACATGGTAGATTTGAAGAAATATTACGGTTTCTGCCTTCCACTGATAATCAGGCACTAAACAAGGATGACAAACTGGCAAAAAATCCGACCTCTAATGAATCATTTGAACACAAAATTTGCCATGGCTTACCGTATGGATCAACATATCACTTGAAGCAATGATAGAATATTTTGGTAGGCATGGATACAAACAGTGCATTTGGAATAAACCTGTCACCTGTGAGATTTGGATTTAAAGCTTGGTGCCTAAATTCTCCACTTGGATATTTAGCTACGTTTGATGTATACCAAGGGACAGCCTTCGGGTTGAATCGTCACTATGAAGAAAGGTTTGGAAAAGGTGGGGACACTTTGATGTTTTTATTTGAAAAACTACCAAGTCATATCAAAGATATACCAGTTAGGTTTTACTTCGACAACTACTTCACAAGTTTACCTTTAGTAAATCACCTACAAGAGATAAACTATGGAGCAACTGGAACAATAAGGGACAACAGAATTCCGAAGTCTTGTCCTATAAACTCCACAAACGAAATGAAGAAAGTTCCTCGAGGAGATACGGATGTTGTTGTGGATAATATTCGCAAGATCTTGTTGGTACGCTGGAAGGATAATGCAGTAGTTTCAGTGGTATCAAATAATTCTCCTTTTTATCCTCTGGAAAGTGTATCTCGATGGTCAGCAAAGGACAAAAAGAAAATTAGTGTAAGTCGACCTTATCTCATCGGGGATTACAACAGGCACATGGGTGGCACTGATAGGATGGACCAAGACATCAATTGTTACCGTATATCCATTAGAATGAAAAAGTGGTCTTGGCCTATATTTTCTTGGGTAATTGATGCAACGATTCAGAACTGCTGGCTTCTCCATTGTGTTGATGAAAGCAACCTTCCACTGTTGTCATTCAAGCGCTACATTGCAAGGACATACCCTCAGCAGGCAGAACCACGTGTGGGAATAGGCCGGCCAAGACAGTCATCTCGGGTTATTCCAGATGTACGTTATGACAATATTGGTCACCTCGTCGAACCCCTTGGAAAACAGGCATGGAAATGTACTCTATCCTCTTGCAAATCTCGTCCTTCGCAAAGGTGTATGAAGTGTGGAGTTCCATTGTGTGTGAAATGCTTTGTTAAATATCATTGTCGTGCTCTTTAGAAGACTGCTAATTATAGTATCCGGTTTGTTATTGTGTGATATCACGGAATATATCCCAAAATTTAACCAAGAATGAAGTTTCTCTAAAGCATGAACCAGTTTTATTTCTATTTTATCCTACAGTATCACAATTTTCTGTTAAACATTTCACTTGTAGAAGTAAGAATTATTATCCATTTCACATATTCAAATACTGTCAGCACGTGCAAAAGTAATAGGGCTTACAAATACAACAAATTTTAGCAGTAAACTGCAATATTTCTGTGTGTTATTCCGTAATAAACACATTATTATTGAGTGTCTTGTTTCTAATACATCCTCCTTGTAATGAAAAAATACCAAAAAAATTTTATTATAGAAAATAGTCTCATCAATAAAAATGTGTACCCCTTATCCGCCTAACCTACTATATATAGTAGGTCCTATATATGGACAAATACCGTGAAAAAAACATCAAATATATGATAATACCATATAAATATACATATTAAACTTAAATAATGAACAAAATTAAGAAAAAAAAATTCAGGCAGTAATGGGTTAACTTGTAAAAAAAATTTTCAAACTTTTACCTGAACCTCAACCATCCAGTCAACAAGTATACCCCTCATGCTTTTGGACACTTCAGGCTGAGTATCAATGTATTTGGATATTAGGAATTTTGCCTGAAAAAGAAAAAAAAAATTCAGTATGTATCAAGATAAAAATAAACAATTTTGATAATGAATTTTATTACTGTATTTGTATACTCACCTGATGTATTTCTTTTTCTCCAGAGCAGCTCGTTTCATCATATACCCTCAAATATGACAAATTCGTAGATAATTTGTATTTTTCCTAACTATACAAACCTTAGTTATTTAAAGTGGGTAATTACTTTCGCGTAGCTGAAGGGACGAGCCATAAAAATTTAACAAGGGATTATTACCCCACCGCTAGTTAGCGGGGGGTAGGGAGGGTAGTCAGCTACCCTCCCCCCTCACACACATGTGTTGTAGCTCCACTTTTGCTTAGAGGTAGGACTTCATGGGGGCACAGGGCTGGCAGGCAAGTTTGATTAAATAGCTAAGGTTTGTAGTTAGGAAAAATACAAATTATCTACGAATTTGTCATTTGTTCCGTAACTGGAATACAAACCACGCTATTTAAAGTGGGTGATTTAACCCTTAGGAAGGGTGGAACAAGTCCCAGCCATACTAGCTTTTGGCTTTGCCCGGGGACTCATTATCTGAGTGTGTCAGCACTCAACAATAAAGAGTCCCTGCACCTCGCTCACACCTTGCTATGCAAGGGCTGCGGCCTACGTAAGTTGTGTGAGAAGGAAAAAAGTGTGACTCATCCTAGGAAGTTGACCTGAAGTTCTTTAGATGGAAACTTAAGGCTAGGACTCTCCCAATACCACCTCGTCAGAGTATGGGGACGCGACAGTATTAACTGTACAGTGAACCCTCGCTACTTCGCGGTTCGACAATCGCGGATTCACCACTTCGCGGGGTTTTCCCATAACCCATATATATATACATATCGCGGATTTTCCGGAAAATTCGAAAATACCGCGAAATCTGAAGACAACCAAATACGATATTTTGTTACCTGTAATTCCATTAATACTGTAATTAGTAATATCTGCTCTTACTGATTGTTCATTGCATTACATATGATATATAATTCAGCACAGAAAGAAATAAAACACGAAAAGAGAATGTGATCATACGATAATTCAGTACGTAGTAAAATTAAATCGAACATGAAACGCAAATCAGATGCAGTCATACCATATTAGAATGGTGTGTACTGTAATGGATGTGCTTCTTTTCCATGAATCTTTTGTATGTATACGTACGTAGTACAGTACTGCATCCAATAATATTCTTTGTTGCAAAAATCACATTTCGAATACTGTAAGCGTACGAGAGAGAGAGAGAGAGAGAGAGAGAGAGAGAGAGAGAGAGAGAGAGAGAGAGAGAGAGAGAGAGAGAGAGAGGCGTAAAATAGCGTACGTAAATTTTTATTATTATTATTATTATTATTATTGTTGTTGTTGTTAATAAAATTATTATTGTTATTATTATTAATCATTATTATTATTATTATTACTGTACAGTATTATTATCATTATTTATTATTATTACGGTATTGTACTTAATCTACGTACGTTCAGTATGCGCGGGGCATCTTCTATGAGTAACCAACGCACCATAGTACTGTAAGACGGGTTGTGATTGGTTCAAGCGCTGATAGATGACGAATCAAAACTCAAGTTTTGTTATCTAGCCTGTGATTGGTGTTTTGCCCGCATCTTCTACCCGCAGCATCAAAGTTCTCGCGGGGCTGGATCGTTCACTTTCTCTTTCCGCGTATTGCTGAGTAGACGTTCTTAAGTTTGTGAAGTTTAATCTGTGCTGTGTGCGACTGTTTTAAGTTGAACTTTTTGTTGAACTTTCTGTTACAATGCCTCCCAAGCGTTCTGCTTCTAGTAAGGCTGGTAGTGAGCCTAAACGCCACCGAAGGATGATGACGATAGCTGAGAAGGTTACGCTTCTCGACATGTTAAAAGATGGTAGAAGTTACGCGGCCGCCGGCCGCCATTTTGGCATCAACGAATCCACCGTTCGCTACATCAAGAAGGACGAGGCGAACATTAGAAAGACTGCTGCAATCACCTTTAGCAGATCAGCGAAGCGAGTCGTTACAACGCGTAATAAAACGATCGTACGCATGGAAGGTGCTTTAGCTGTGTGGATTGCCGACTGCCGGAAGAAGAACATAGCGTTGGATACGAACACCATCCAAACAAAGGCTTTGAGCTTATATGAGAATTTTGCTGCAAAGGAACCTAAAGACGACGACGGCAACCATGCTGAAGATGATGATGATGCAGATGATCCTCACCCAGGGACATCCACTGATTCCCAGCCTCAGAAACGTTTTTCCGCAAGCAAAGGATGGTTCGCGAAGTTTCAGAAACGCTTCGCCCTGAAAAGCGTTTCCCTGCATAGGGAGTCTGCTTCCACTGACACTGCCGCTGCTGAAACTTACGTGAACCAGACTTTCAAGAACATTATCGCTGAAGGTGGATACAAGCCGGAACAAGTGTTTAATATGGATGAAACCGGCTTGTTTTGGAAGAGAATGCCGTCGCGAACTTTCCTGTTCAAAGAGGAAGCCAAAGCCTCTGGCTTTAAGGCATTCAAGGATCGCGTTACCCTCGTGATGTGTGGCAATGCTGCTGGATTTTTGTTAAAGCCGGGGCTTATTTATAAGTCGAAAAATCCTCGCGCTTTGAAAAATAAAAATAAGAATCTCCTTCCCGTGTACTGGATGCATAATCAAAAAGCATGGATTACGAAGATGCTGACCTCCAACTGGTTCCACCAGTGTTTCATCCCGCAAGTCCATGAATATCTCTTAGAGAAGGGCTTGCCATTCAAGATCCTTCTCCTTATGGATAACGCTGGTGGACACGCAACTGACCTGTCGCGTGAGGGCGTTCAGGTCGAGTTCCTGCCACCCAACACCACGTCATTAATTCAACCGATGGACCAGGGGGTTATCAGGGCGTTCAAGGCCCTCTACACGAAGAATACCTTGGCGGACCTCGTTGCGTGTGTGGATGCTGCCCAAGATGACGAGGATGAAGATTTCAACTTGAAGGCGTACTGGCGGCAGTACACCATAGCCACGTGCCTGCAGAATATTCAAAAGGCACTTCAAGAGATGAAACCTGCAACCGTGAATGCGAGCTGGAAGAAGCTGTGGCCCGATATTGTTTACGACGACAAGGGATTTACTCCGTCGGAAATCCAACACTCTGCAATACGGAAATCTGTGCAGTTGGCTGCCATAATTGGAGGTGACGGGTTTGGCGACATGACGACTGAAGACGTCGACGAGTTGTTGGACTGCCATTCCCAGCCCCTAACTGACGCAGACCTCGAAGACCTGACGAAATCGGCAAGTGAGGAAGAGAGTGAGGGTACCCAGGAAGAGACCCAAGAAAATGTCGAAGAAACGGGCTTAACATTAGAACGGCTTGCCAAGTTCTGCAACCATATGAAGGAGGCGAAAGAAATGTTACAAGAGTGGGACGAGGATATGGTTCGCTCGATGCAATTCTCAAATAAGGTCGATGACATCATGACTCCCTACAGGATGCTCTTGGATCGAAAAAAGAAGCAACGGCAACAACTTCCGATCACAATGTTCTTCCAGCCTCGCAAAAAAGAGCCAGTTCCTCCTGCTAGTACGCCTTCAGAAGAAATTGAAGAAGTTGAAGAGGTGTCCCAGGAAAAGACACCTCCGTCTGAAGAGACGTAAAATACTATCATTGACTGCACAGTAGAACACATCATCAGCTTCATCATCATCATTTCTACTGTGCAGCAAATTCATCGCCATCGTCATTCAAGTTTTTCTTGAACTTCTTTCGTGGTGAGTACAGTAACAATCTTTATTTTTTACTTTAACCTGTTTTATAGTTTAGTAATGTACGTACTGTATGCATTAAGTTAAAGGGAAGGTTTTAAAAGTCTACATGTTGTAACCTATCATATTTTTTTTGTTTAAAATTTACATTCGTACGTAAAAAATCTCTCTCTCTCTCTCTCTCTCTCTCAAATTGTTTTCCTGCTTTGCTACGTACAAGTACTGTATAATTTATATTTGTAAGGTAACATATTTTGTAAATGCTTTTCCTGTAAATACTGTATGTACTGTATCATTATTTATCACTATCATCATGCGCGTTAAATGCCTTGTTTGTTCTGAGCGTGGTTGTTTACTGAGCGTACACGCCGTCGTTTCAGGCGGCGTCATAAAGAAAAAGATTTCATTTGGAAGTCCTAAGAAAAATACGTAAACTAAAACATTGGTAATAAAAAAATCAACATACAGTACTGTATAATCAATATAATCGATGCAAAAACTAACCTATACATATACAGTGATACCTCGGTAGTCGAACGACTCTATACTCGAACAATTCGGAGTTCGACCAAAATTTTCGAGAAATTTTTGCTGCGGTGCTCGACCAAAAATTCGGTACTCGACCAGCCGAACACGTGACGACCGCATGGGCTTTGTGATGATCGCGCCATCTCGGCCACTCTCGCTTGTTCGGGAAGCATCAGTTCTCTCGAGAGCGTCACTCAGACAACGCGCGATCAGCATTCGTTGTGATTTAGTGATTTTCAGTGCTTTTAATTGCTTTTTTAGCTTTCATAATGAGTCCCAAGAAAGTAATGAGTGTTAAGGGGAAGGAGAAGAGGAAAACAGTGCGAACAACGATCGAGTTGAAGAAGGAAATTATAGCGAAATATGAGAATGGTGTACGAGTGTCCGATTTAGCGGTAGAATACGGAATGGCGAAGTCGACCATTTCTACGTTTTTAAAGCATAAAGAAATGATTAAGAAGGCGAATGTTGCAACGGGAGTTACGGCGGTAACTAAGCAAAGGCCACAAGTGATTGAGGAGATGGAAAAGTTGCTTTTAATATTTATTAAAGAAAAACAGTTGGCCGGGGAAAGTGTTAGTGAAGCGTTCATTTGTGAAAAAGCGTTGCATATCTATGAAGAATTAGTGAAGAAAAGTCCGAGTACCAGTGAAAGTGATTCATTTACATTTAAAGCGAGCAGGGGTTGGTTTGAAAAGTTTCGTAATAGAACAGGTATTCATCGTGTTACTAGGCATGGGGAGGCAGCTAGTTCGGATCAAATTGCAGCCGATAAATACGTGGGGGAATTCGATCGGTACATAAATGAACAAAATTTGATCGCACAACAAGTCTTTAATTGTGATGAGACTGGGTTATTTTGGAAGAAAATGCCAGCCAATACGTACATTACCAAGGACGAGACGAAGATGCCAGGTCACAAGCCAATGAAAGATAGGCTAACATTGTTGCTGTGTGCAAATGCAAGTGGCGATTGCAAGATCAAACCCTTGTTAGTGTACCACTCGGACAACCCCCGGGTGTTCAAACGAAATAATATTTGTAAAAGTGCACTACCAGTTATGTGGCGCTCGAACACTAAATCTTGGGTCACAAGACAATTCTTTACTGAGTGGATAAACGAAGTGTTTGCCCCCCAGGTTAAGGCTTACCTCATTGAAAAGAGCTTGCCAATGAAATGTCTTCTGGTTATGGACAATGCTCCTGCACATCCTCCAGGTCTCGAGGATGACTTGAAAGAAGAATACAGCTTTATCAAAATCAAATTCTTGCCCCCCAATACTACTCCCATACTCCAGCCCATGGACCAACAGGTCATTTCAAACTTCAAAAAACTCTATACCAAGGCCCTTTTCAGAAAGTGTTTTGAAGTGACCAGTGACACGAAGTTGACCCTAAAGGAATTCTGGAAGGAACACTTCAGCATCCTCAACTCTGTTAACATGATTGACCAAGCTTGGCGAGGTGTGACCTATAGGACATTGAACTCTGCCTGGCGTAAGCTGTGGCCATCATGTGTCACAGAGAGGGAGTTTGAAGGTTTCCAACCAGAGGCGGGTCCAAGCACTGCTACCCCTGTAATTTCTGATGACACTGATGTCGTTGAGGAAATTGTTGTCATGGGCAGGAGTTTGGGGCTTGAGGTCGACAAGGATGATATTGATGAGCTTGTAGAAAGCCATTCTACCGAGTTGACTGTGGAGGAATTGTTGCACCTGCAACAACAACAGCAGCAGGATCTGATTGTGGAGCAGGAATCTTCAGAAGAGGATGAGGTAAGGGAGGATGTTCCAAGTTCTCTCATCAATGAAATTTGTTCCAAGTGGGCAGATGTGCAGGCTTTTGCTGAAAAATACCACCCAGAAATTGCAGTAGCAAACCGGGCAGTGCATATGTTTAATGATAGTGTCATGTATCATTTTCGAAGAATACTGCAGAGGAGGAAGAAACAATTAACAATAGACCAGTTTTTCACAAAAGAAAAGAAAGCTGCTACATCAAAGCCTGTTTCTCCTCCAAAGAAGAGACAAAGAAGAGAAGAAACCCCTGAAATAGATCTGCCCACCCTTTCATTGGAGAGAGAAACAACTCCTGAAGGAGAACTACCCCGCCACATCATGGAAGGGGACTCTCCTTCCAAGCAGTAACCTCCCCCTTCCATCCTCTCCACATCCATCCCTGTATGCCATCGAACCGCTGCTCAAAGGTATGTTCACTACAGTACAGAAAATGGTTTAAAATTGTTTTATTTTAGTACAGTAAATGGTTTAAAATTGTTTTATAGGATTTTCTGACCAATTTCATACACATTTAGATAATTATTGTTGTTTAGGTACACGTTTTATTAATATTTTGGGCCTGTTCGAGTGCTTGGGAACGGAATAGAATATATACCATTATTTCTTATGGGGAAAAAAAATTCGGTACTCGAACAAATCGGAGGTCGAACACGGATCTCGAACGGATTATGGTCGAGTACCGAGGTATCACTGTATGTGTACACTAAATGAGTTTGTTTCTTCATTATGATCAGAGATGAACGTAAACAAAACATTGGTTGCCATTTTTTATCGTGCTTTTTAGGTGTTTAGGAAACACATGATATAAAATCGCCTTTAATATTTGTGCCTGTTTTAGTTTAGGGTGCTGTAGTACATGCATTAAGTGTTCTGTACATTAAAGGGTGGTTTGTTAACAGTACTACGTACAAGGGAAGGTTTTAAAAGTCCGAATATACATGTTAAATAAATAGGTAAATATGCTGTCACTACTTCGCGGATTTTCACCTATCGCGCCCGCGTCTGGAACCTATCTACCGCGATAAACGAGGGTTCACTGTAATACAAACCACGCTATTTAAAGTGGGCGACTTAACCCTTAGGAAGGGTGGAACAAGTCCCAGCCATACTGGCTTTTGGCTTTGCCCGGGGACTCATTATCTGAGTGTGTCAGCACTCAACAATAAAGAGTCCCTGCACCTCGCTCACACCTTGCTATGCAAGGGCTGTGGCCTATGTAAGTTGTGTGAGAAGGAAAAAAGTGCGACTCGTCCTAGGAAGTTGACCTGAAGTTCTTTAGATGGAAACTTAAGGCTAGGACTCTCCCAATACCACCTCGTCAGAGTATGGGGACGCGACAGTATTAACTTAATACTAGGAACACAAGGGAACATGGTTTACCTGCAGTGGTTTGAGGTCAGCTGTGCAGAGAACCCAGGATGCTGCTTTCCCAAAGAGAGGGAAGGATGAAGAAAAGAATAAGGGCCAGGCATACCTTTTCATTCATGCAGACTAAAACCGGGTAACAATGCCCTCAACCCTCTGCTACTTGTCCATTAAGGAGCCTGAGGTTTAAACCAGCTGTTGTGCAGACACCACAGGGCCGATATAGAGAACATATCAAGCCTCCTGTGGGTCACGTCTTGCAGGTAGTGGGCTGTGAAGGTCGTTGGATGCTTCCACACCCCTGCTTGAAGAACCTGCGTCACTGAGAAGTTTTTCTTGAAGGCCAGGGAGGTAGCTACTCCCCTGACATCTTGAGCTCTAGGGCGACGTGACGGAGGAGGGTCAGGATTCAGGGACAAATGGATGGCCTTTCGAATTAATGCTGAGATGGTGTTCTTGGTAACCCTCCTCTTCGATCTCCCAGTGCTGACAAACAAAGCCCGCACTTGGGGACGAACTGCAGCTGTTCTCTTCAGGTATAGCCTCAGACTCCTTACTGGGCACAATAGGAGATGGTCTGGGTCATCTGTTACGGAACGAAGACTCGAAATCCGGAAGGAGTCGAAGCGAGGGTCCGGCACTCCCGGATTCTGAGTCTTAGCAATAAACTCAGGGACGAAGCTGAACGTTACCTCCCCACATCCCCTTGAATGAGCGATGTCATAAGAGAGACCATGAAGTTCGCTAACTCGCTTGGCTGACGCCAAAGCTAGTAGGAACACCGTCTTCCAAGTCAGGTGGCGATCTGAAGCCTGGCGTAATGGTTCGTAGGGAGGTCTCTTAAGAGACCTGAGGACTCGAACCACGTTCCATGGAGGAAGTCTCACTTCCGACTGAGGATAGGCAAGTTCATAACTACGTATGAGTAGGGAAAGTGCTAGCGAAGAAGAAATGTCCACTCCTTTGAGCCTGAAGGCTAGACTTAAGGCTGAGCGATACTGTAGCCTTTCATTGCCGAGACTGAAAGGCGCATTTCTTCCCGCAAATACACGAACTCCACTATTGCTGGAATAGTGACATTGAGTGGAGAGAGACCCCTTCCACGGGGGGGGGGGTCGCGATGAAGATGACCTGACGCGTACTGCCGGATCCTGTATGGGCACGCGCTGGGCATCGTACTGGGTAGATAGGCCATTGCCTAGCTCGGCGATTGCTCGCGCGCGGGCGACAGCGCGCAGGCGAGGGGGCGTGTTGGAGAGTTCGCGCGTTGGCGAACGATGGCGCGCAGGAGGAGGAGCTTGTGGGCGCGCAGGCGACAGGGCGTGTGGGCGCATAGGTGACGGGGCGCATGGGCGCATTGGTGCGCGTTCCGGAGACCTCAGTGGAGTGCAGCCACAGGATGATGAAGGGCCCGTAAGGGCGTAGCCATAGGGCGTGTGCGTACAGGAGGAATATCCCTAGCGCGCGGGCGCACAGAAGGGCGCTCGTCAGGAACTGAAGTTCTGGCAGTGGGCACGCGATGGAGACTGCGGGTAATGGCACGTAGGCAAGGGATGGCGAGCAGGCGAGGTCTCATGGCAAGTCGGCAATCGTGGAGGAGAGCGCTGGCGAGCAGGAGAGGAAGAAGATTTCTCCTTGGAGCCCTGATCCGAAGATCGAGGGCGAGCAGGCGCGTAGTCTCTGGAACTGCAGGGCGAACAGGAGATCGTGGGTGAGCAGGAGCTCATGGGCGTGCAGGAGAGCGCTGGCGAGATGAGGCAGCAACTGGTGAGCGCTTGCGCGCAGTAGTGCACAGGCGCGCAGGCGAACGTTGGCGCACAGGGGAAACCTAGAGCTTAAGGGACTTACACACAATGTGCAAAAGCCCCTTTTGCCCCGAAGGGACCGGTGCCCGTTTGAAATCGGGATGTGTGGGCGCCCACAGCGCGTCAGCAGCCAGGAAAGGTGAAGGCAGGTCAGCAGGTCTGGCAGGCGTGGGAGATCGCGAACGATCTGCGGAGAGGTCCAGGTCCAAGGAAGTAGCAGGAACGGTAGCTGAAGGACGAGGTTCCTCTGCGGGGGACTGTGAGGATGAAGATCCGAAGAGGCGCCTCCTAACACCCTTGTGAGGAGAAGGAAGACCCCGGCGACGAAGAGGAAGGCGAGCCTTACGTCGGATGCGTCCTCTGGGAGCAGCAGGCAAACCATCGGCAGTCCTCCGAAGAGGAGTCTCTGTCAGTGAACTCCCCCGGGGGGAGAATCACCCGCAGGAGAGACCGTCGGACTTAGATCCTCCCTCGAAGGATGTTCGGAAGGGGGAGCTAAGCCTTCAGCTACAACAGGAGCAGGGGTTTGAACACTCTCATTGGAAGCGGCTGCCACAACAGCCCTCCATTATTTTTCTTTACATATTCTGTCTCCAGCCTGCTAGTATTCTGCCATACCTTAAACAGCTTCTACAGTATCTTCTCTTCAGTTACAGTACATACCATACATCTTGATTCCACAATCTTGTACCTTTCTCTGATGTCACCCCCCATTCTACTTCTGCTCTCATTTAGCCTTTGAAACCTTCATGTTTTTATTCTCTGATTGGTTTGCATAAAAGTTAATTCATATCACTCAATTAAATTAGCTTTCAGTAATCTACATTTCAAAAACCTGCCTCGCCCACTAAACTCAGTGCAATTCTTTTCTTTGCTTTCATCACAAAATCAATCTTATAGCTTCTTCATTCCTGTCTGTTATCTTTTCTCAGGCAAAATTTCAATATTTCTTCTTCCTATACCGGTGTTCTTGATTGTGGCAATTAGAACACACCCACTTTGCATTATCTTCATACCCAAGATCATCTAAATATTTTTTTAAATTTTTTCCTAATAATTCTAGAAAACTTACACCAATTTCATCTATGACAAATTTGTCTATTCCATTCCTTCTAGTCTAAAAACTATTTTCTGGGTCGAGCTATGGCCTCTGTTACGGGCCTTCCCTTTGATGAAGGAATTATCTAAATGGAAGACAGCCTGTGAATAGTGGTTTTCACACGCCCCTGCTTTATACACGACGCCCACTGGGTGCTCGCGCGAAGGTAGTAACCTCTGCATTCCATACTTTAACTTTCTCTGGTATACTTGGAAGTATTTATATCAGAAAAGTGTAAGGAAGGACCCTTTTCACCGGGCGTCACAGGTATCTCCCCAGAAATAGATTATTCCTTTGTCAAAATCCCTTTATCATCCCACATAAGTTTGTTTTCCTATTAGTACAAGATTTCAATGTCATTTGTTTTCACGAATCTTGAGAATGTACTCAAGAACATAGCTCCTAATATCTATGGCATAAGCGTCAACATTGCCAATAACCTGAAATGTAGATTTCAGCTGCCATGTCTATAACTTCCCTAATCAATGCTATATATTTCTAAAATTCTGAACAAAACTGCTGTGTGTTTAACAAAGAAGCTATGGTAAAAAAATATATGGTTGGATCCAAGAGATTACACCATACAGAATTTCCTACTAAATTTTATAATAAACAGGGTTGTACAATTTTTGTATGTTGAAGAAATAAATCCAGCAATGTTTTTAACATGCAAAACTTCTTGCATTTGTTGCAAAGTATGACAAATGTTTATTTGATTAATTTCATGAACAAACTCCAATGAAAAGCTCAGTCCAGCATTTACTACCAATTCCTGAAAGCATCGCAAGATGGGTTATAAAAACCCTATTGTACAATACTGTATAAAATGATTGATGGTTTTATAAATAATAAATGCTATTGCTACTACAACACACCCTTTATGTTGAAATTAACACTTTTACCCCCAGGCTCTTTGGAAATTTCCAACCCTTAACCCCCAAGGGGTTATTTTTTCCCAAGCACATTTTGCAGTATATTTTTTTTTAAATTGCTCTAACAGCCTTAATTTTTGTCATAGAGAGGTCAGGTTGGTCTCATTCTCTTGGAAAATGCCTGATTTTTTTTTCAAAAAAAATTATAAAAAATATGAAAAAAAAAAATTTTATAGCATTTTTTTGCAAGGACGTACCGGTACGTCCATGGGGGTAAAGGGATGAGTTTTGTGAAACGTACCAGTACGTCCTTTGGGGGTAAAAGGGTTAATACAAAGTCCCTGTACCTAATAAGTCCTCTAGATAAGAAAACCTGAAGGATAGCTTACCTCCCTTTCTTTATAGTATTTGAAAATATCCTGAGCGTACGTTGCAACGGCATATAAGTCATTTTCCATTTCCTGGTCATAATCGTCAACGCCATCTGGCAACTGTGGCTTCAGTTGCACTTTAGTATCAACCTGTGGCTTTAAGGGAAGAGGACTGGAAAAGAAGAAATATTTATTACAAACTAGCTCAAACAGACCACCGAGTCTCATTTTGAAACTCTCTTATGTTTCACTGAATACTGGAGCAAGTTAAATGTTAAAGAAGATGAGCAGATAGGTGGAAAGGAGCCAAAAGATATCTAGTCTAAGATTGTGTACCACCCCAGGAAGAGTGAGTGGTACCACCAATGAGGAAGTAAAATTATTAAGTTGTATACAGCATTAGAATTCGAGTTCTGATCCAGCAGCATCATATTATATATAGCTCATAGAAATAACTTTTATAAGATCATAAATTATCCTATATTTCAACATGCTAAACTCAACAACTGATTAGAGCACAAACATCTAATGCCATTAGTGATCATCCAAGTTGCCAATGAAATGAAGCATGCAAAGCAATTGAAATTCCACTGCATATAGCACAGCACGTTATCTTAAATTAAGCCAATGAATATATGACATACTTTACCAACAAAAAACCAACTCTCTTCTAGTTACGGTAAAAACTTGAGTAACATTTGTCGAATCAAATGTTTGTTAAAATACACCATAGTAGAGTACAGAAGCCTAACATAGGCCAAAATGTATCATATTTCGTCTTAAAAACAGCTTCTTGGAACTTATTAAATTGGCAAGTTGCGGACTTTCAATAAACAGCTAAAATTCAATAACATTACTTGTAAATGCGTAGGAGTAAATTTTGGTTGGGAGGTTTAAACTGAAATCATGAAAGCCAGGAGGTTTTAGGCAAGTCATATGAATCCAGAAGTTCTTAATCTACGTTAGCTCCTCTTTAATTACAAAAGCCACTAATTATCAACTGACAACCGATAAGTTCCATTTCATGTAACATCATCACCCTCATAAACTAACTGCCTAAGTCATTTTCTCCACTTATTGGGAAATAAAAAAAAAAATTCTCATTTCCTAATTCTTTATATCATTGTGTTGAGCTTCAATTAACAAATTCTAATTCACAAAATCTTCTGTTAAGAATTTGTGAATTGAACCTCAAGACAATGATATAAAGAATTAGGAAATGAGAAGGTTTTTTTATTTCCTAACAAGTGGAGAAAATGACTTAGGCAGTTAGTTTATGAAGGTGACGATATGTAGTGGTAAATTTTGTCAAAATTCAGGCATCACTGCACTAGAACAAAACCAGTCAAGAGCATGTATACTTAAAGAACAGAGATATAGTTCAGCGCTTGAAACTAAAAATCGTTAAAAGAATTATTCTACAGAAAGTTCTCAAAAGCAGAAAAGTGCAGGCACATCAAAGGATGAAGACTGTCAAGGAAAAAATAAAATATACCTCTGCAAGCAAAGTAATACATGCATATTGTATATTAAATGGCAGAATAAAATAGGTCAATGTATGGAAAGTTGAAAGCAAATAAAGGTATGTGAAAGCAAGATCTAAAGAAAATCAAGGGACATATCAACTTTTCTGTGAAATCTTAAGATGCAATTACAATTGAACCCAACTTTCATTACACTGCAAAGGTGCACAGCACTTTTCCTAGCATGAAGAGAATGTAAAAAGATGTAGCAAGCCCAAAACGGGCAAAGACATTAATCAAAGTTAACTGTTATTGCTTATGCAAAATCAAAATAATGCCGTATTACTTTCAGCAAAGTTAATCATCCATGTAAGTTGTACTGCATTCAAGAGAAAATCTAAGCTCAAGATTTTCAGCAACCAGCAGTAACATGTTAGCACAATGATAAAAACAAACTGCTGTAATTAAAAGATTGAAAAAGGAGTTTGGATTTTGGCAGATGACAAAATTTTTAACTGTACAAGATAATGAATAATGTAGTTACAATTTCATGCAAAATATAAAATCAAATTAATCCACCATAACGTAGCTTAATCAACTCTCCCAAAGTGTCAAAGTGAAAACTGTACCTGGCAACTTTCAATGAAGTTATTCATTAATATCTACCCACAGTTTAGTACTTTAAAAAGGTTACGAATTCACGAATACTGTAGCTTACCACATTTCTGTCAAGTGAGAAAGTTGATAAATCCCCAAACTAAAGCATCAAGCATCCAGTAAACTTACGGACTACCACATTCCAAGGCTCTGTGCCGTTTTGATGCTCTTTTAGTGCTGTACCTTCCTTCAGAAGCAGTTATGTAAGCGGCAGAATCATCAAGAAGATCAGTTTTGTTTGCATCTGCTTCCGTCTTTGTCGACTCCTGCGATGAGAGCGTGGGCTCCTGGGAACTGAGGAGGCTCTCGCAAAATGAAATGTCCTTGAGTTCTTCGCTTTTGGATATTTCAGCCTTTTCTTCTTTGATTGCTACTTTTGGTTTTGTTTTTCCAACTAGAGATGGAGCTCTGGATAAAGGCTTGGAAGGCTTTGCCTTTAGAACATTGTTGGTGACATTCTTCAAGACTCTCTCTTTTTGAACCAGAGGCTTACTTCCTTTGTTTTTATCAAAAGCCTGTGAAAATAAGAACAGTATACTTAATACTACACTAGAAGTGAGTGTATCGCAGCTAGAATAAAATGTAACATGGCACTTCAATTTAAAAAAAAAACAGCAACTATGATGCAACTGTATTCTTTTTACAAAGCAGAGGTAACATTTAGATCAACCCTACTTCACCTCTCTTGGGGGTTCAATCCCTACTAGTTTTTTTCCATAAAGATTTTTACTAATAGTGAAATAATCTTGGATGCTATAATAAATGAACCTGTAGGATATACCTTGACACAAAACATCACTTTCACTGGAGAATCATTTCCACAATCACCTTTATGGTAATTCATACGGAACTCTGACACGTACCAAAACATACAAAAAGATAAGCATCAAATAACTTACATTTGTGATGTCACCAAAAGCAGACCTTTTTTTGGCAACTTTATTTTCATCATTAGAAGTCTCCGCTTTCCTTTTAAGTCCTAAAACCTTATTGGTTGTATCTCTCAAGAGATTCGTAGTACTGGGTTTTCTGGACAAAGGTGGACGGCTGAGGTTCTCATTCTGTGCTTTCTTGAGACCCAGAACACTTTTGGTGTTCTGTGATCTGGCTGCTAGGCCTCTGGTGCTTGGCCGAGACGACATCTTAACGTTGCCTGTAATGAAAAAAGAAAATATTGAATTATTATTATTATTACTATCTAAGCTACAACCCTAGCTGGAAAAGCAGGATGCTAAGAGCCCAAGGGCTCCAGCACAGAAAAATAGCCTAGTGAGGAAAAGAAATAAGGAAATATATAAACTACATGAGAAGTAAAAGAACAATTAAAATATTTTAAGAAAAGTAACGACATTAAAATGGATCATTCATACATAAACTATAGAAAGAGGCTTATGACAGCTTATTCAACATAAAAACAATCGCTGCAAGTTTGAACTTTTGAAGTTCAATCGATTAAACTACCCAATTGGGAAGATCATTCCACATTTTGGTCACAGCTGGAATAAAATTTCTAGAATACTGTACTGTTTAGCTATTTAGTATTGAGTCTCATGATGGAGAAGGCAAAACTATTAGAATTATCTGTATGTACCTAGTATTATGAACAGTATGGTAATGTCCGGGAAGATCTGAATGTAAAGGAACTAATTAGAACTGATTAAAGGAAACTTGTTTCTTAATGCAATTTCTTATTACATAGGGAAAGGAGTGAAGTTAATTCCTCCTCAAATTTGGTACCTGTAAGTTTAATTTCCTAACAAATGATAAAAAATAAACCTTATTCCTTACATAAAAGTTTTACTTCTTTGTGGGAGGTAGTCATCCCTGAATCCATTAAGGCTAATTTTCTCCTAAAATTTTCATTCTCCTGGTCCATAAGTAGATCAAGGAAAAATATCTTAATAACCTCCTAATAAGCAATACATAGGATTTTAAGGCTCTTGGGGCCCAAGGCAGTACAGTTAAGAGACAGGAGTCATACCAGGAAAACTAATGAGAGAACTTCTCCCCCTTGAAGGGAAGCAAACGTTAAAAGGCATATATGATCCAAATATGCCAAAGTAAGAATGGGGTTGGGAAAAAAAATCATGAGAAAATTTCTTCTTGCGTATCTAAGTCTGAAACAAAGAAAGCTTTGATGTGTAACTTGCCCACAAGCTAATCTGTCCAGACCCTAATCAGCTTGACTTTTAGCCCAGAGGGAAGAAGGAACAAAGGGAGGTGCCAGTCACTTGATCATCTTCACTAGACTAATGCCATTCTTGTATATCTGACAAGATACCAAACAATAGGGAGGTTACAAGGTGTGAAGGAAACCATCACAGGATGTAGGACTAGTACTGCACAAGGATTTGTGCACAATACCCGAAGTAGAATAAGGAGAAGGGGAGTTAAGAACTCTACCATGTGGTACATGTCAAACCACCAAGAAAGATGTCCCTCATTTCTTAGAACAGATACAGGAACTGCAAACTGTTGCTCCACAAACTTTCTACAAGGGTGTATAAGCAAGCACAGATCCTCAGATCTAATCTATCATAATTTGAGGCCCTTTGCGTCAATAGGCGTAGGTGGTGATGATGATGAGGAGTTCCTCATATCTTTGATGATTTATTTTTTAATTCCATCTTTCTTTCATCTCCAATCATCCAATTCTGACATCGTTTCCTTTCCTGTTTGGATACCAGATCTTTAGTTGGGTCTTTTAGGGCGGTTTGTAAGATTCTCCATTCTCTGCCCTAGCTCTTCCTCCTCCAGTGGTTCTTCTCTATTCAGTATCTTATACCTGTTTGACACTTCAATTCTATATAATTCTTTTAGTTAGTCGTTGTCAAGAGCAAAATCATGAAACTACAGAATAAGCCACATGCCGCTCACAATTTACACATAAAGGACCTATAAGCCTCAAATATGACAAATTCGGAGATAATTTGTATTTTTTCCTAACCATACAAACCTTAGCTATTTACTTTGGGTTTACTTTCGGCGTAGCTGAAATTGACAAGCCAATAGCATTTTAACCCTGGATAGGTACGGTGGGTCGTTTGCGACCCCGAGCGTAAAAAAAAAAACAGGTTTTTCTCACGTGACTCACCCCTGTGACTGAATTTGTGGGTGATCGACCTGCAGGAGGTGTCTCCCCTACACGCTCTAGTAGTGTCCAGATGTGCATTACTGTAGCTGTACTCCTTCCCCGATTTCTGAGACGCATCGGGGTCGTTCGCGTCCGAGTTTACCCTTCTGAGGTAGTTTGCATAATTATCAAAGTTATTACGTATTATGAAATTGTCGTAGAATGGTGCAACTTGTATAGGTTATCAGTTGTGGAAAGTCTTGGTGGATTGTTTGGCTACCATGTGCATGTTTTTTTTTTTAGTTAAAATGTCGTTCATCACCACGAGGACCATTTTACCGCGAGTGCCCCTTTTTCATTTTTTTTCATTTTTTTGCCAAGTCATTTTTCCGTAAGATATTGCCAAATAGTGTCGTAAAACTTTTGCTTGTTTAGTGTTGGAAAGTGTGTCTAGATGATCTGGCTACCCATGCATGACTTTGTTTTTGTCAGATACGACGTAGTTATTGGTATATTGGGTATTTAACTGCGGTTACCAATTTCTGTTTTTATTTCAATATTTGTAAAAATTACTACGTAGTAAGGAATTGCCGTATATTATTCATTTTTTTTTCATGTTTATGTGTTAGAAAGTGTGCCTTGATGGTTGGGCTAACACGTGCATGTCTTTTTTTTTATCTGAGATGTCGTATATTAGAATGTCGGGCATTTTACCGCGAGTGTCCCTTTTTAATTTTTTTTAATTTTTTTGCCAAGTCATTTTTCCGTAAGATATTGCGAAATAGTGTCGTAAAACTTTTGCTTTTTTAATGTTGGAAAGTGTGTCTAGATGATCTGGCTACCCATGCGTGATTTTGTTTTTGTCAGATACGACGTAGTTATTGGTATATTGGGTATTTAACTGCGGTTGCCAATTTCTGTTTTTTTTTCAATATTTGTAAAAATTTACTACGTAGTAAGGAATTGCCGTATATTATTGATTTTTTTTTCATGTTTATGTGTTAGAAAGTGTGCCTTGATGGTTGGGCTAACACGTGCATGTCTTTTTTTTTTATCTGAGATGCCGTATATTAGAATGTTTGGCATTTTTCCGCGAGTGCCCCTTTTTATTTGTTTTGCATTTTTTTGCTTAGTCATGTTACCGTAAGGAATTGGCAAGTAGTGTCGCAAAACTTATATTTTTATAGTGTTGGAAAGTGTTTCTAGATGATCTGGCTACCCATGCCTATTTTTTTTTTAGCCAGATATGGCGTATATATAAGTATGTGTTCGATTTTCCTGTGATTGCCATTTTTTCGTTTTTTCCCATTTCTTTCAAAATTACTACGTACTAAGGAACTATCACAGAGTAATATTTCATTTATATGTTTATTTGTCGGAAAATATGCCTTAATGGTTTGCCTAGCACGTGGCTGAAATTTTTTTTTTCTGAAATGCCGTATATTAGAATGGCCATTTTTCCACGAGTGCCCCTTTTTATTTGTTTTGCATTTTTTTGCTTAGTCATGTTACCGTAAGGAATTGGCAAGTAGTGTCGCAAAACTTATATTTTTATAGTGTTGGAAAGTGTTTCTAGATGATATGGCTACCCATGCCTATCTTTTTTTTAGCCAGATATGGCGTATATATAGGTATGTGTTCGATTTTCCGGTGATTGCCATTTTTTCGTTTTTTCCCAATTCTTTCAAAATTACTACGTACTAAGGAACTATCACAGAGTAATGATTCCTCTAGATGTTTATTTGTCGGAAAATTTTGTTTACTTTTTTTTTGATTGAATATCAAATTTTTTTAGCTAAAATATTGTTTTACATTTTTTTTTTCGATTTTATTTCCCTTCAAAAAAAATTTTTTGGGTCAGAATTTTAATTTTATAGTCGTAAAATAATCGACAATTATCCAGCAACCCACCATACAATTTTTATGCATATCCAATAATAATTAGATTAGTAAATAACACCTTGAAATTGACATACCCTTCCTACATTTCAAGTGGCAGATTAGGGAGTCTGAGTCAGTGTGGTTGGCGGCCATTTTGTGGACATATCCGAAGCGTAAGCTGCCCTATCTATATATATTCTTGTTCCCTATAGAATTTGTGATATTTTGGTATATTTTTACCTGCATAAATATCATATTATATATTAAATATATGTATTTTTTTACGAAATTTCCAAGTACTCAAAAAATTACCTTTAGATATGGCCCCTGATATAAATGTAATTTACAAAATAATGAAGATTTTTTTACATATTTCTATTTTAGGATAACATATGTTTATTCCCTAAAAAAATTAGCCACTTCCTATTTCATTTGGGTACCCAAAAAAATTCATGAAATTTGGACAATTTTTTTTGGCCAAAAAAAGTTACCCTTTTTTTCTCATTTCAGATCTTCACCTCCATGGGTCTGACTTCATCCAAAATACATCAAGATGTGTCCTAAACATTCAAGAATCAATTCCTAAAAGGATTTGTGTATATATGTATAAACTTTTTTTTTATGAATTTTTATGTCAGGTCTTTTTTTTTTCTACTTAATTATTTAAAATATTTATAATAAATAGTTTTTCTGCAGATAAGTAGTATTTATCTTTACAGTTGTTTTAAGCATTCATTGAAGTTTTTTTTGGCAAAAGAAAAAAGGAGGTTACTGCAAAAACTGATTTTTCAAGAATTTTTTTTGGCGTCGGGGTCGTTCGCGTCCGAGTATACCCTTAAAGGGGTGTCCGAGGACCGTACCTATCCAGGGTTAACGAGGGTTAACTACCCCCGCGCTAGTTAGCAAGGGGGTAGGGGAAGGGGTAGCTTGCTACCCCTCCCCCCCCACACACCGGTGAGTTGTCTCACTTCACTTAGAGGTAGGACTTGTCTTGGGGGACAGGGCTGGCGGGCAAATATGTGTAAATAGCTAAGGTTTGTATGGTTAGGAAAAATACAAATTATCTCCGAATTTGTCATTTGTTCCGTAACCGAAATACAAACCACGCTATTTACATTGGGTGACTTACCCCTTAGGAAGGGAGGAAAGTCCCCAGCCTTACTGGCTTTGGCTTTACCTGGGTACTCAAACTCCGAGTGAGTAGCACTCGAGAAAAGGAGTCCCTGCTCCTCACAAGTTCCTTGCTCCGCAAGGAACGTGTGGCCTATATAAGCTGTGTGTGGAGGAAAGAGAGTGACTCGTCCTAGGAAGTTGACCTGGGGTCCTTTAGATAGGAATCTAGGCTAGGACGTTCCAAAAACCACCTCGTCAGGGTATGGGGGATGCGACAGTATTAATTTAATACTAGGAACACAAGGGAGCATGGTTTACCTGCAGAGGTTGAGGTCAGCTATGCGGAGACCAGGATGCTGCTTTCCCCAAGAGAGGGGAGGATGAAGAGAGAAGTAAGGGCCAGACATACTCTTTCATTCACGCAGACTAAAACCGGGTAACAACGCCCTCAACCTTCTGCTACTTGTCCATTAAGGAGCCTGAGGTTAGACCAACTGTTGTGCAGCCACCATAGGGCCGATAGAAAAGGTATCGAGGCTCCTGTGGGTCACGTCCTGCAGGTAGTGGGCTGTGAAGGTCGTTTGACGCTTCCAGACCCCAGCTTGTAGCACCTGCATCACAGAGAAGTTTCTCTTGAAGGCCAGGGACGTAGCGATGCCCCTGACGTCGTGTGCCCTAGGGCGACGTGACGGAGGAGAGTCAGGATTCAAGGCGTGGTGGATGACCCTTCGAATCCAAGCCGAGATGGTGTTCTTGGTGACCCTCCTCTTCGTCCTGCCTGTGCTAACAAACAACGCTTGCACACGGGGACGAACTGCAGCTGTCCTCTTCAAGTAACGCCTCAGACTCCTCACTGGGCATAATAGCAGATGGTCTGGGTCACTTGTTACAGAACGGAGACTCGTGACCCTGAAGGAGTCGAACCGTGGGTCCGGCACTCCAGGGTTCTGAGTCTTGGCAACAAACTCAGGGACGAACCTGAACGTTACCTCCCCATCCCCTTGAATGGGCGATGCCGTACGAGAGACCATGAAGTTCACTAACTCGTTTGGCAGAGGCCAACGCGAGCAGGAAAGCCGTCTTCCAAGTCAGGTGGCGATCAGAGGCCTGGCGTAATGGTTCGTTCGAAGGGAGGTCTCTTAAGAGCCCTGAGAACCCGAACCACGTTCCATGGAGGAGGTCTCACTTCCGACTGAGGGCAGGTAAGCTCATAGCTACGTATGAGTAGAGAGAGTTCTAGCAAGGAAGAAATGTCCACTCCTTTCAGCCTAAAGGCCAGGCTTAAGGCTGAGCGATAGCCTTTCACCGCCGAGACCGAAAGGCGCATTTCCTCCCGCAAATAAACGAGAAACTCCGCTATTGCTGGAATAGTGGCATCGAGTGGAGAGATACCCCTCCCACGACACCAACCACAGAAGACTCTCCACTTCGCCTGGTAGACTCCTGCAGAGGACTTTCGCAGGTGACGAGACATTCTCTCCGCAACCTGTTGCGAAAAGCCTCTCTCCGTGAAGCCGAAGCGAGGCTACGGCTTTGTGGAAGATGTTGCAATGTGGTTGTCTGAGTAGCTCGTGTCGTGGGGGAAGTTCTCTCGGAAGCTCCGTCAGGAGCTGCAGAAGGTCCGGGAACCATTCCGCGTGATGCCATAGCGGAGCTATCAGGGTCATCGACAGGTTGACCGATAGTCTGGTCCTGTTGAGCACCCTTCTCATCAGACAGAACGGTGGGAAGGCGTACACGTCGATGTTGTCCCACCTCTGCTGAAAGGCATCTTGCCAGAGAGCCTTGGGGTCCGGGACTGGGGAGCAGTACAGAGGCAGCTTGAAATTCAAGGCTGTCGCGAACAGATCCACCGTCGGGGAACCCCACAAAGTCAGGACTTTGTTGGCTATCTGAGGATCCAAAGACCACTCGGTACTCACTATCTGTGAAGCCCTGCTCAGACTGTCGGCGAGCACATTCCTCTTGCCAGGAATGAAGCGAGCTGATAGTGTTATCGAGTGGACTTCGGTCCACCTCAGAATCTCTACCGCAAGATGGGATAGCTGTTGTGAAAAAGTACCTCCCTGCTTGTTGATATAAGCCACTACCTTGGTGTTGTCGCTCATCACCACTACGGAGTGGGCCGCCAGGGTCCATTGGAACTTTTGAAGAGCCAGATATACGGCATTCATCTCTAGCAGGTTGATGTGCAGGTACTTTTCTGATTCTGACCAAAGGCCTGAGATCCTCTGGTTCAGAATGTGGGCCCCCCACCCTTCTTTTGACGCGTCCGAAAACAGAGTCAAATCCGGGGGAAGGACGAGAAGATCCACTCCCTTTCGCAGGTTCTCGTCGATCAGCCACCACCGCAGGTCCGCCTGTTCCGAGGGTCCTATCGGGACCAGAAAGTCCGGGGAATCGGAGCCTTGACTCCACCTGGACTTGAGCCGCCATTGCAGGGATCTCATCCTGAGACGGCCGTTCGGGACCAGACGGGCCAGGGAGGCTAAGTGACCTAAAAGACGCAACCATGATTGGGCTGGAAGCTCTTCCCGCCTGATGAAGGGTTCTGCCACCCTCCTCAGCCTTGCTATCCTGTCGTCTGATGGAAAGGCTTTGTGGAGATTGGTGTCTAATAACATGCCTACATAAACCAGTCGCTGGGACGGCTGCAGAGAGGACTTCTCGAGATTTACCATGATCCCCAGATCTTGGCAAAGTCCCAGAAGCCTGTCTCGGTGCCGAAGAAGGGTCGACTCCGAGTCTGCCAGGATCAGCCAGTCGTCCAGATATCGGAGGAGACGGATGCCGTTCCTGTGCGCCCATGACGAAATCAGGGTAAACACTCTGGTGAACACCTGAGGTGCTGTGGAGAGACCGAAGCACAGCACCTTGAACAGGTAGGTCTTGCTGTCTAGGCTGAATCTCAAGTACTTCCAGGAAGACGGATGGATTGGGATCTGGAAGTACGCGTCCTTCAGATCCAGTGTACACATGAAGTCTTGTGGTCTCACTGCAAGTCTGACCGTGTCCGCTGTCTCCATGCTGAACGGAGTTTGCTTGACAAACTTGTTCAGAGCTGAGAGGTCGATGACGGGTCTCCAGCCTCCAGACACCTTCTTTACAAGAAAGAGTCGACTGAAGAAGCCTGGGGAGCCGTCGACGACCTCCTGGAGAGCATCCTTCTTGAGCATGGTCTCGACTTCTGCCCGAAGGGCTAGCCCCTTTGCCTATCCCATGGCATAGGAGTTCAACGACACTGGATTCGCTGTCAGGGAATGTTGAGATGTCGTGAATGGGACGCGATAACCTTGGCCGATCACGGAGACCGTCCAAGAAACGGCCCCACGTTGCTGCCACCTGTGCACGCAACTTTGTAGGCATCCCCCCACAGGTGGACACGTGGGAGGACTGCAACTCCTCTAGGAGTTTTGCCTCCCCTGGAGGAATTACCGCCCCTCTTGTCCTTTACAGGAAAGGGCTGAGGCTTAGACACCTTCGTCTTAGCTGCCGGAGCCTGCTTCGGTGTCCTGCGAGGCTGCTGTTGATGTTTTTGCGGAGCTGGACGCTTGTAGGGCCGAGATGAGAGGGCCCTTTGGAGGAGCGTTCCATGTCCTTGGGCTCGAACAAGCTTCCTCCAAGGATGGAGGAGTGTCTGAGCCTGCAGACATCCACGGCGGGGACCTTCGGGTGGAACTTCTCGGTCACCGCATCACGACGCTTCAACACCGAGTTGGCCCACAGGTTGGTAACCTGGTGGGCCGGGAACTCGATGGAGAGAGTGCCCAAGAGTAGGAAGGTCTCCAGGGCCTTCCTATTGCTCTCCTTAGACAAGTCCTCAGAGCGCAATAGGATGCCCAGAGAACCCAGCTAGACATCCAGCCACGAAGTGGCCTGCATAGCACACTTCGCGACCTTCTCCTGGCTCAGGATCTCAGACGCCGAGAATGTCACCTGCCGGGCGGAGAGCTTCTCAAGCGGAACTCCCCTTGTAAGCTCTTCCACCGAGTGATGGAGGGGAAGAGCTAGGCTGGACTCCCCCATGATCTCAAAATACCTCCTCTGCTGTAAACGAGGAGGTGGGAGGAGTCTGTTCCCGGCAGAGGAACGGCTGGAGGAGGCGAGGTCTGAGAGCTGAGCATCGACCTTGTCTCTGGCACTCTTCACCCCCTTGGGACCAGGGCAAAGCTGCGCTGGCCTTCGGGGGCTTCTGAGTACCATAGACCCAGTCCAGGACCGTGTCCTTGCCTTCGCGAGGGGCGATCTCCGGGTCCTTGAACCTGTTGAGCTGCCTCATCAGATTCAAGACCTGCCAGAAGGCGTGCTCAGACTCGTGCTGCTCTCCCTCCTGCGGACTGGCAGCTAAGTCTCCCGTCCCCAGAGGCTCTTCTTGGGGAGACACGTGGACGTTCTCCCGGGGTCTGGTTGGTTCCTGACGAATCCGCGAAGACGACTTCGGAATTGTCTTTGAGTCTTAGGGTTCCCTCCTGGGCGGGATACAGGACTCCAGCAAAGAGGTCTGGAAGGTACCTTCCACGAGAGTCGCTTCTCCTCCTCGAGGAGGGGTCTCTCCCCTTGGTGCCGAGGGAGTGGTCCCCGCCTCGCTGGACTCTCCTGAGGACGGAAAGGCCTCGTCTACAGGAGAAGGAGAAAACGACTGCGAAGGGGATGGAGCCTTCCTGACGAACCTCTTAGGAAGCAACTTCTCCCTGGGAGAAGTCACCACGAAGTCCACTCCTCTCCTTCTCTTCAGCGGGGGCGAGTCTGTCCTTGGCTTGAGTCCCAGATCGGCGAGGGCTGGCTTCATAGCCTGCACCACCGCTCTCATCAAAGGACCCAACCAAGACTGACGAGATACGGACGCAGAGTCCGTAATTCCCGCTGGAGGGAAGGGGATCTCCTGACCCTTCGGAGTGGACGCAACGGGGCCTACCTGCAAACAAGAAAGGGAAGAATGTTGCTTAGACCTCTCCGACGACTCTTCCTGGTCCTGAAAGAGAGACCTGCGCTTGCACAGTGGCGATCCTGAGGGCGATCTGGAAGCACGCGTTCCTGCCGCAGGCACGAGCTGCGGAACCCGGCGAGAACGGGGGTTGCACTGGCGCTCGCGCGGAGGAGGATTCAACGAATCGCGCGCGGGAGGCTGTTGGAGCGCGGGCGCGTAGTCGAGGGGACGCATTGGCGAAGGAATGCGCCGGCGCGCAGGAAGCGGAGATCGCTGTTGCTCAGGAGAATAGCAAGGCGCAGGAGATCGATAGCGTCCTGGAGATCTGTGGCGCGTGGGCGAGCGATGGCGCGTGATGGCACGTTGGCGAGCTATGGCACGTAGTACGCGCAGGCGAATGACCGCGCACAGGCGATTTGGCGAGTGTGCGCGTAGGTGACTTATAGCGATCTAGGACAAGGTGGCGCTGCTGCGTAGGAGAGCGCTTGCGCGCAGGCGCTCAGGAGATCGCAGAAGCTCTGGAGAACGCTGACGCGCAGGAGATCGCTGGTGCGTAGGCGGGTGTCGACGCGTAGACTGCTGGGGCGCAGGATCAGGTGGCACGGCGACGCGCAAAGGCAAACGCTCGCGTACGGGCTCAGGAAATGAAGGTGCGTGGGCGCGCAGGAACTCTAGAAGTGTGCGCTGGAGAGCGTGAGTGCTGTTGCGCAGGTGAAGAAGGACGAGCAGGAACGCGTGGGCGAAGGAGTCAGGTCCTTGCCCGCGTCCAGATCCGAAGATCTAGGGCGCGTGGGCGAGCGTTGGCGCGCAGGACACGTATCAGGAACCAGGTGCGCAGGTGCGCGCTGACGACCAGGAGATCGTGTGCGCTCAGGAGACCGCTGGCGCACAACAGGAACAGGAGGGAGTAGACTGCTAACAGGAGAGCGCTGACGAGCAGGTGAGCGCTGGCGCGGCGAGTCAGATGGCTGCAACTCTGGAGAGTGCTTACGCGCTACTGCACGTGAACGCGCAGGGGAAGCTCCCACACCGTGGGAGACATCCCTTTGCCCCTAAGGGACCGTTGCCCGTCGGATGACGAGATCAGAAGGCGCCTGCTGCGCATCTGCGCCGGAGGTAGAAGGTCTGGTAGGCGTCGGAGATCGCGAGCGATCACCGAAGAGGTTCAAGGACGTGGCTGCTACGGTCTGCTCCCGACGAGGAGAATCCTCATCAGAGGAAGGAGGTGGTGACGACTCGAAGAGGCGCCTCTTGACTCCCTTAAAGGGAGACGGGAGGCCCCAGCGGCGAAGAGGACGACAAGCCTTACGGCGAAGGCGGCCACGAGGGAGGTCATCAGGGTCGTCGGTCCCCCGAAGTGGAGTCTCTGTCAGTGCGCTCCCCCGAGGGGGAGGCGTACCTGCAGGAGAGACCGTGGGACCCACCTTCCCCTTCGAAGGATGTTCGGAAGGGGGAGGAGGGCCTTCAGCAACGTCCGCAACATCAGCCACAGCAGAGGATTGACCAGACCCGTCGGAAGCCTCTGCCACAACCACATCGACAATAAACAGAGGGTCTACCTCTGCTATCACCGGCGACTGTTTGACAGCGGCCCCCAACTGGACAAGGTCAAACAGGGCTTCCTTGGAGGGCAAGCCCTTAAGCCCCAAGGAAGCCCAAAGCTGAAAGAGATCATCATTAGACACAGAATTAGGGTCATCAACATGAGAATCAAAATCCTCCCCCGGAGAAGGAGGGGGAGCCGCTCCGCTATGGGAGGCGACGCCCTCTCCCGCACCCCGAGATCGGGAAACAGAACAAGGGTCTACGCTACCACTCGGCAGTCTCTCACGAGAGGCCGGCCGAGCGGGAGCTTCGGAGGAGGTTTGGGCGGTGGAAGAGTCCCTGGAGCCTTCCTCCTTCAAGGCAACCCTTGAAGGAGAAAGGTCTCTCTTGGACTTCTTCTTACGCCGGCGGGCAAACCTCTCCCACTGGGAGGTAGACCACTCCCTGCACTCACTACAAGTTACTTCCTTGTCACACCGTTGGCCTCGACACTGTGGGCAAAGGGTGTGGGGATCCGTCTCGACCGCCGACATGAAGGTACCACAGGGGCGGCCGGAGAGTCCAGGGCACTTGCGCATGATGATGATAAAAAGGCGAGGCCAACTTCCAAACATAGTCTGAGGAAAAGCAAAAGAAAAGATTAAGGCTGTCAAAAGCGAGGACAAGAGACAGACACGTCTGCACATCGTCCGAGCCAAAAGTGAAGTGAGACAACTCACCGGAGTGTGGGGGGGAGGGGTAGCAAGCTACCCCTTCCCCTACCCCCTTGCTAACTAGCGCGGGGGTAGTTAACCCTCGTTAAAATTCTATTAACTCGTCAATTTCTGCTAGGCCGAAAGTAAACCCAATGTAAATAGCGTGGTTTGTTTTTCGGTTACGGAACAATTACTTATTTAGCTTTTCCATCATTCTCCTACTTCACACCAGTATGAAAATAATTTCAAAGGAAATATTTACTAGATTTGTAAGTCTTTGCATCATCACAAAGAAGAAACTAGCAAGGTTACAGGTTAAAACTGCAAACTTCGCCATACTATTCCGCTGTTTACAACTACCCAACACCATAATATATACAATCTCGTAGGTTTACCACAGATTTACGAGAGTACAAATACCACTAAAAAAGCTTCAACAAGTAGTCAGTCGGTGTAGCACAATGTGAACGAAATGTGTCAATGAAAAAGTAAATAGTTCACATCAGCTCTTCCTTCTACAATTTTTATGGTGTACAGTTATGAGTTCTTTTCATTCTCTCCTATATGTACTGGGCTCTGTCTTCCTAACAATAATTCAGGAGGAGAGTTCATAGTTGAAGAGAAAGTAAATTCACTCTATTTTTCAAGGTTTTATTTACATATTTCTTATTAGCCTCTTGTTTCTGCTAAGCTACATAAATTCGTAAAATGCTAAACTGTGGAGACAATGGCCACGGTATGAAAACTAAATTTCTAATCAACACAAAATCCTTAGCACCAATGGTTACACATCAGTGTCAACAGCATATTTTCCCTTGGGAAATTTGAGACAAACAATATTTACCGATTGATATATGAAAGCTTCATCAATTTTTTAAGCCAAAGTAAACGCTTATGAAATTTCCTTGCATTACATTTAAACAAAGATCCTTATCAAATTTCTAGGTCAGCATTAAAAAAAAAATTTGCATTTGCATCACCTCTTCTTTCCATCTCTTTGTATACATACATCCATATACCAAGGCACTTCCCCCAATTTTGGGGGGTAGCCGACATCAACAAATGAAACAAAAACAAAAAAGGGGACCTCTACTCTCTACGTTCCTCCCAGCCTAACAAGGGACTCAACCGAGTTCAGCTGGTACTGCTAGGGTGCCACAGCCCACCCTCCCCCGTTATCCACCACAGATGAAGCTTC
Source organism: Palaemon carinicauda (assembly GCF_036898095.1). Taxonomy (NCBI): domain Eukaryota; kingdom Metazoa; phylum Arthropoda; class Malacostraca; order Decapoda; family Palaemonidae; genus Palaemon; species Palaemon carinicauda. Next base: position 130,576,958 of record NC_090727.1, on the reverse strand, counting down.
ATAATGTTGAATCCCCTACTGCTGCTACCTCCGCGGTCATCTAAGGCATCGGAGGAAGCAGCAGGGCCTACCGGAACTGCGTCACAATCGCTCGCCATTCATTCCTATTTCTAGCATGCTCTCTTGCCTCTCTCACATCTATCCTCCTATCACCCAGAGCTTCCTTCACTCCATCCATCCACCTAAACCTTGGCCTTCCTCTTGTACTTCTCCCATCAACTCTTGCATTCATCACCTTCTTTAGCAGACAGCCATTTTCCATTCTCTCAACATGGCCAAATCACCTCAACACATTCATATCCACTCTATGTAACTGTTATAAATTTTTTTGTAAAAAAGAAAAAACAATCACCAGTTTCCCCCAGTATCTATATTTCTTTCTTGTAATCCAATGGTCCAAATACGGCTACTGAGTAAAGTATTTACAATATTCTGGCACAAAAGGGTACCTTTAATTGGGTTTAGTCAAAGTTTTTCCAAGTTAATTCTTTGACCTTATTTTACTTTTTTTCTTTTTATAGTTTGGAGATATGCCCAAGCTACTTTTCAAGCCACTTCTCCTGTGTTCCAATCAATGCTGTTCATGCTATTCACTAGTAAAGGGAAAACCCGACAATTTGAATTACTTGAGATTTTACTGTAAAATTTGAGTACTTTACTTAGACATCAGAATTTAACATAAAAAAAAAAAATCAATAAAAAAAATATTTGGTATCAAATCACATTTACTACAGGAAAACATATATTTTGTTCGAAATCAAAATCTGTAATACAGTAAAACTTTACCAAATAATTTAGGGAGGAATTAATGATTATAGAAACCCGAGGCACTAAAACAACATTTACCACTACGGTACCTTTATATCCGATAGATATAAGGTTGGGTTATGTTATTAACATAGGTAAATACTGTCACCTGGATGACCCAGAGCCCTAGATTAGGTTAGGTGGGTATGGGTTGGTTAGAACTCCTGGTTTTCCTTCGTCGTGTTTTCCCCACATCGGAAAACCCTAGTTTCCCATAAAATATAACCAAAGTATTTTTCCAACTGTTTTTGCCATGGTTTAAAAATATCTACGATTAATTCATGGTATAATACACTAGGTTTTTTGCTTCCACAACAAAAATCCTGGTTTTTCCACTACTGTAGGGTCCCCATAATTTTTTTGAAAGGGGAGGAACACAAATGACTGGTCAGAAATGCAAAAATCACAAGATAATTATAAAACAAAATAATTAATTATAAAACATGGTTTACAGGAAATTAAAGCATCATGCCATTAACGAAATCTATAATTTATTATATTTAGTGAGAAATGAATACTGTTCTATTACCAGAAAAATGCATATGCAATTCAAACAGACATGCTTTTCTTAATTTCAATTTTGCAACTGATCACACAAACTACCAAAAAATTTCAAATGTTACTCAATAATGACCAAAACTGGTGAAATTCAAACACTGCGTATTATTATGGGCTAAAACACACATTATGAAAAAATCTCTGGATAAGCATATCTCTCGCCAGCTACACCTAGAACAGAATAAGTAGTCTAGCATAGTATGGATAAATTGTAGCCTTAGGTTGCTCTAGCTAGAATAACCATAGACTAGCTATGAATTACTAATTACTGACACTAAAGATATAGAAACAGTAGACCCTTAAACGTTAAGCAAATAATTCTTAGCTTAGCCATTTCATACGTCTTTACCTAGCTACTCCCTACGCCATTAACATGAGAGATTAAGATTTCAATTTCTATATTAAACCGAGCTATGAGGATATAAATACATACAACAACATGTAACCTTAATCTTGAAATGCGTCTACATGCATTCCTTCTAACAACAAATCCATAAAATTAAATAAAGAAAAGTAACTGTTCACTACATTTTTGATTCTCGATTGTAAACAAACCCAACAGAATTGCCCTCTAAACTTTTCCGCTTACAACACTTTCTAAACCAAACTTTTAACTCATTTTGCTTCATAGAACGCAAGAATATACCTTATTTAATAAATATTTAGCAGCCAATGTAGTCGATGTTGTATATAATATCCAAAATGTGTCACAAATGCATAGGGTGTTGACTAAACACACTTTAAATCGTCGCCAGCCCGAGTCTTGATTACCATTGGTTGTACTTCCTATAAATGTCGACCAATCAGAGAATAGAGTCCAGGGTTGCCAGATTATTTCGACTGGATTATCGTACATGAGCCTTAAAATTGTCGTTTTTTAACCAAAATTATCGTACAAATTTTCAACATGATTATTATGGAGTAACATATATAGTTTATTTCAAGGTATTTTAGTATTATTGTTTAATTAAACACACACACCACACATATGTATATACCTAAGGTATGTATCGTACATCGTACCGGACCCAAAATAATCGTACATGTACGATAATTATCGTACGAATGGCAACCCTGGAGTCTGCCAAATAAACAAGGACGATGGTTCTTTTTTCATTTTCCGTTATGATAACTCCAACGTAATTATACATTCTTATAGAATAATACATAGAGATAACATAATTTTATATATTTCCTTATATTATATGCTCATGAGAAACATTTTTCATTTACGATACTTTGATCTAGATATAATATATATTATGTCAAAGCTTGTCTTCAGCAGGAAGAATGGCATCATTGTCATGATAATGTTTTTATTGGTGTGGGTACTTTGAACATGGCACATCATTGTACATTGCTCTATACCCCTTAGTAAATGAGAATAACTTTGCATTCTGTCATATTATTTTTAGTAATAACGTATTTTATAATAACTATTTTTTAGTCATATCTAAAGATGTTGTAGGTGACATATATATTAACATCGCGTGATGAAATATTTACGTTATAGTAATTTCATAAAAGGATTTTGAATATTTAGTTTATGAAACGTGATATTCTATAAAATCCATTTTCCCGGGGTAGAATGAATAGAATTATTTTTGTTTCCGGGAATTCAAAATTCTCTCATTATTGACGAACCCCTATACTTCTCCTTACGATGGTGATACTAAAACCGAAATTAATAAATAAAAACTTCATAATTACTCAGCAACCCCGTTTTTTTTCTGATCCACAAATTAGACTAAATTAGTAGTCACGGGAACCCAAGAACCCGTATTATCAGACATCTTTCTTTGCTCATATACCAAAGACAAACTAATGCCCGCGAAAATTTTGTTTCATGAATTTTTCGTTAGTCTCTCGGTTAACCAATTGACCATTGCTCATATCCTCAACCAATGGTGTTTAAGCACATATTTTTTTTTTAATTATCATGACTAAAATTTTGTTTATATTACGTGAACAGGAAAAAATGAGATAGCGTTTGAAAAGATATTATTTCTAATTTATTATGCTCCATTCTATCTTATAAGTTGAATAAACAAGACGTAAACAGATTAATAACGCTTTCGTAATAACGATAATAAGCTTTACTTAAAATTATGGTTAATTTATTCGCATTGCTTTGAATATTCAAATTGCTGCCTCCTCTTCAGTAGAGAACTATGCTATAATAAATGCCAAAGTATTTATTTTATCAACAAATCTCTTTTGTTGTTTATGAGAAATTTCAATTTATAATTTCAAGTCTCAAGTAGGCTATCATTATACATAATTATTTACTCTAAGATATGTCCTGATCCCATCATTTTGAATTGAATAGCCATACTACAGCGTATTATTATTGCTGTACTATTACTTGTTTAGCTACAACTCTACTTGGAAAAGCAGGATGCTACAAGCCCAGAGGCCGTCGTTAATTGTCAAATCCGAGGAATAAAAAAGATAAAGATCTTCTTGATCAGTATACTCTTAATTTTATCTACTATAGAATCCTTAGGTGGCCGTGGGTTGGGTACCTAGGTAGGCCTATGTATTCTGGTCATGGACACGGTAAGCTCTTCCCCCATCCCTCTGGTAGGGGAAGGGGGAGTAGTCATACCTTGGTGAGAGCAGGGTGCGTGTGTGACCAGTAGGGCATTCAATTAATCTCCTTTAAGACCGGTCCTTGACGATGCCCTACAAGACTTCGGTGTTCATATTAAGACTAAATATGCCTCGTGCAAAACCTATTTACACCCTTGTCTGCCATAGGTCATATGAAGTGGCAAGTCTTCTCATTATGTGAATGTTTTCTCAGGTTTCATGTAATCAGCTCTATTTTGTTCACAATGCTCGGGGTACCAATTTAAGTTATAAAGATAAATAAACCACTTTAATTATATCTCTTGAATTAATCAAGAAATCTTGGACTCCACGCTTCAATTGGATCAGCAGAAACGTAGTGTACTTAGTACATCTACATGTCACAAAGATGTGATTTTCTTATATAATCATTATATACACATGGGTGAATGTAATTGTACTATAATAATAAGATGCAAATCCTCCTGTCAGATCACATTTCAACCCCTTTATATACAAAATGCTAAGGATAACATTTTGGTTTTATTCAAAATACTTCAGTATTCCGTTTGTCTTTTTATCTATAAATAGAAATAAAATTTTAAGTCGTTCTTATTTTCTTTGACAATTTAAGACAAGATTAAAATAGCAATACAGTACAGTATTGGTCTGGTTAGAGCTTCTTATTCGTAAAAACTGTGCTTCCTCAAGATATAGTTTTTCGATTTGACAAGAAATTCCAAAATGGGTATGCAGTAAATGTATTAATTTGAAAAAGTTGATACACATTTATATACAGTATACTACAAATGTCTTATTGTGACACCACTGTTTGCTTAAAACCCACTTTCAGCACAGTAATAGATTGCATCACAAGGCAAAGAGTTTACATTTAAGTAGGCTTACAAGAGAATAAATTTTCATAAGACAAACATAACAGATGAGAACTGGTATTCTCACTTTCAGATCAACCACCAAGATTACAGGTCACGTATATGTCTCATTCAATGATTACTACATGTGTAATTTCTTTATCATTTCTTTTACTGTTAAGTTTGACACCTCGTGTAAAATCTACAGCAGACAAAACTGTTGTAAATTTTGTTGGATGCTTATCTTTAATGTGGAAACAGTGGAATTCTTAGTCTTATGTTTCCCATTGGTTATTTGATACTCTTGCCTTTAAGAGGTTTATACATTAATGCTCTTCTGTTACAGTGATTGTAATCCACTGGAAAAAAAAAAAAAAGACCTGAAGTTTTGGTCGTAGTGGATTTTAAGAATTTTCTCAAGAAAATCCATTAAAATTTGTCTTACATTACCAATTGAGATTTTCTTTAAATGGTAGTTTTATGAACCTAAATACGCTATTACAATAAGGTGAAACAAATATAATTCTCTACTTTTCATCTCTTCAAAGGGTACTCTATGAGCTCATCTCATCTCTTCCATGTCTCTACAAAAAATAAAAAACTTCTTGTTTCCACGGTGCTGAAACTGAAAGAAATATTTTGTTTACACATGCTTTTACGGCCTGACAATGTCACCGGCTTTGGCCACAACACACTAAATTCCATAAAGCTCTAGTTCTCCATAAAGACACAAACCTCTAACATTAAAAACTCTTTACAATGATGATATTTATAAAGGCCTTAACTGACCTTATACCAAATTTTTTGCTAAATCAAAGTCCAAAGGTCAAACTGTTGAGACCCTTTAGTGATGTTACATGGTTTACTGATAGCACCAACCCTTGACATAGATTATACAGTACATGAGTCTTTTTATAGTTTATTTATGACATATTTGTTTTTGATGTTGTTAATAGTTTATATATGACATGTCTGTTTTGACGTTGTTACTTATTTTAGAATGATTTATTGTTAATTTGTTCTCTTCATTTATTTATTTCCTTATTTCCTTTCCTCACTGGGCTATTTTTCCCTGTTGGAGCCCCTGGGCTTATAGCATCTAGCTTTTCCAACTAGGGTTGTAGCTTGGATAGTAATAATAATAATAATAATGTCTCAAGAAAAAGTATGCAATTCTTTCATTTATAATGAAAACTTTAACAATATTGGAAACTAGTTAAAGTACATATAATGGCCAATTATGAGAGTAAAGTTCTAACTTCTCATCAAAAAACAAACTCAAAGTACGTTGACCAGCTACACTTTAAACAGTTATCCAAAGTCTCAAAACAGCTTATCTTTCAAATTTGCAAAGTCTTTTCAAACATTTTACATTTAAGTGCAACAAATAATCTCCAAAGTAAAGACCAACAATAAACTAACAGTAGTTTCTCAAATGTGATATGCTTTGTACGGCATTACCCTGACAGTTATGAGAAATTACACAAATTTTAATCCTGTTGGTAAAAATAAAACTCGGAAATTTTATTAGTTCCTACTTCTCAATGTTACCCATACCTATTCAACATTTTAGTGCTTGGCTAGTTTACCATGAGTGTCAACAGAGACCTCATACTATGTGTTTTTATATTAAAGATCTTCAACAAACAAATGAAATCAAATGCTTACATTTAACTGGACTGTATTACTAGAATTAGATTGGATTTGCTTGGCACTGGGGCCAAGGAGGACATTCAGAGTGGATGAGCATATGGGGGATATGCTACAGTTGCACTATTAAGTAAAAGTTGATAAGACTCGAACAGCTAGGATTTCACATTCATAGTGCATATTCTCGTCATATCACCATTAATTTTCCTAATAGAGTAACAAAATGTATCACATTATTCCCTTACCTTCAGAAAACTACAGATCTTGAGTAAAATAATCTCTCTGAGACCATAAACTACAGATCTTGAGTAAAATAATCTCTCTGAGACCATAAACTACAGATCTTGAGTAAAATAATCTCTCTGAGACCATAAACTACAGATCTTGAGTAAAATAATCTCTCTGAGACCATAAACTACAGATCTTGAGTAAAATAATCTCTCTGAGACTATCACAAAGAAAAATGTTCTTGTTTTACAGTTAAAATTGAAATTACGGTACCGTCTCTGTATAACCCAACAGTTGTTTACTGAAAATATTGAATAGCGGCAATTCAACGCTGTTACTACAATGGTTAGCCAATGGGGAACCAGAAGTATTACTCAGTCATATAATCATACATTTCATACTTTAATGCACTGGCACCTCAAGAAAAGGTCACAAAAATGAACCTTCCTGCTTCATTCTTCCAAGTCTTATTACTATAACACTTTACTCTCCTGCTGGACATCTTTTTAACCCTTTTATCCCCAGGCTATTTGGAACTTTCCAACCCTTAACCCCGAGGGGTTATTTTTTATTCAAGCACATTTTGCAGTATATATTTTTCAAATTGCTCTAACAGCCTCAATTTTCGTCATAGAGAGGTCAGGTTGGTCTCATTCTCTTGGAAAATGCCTGAAATTTCTCAAAAAAATTATCAAAAAAAAAAAAAAAAAATTGTAAATAGCAGTTTTTTGCAAGGACGTACCGGTACATCCATGGGGGTAAAGGGATGTGTTTTGTGAAACGTACCAGTACGTCCTTTGGGGGTAAAAGGGTTAATAAACACCTTTCCTGCCAAACCAATGAGTTAAGTGATGATGAAATAATGAAAGAATAGTTACCATTTTTCCTTTATTATACAGAAAAGAAAATAAGCTACAGTTTGTTCCTCGTACTGTAGCTAATCCTTCAACTATAAATTATAAAATAAATGTGACTAAAGTCAATTTTAGTGAGAAATGGCTGAAAAGTTATTACAATACAGTAATCCTAAACACACAAAGAAGCATAGCCCCCCCAGAAGTTAATATAAAAAATTAATTAACTAAAGATATAACCCTTCTGGTGAGCCTTCTTTCTTTCTATATAATACGTTTTCTTTAGACTTCTTAAAATCTTCATTAGTTACTTTCATACGCCGTTCACGTAGCGCCATCAAACCTGCCTCTGTACAAATTGCCTGAAATAAGAAAAAAATAAGATTTAATTTACCAAGTAAATCATTCACGACTACTGTACGTTTAGGACATACGTAATTGAAGCTTATCAATACATACATATACCAAGGCACTTCCCCCAATTTTAGGGGGTAGCCGACATCAACAAATGAAAAAAAACAAAAAGGGGGCCTCTACTCTCTACGTTCCTCCAGCCTAACAAGGGACTCAACCGAGTTCAGCTGGTACTGCTGGGGTGCCACAGCTTGTCAATAGCAAACAAAATTCAAAGGTTTATTGAAATAACTTGAGAACATACAATATATCGGTCGTTATACAAAATAATAAAATTCGATATTTATAAAATACAGAAGAAAAACTCTGTAACATATTGTGATACTTGAATTATCGGTGACAAATTAAAATTAATATTACCTTGATATCAGCACCAGATAAGTCGTCCTTAGACATTATAAGTTCATCTAGGTTGACATCGCCAGCCAATGTCATACGGGAGGTGTGGATTTGGAATATACGACGCTTGGTCTTCTCGTCCGGAAGCGGGAATTCAATCTTACGGTCAATTCTACCTGGACGAATGAGGGCTGGATCTAAGGTCTCAATTCGATTTGTTGCCATAACAACCTGATGAAAGAGAAATTATTGTATCAAAAAGAATGATTAATTTCAGAGTTTGTAATGTCTTCATAAAACACTGCTAAGTTCTTGTAGGATTTTTGTCGAGTTTAAAATCTAACTAATTTTAAGAGTAATTTGTATTTTCTTAACTATTAAACCCAAGTCCTTTGAAATAGGGATATCTCCTTAAGCGTCACTGAAGCAGCCATTAAATACTATATCATTCTTAGGTTAGCAATATGAGTGTAAGCCATGGTGTCCTAAAATCAAGGTCCTTTCCACCCTGGGACATACAGTAAGTCCTCGGGTAGGCAAGACTACTAGAAGATCCCTTCAAGTACGGATCATTTCTCCAATGAGGTGGGACCCTAACTCTACTGAGGTACTTCAACAAAGGCAGGCAAGGATGTCCGTTATACGCTAAAAAGTACTTTGGCGAGAGAGATACATTCTCTACGGTCCCTATCATACGGTCTCTCTCCCTCAGGACCTACTGGAGAGGTAGCCGAATGGTACATCATTTTTCCTTCACAGAGGGTTCATGGTCTGAGTGACTGATGTCTGCACTCCCTCCGAGGAGGAAGAGCTTCCTCTGCCACAAAACGATCACTTTATTGAGGGTTTTGTCAAAAGGGGAATACTGTACTAGGAAAATTCACCGACTGCAACACAGAGATCCCAACTAGGAGAACACTGTCAGCGCCTGGTGAGCCCAACAAAAGAAAAGTAAAAAATGGGTAACTCCTACCACAGGCAGAGAAATTACTACAAAGCAAAGGTAGTTACACATTCTTAGTTTGTCTTTTTGATAAGATGTGTGAGAACACTTAAAAGGGGGAGATGGGCAGCTTACACTTACACAAAGGTACACCACACATGGGGTTTCAATTTTATCCTCATAGGAACAAAATTCACTTCACTATATGATTACCTTTCGCTTACAACTGAGAGCGCTCACAAAAATGAAAATCAATTCTGATCCCATTGAAGCCAGAGACAAAAGTAACTATTATCTTCTGTGACAGACAGGGCTTCCTCCTCAAGCCAACTGTCGTTAACCAACTGCCTTGTTAATGATTCAGTCTTGGTTTCCAGTGTCACTGAAGACAATTCTCTATTCTAATGAACAAAAGGCTTATACATATCCCTATTTTATTGGATAAATAGTTTACATAGAAATTTTTTTCCCTTAATTAACTAACTGTAGTACCGAGATATGACTATATACAGTATATTTAGATATAATCAATGAAAGAAAGGAGAGCATTCTCACCTTTACATCGCCTCTGGAATCAAATCCGTCAAGCTGGTTCAAAAGCTCTAACATGGTACGCTGGATTTCTCTCTCACCGCCCGAATTCGAGTCGTATCGCTTAGTTCCTACGGCGTCAATCTCATCGATAAAGACGATACTAGGCGCATGTTCTTCTGCTACTCTAAAGAGCTCACGAACCAGTTTTGGCCCATCACCCTATGGTCATAGACAAAATAAAAAAATTAAGAGGATTTTTGCAATGTAATGTTTATTGAAAATCATCATAATATTTGAATGAAAAAGGGACTTATCAAATCTGGACAATAATCTTCATCAAAACTACAGTATACCTTTTTATTATATAGTCTCCTACTTGCTTCTCAGTACATCATTATGAAGCTAAGTTACCAACCATCTCTGTTAGCAAAGACTAAGTGCTAAACTGTATTTTCTTTCATGCTATCCTACTCTAAAACAGTTTATATTCTTAATTTTAATACCCTCCATCAATAAAGCAAACTAAACAATTTTAATATCATCCACTAGTAAAGCCAATATATTTTCATATCATCCACTAATAAAGCCAAACTATTTTAACATCCACTAATGAAGCCAAACAATTTCAATATCCTCCACTACTAAAGCCAAGCTGTTTTAATTTCATTCCCTAATAAAGCCAAACTATTTCAATTTTATTCACTAATAAAGCCAAACTATTTTAACATCCACTAATAAAGCCAAACTACTTTAATATCCTCCACTAATAAAGCCAAATTATTTTAATTTCATTCACTAGTAAAGCCAAAACTAAATTTTATTCACTAATAAAGCCAAACTATTTTAATTTCATTCACTAATAAAGCCAGACTATTTTAATTTCATTCTCTAATAAAGCCAAACTATTTTAATATCCTCCACTAATAAAGCCAAACTATTTTAATACCATCCACAAATAAAGCCAAACTATTCTAATTTCATTCACTAATAAAGCCAAATTATTTTAATATCATCCACTAATAAAAGAGGAAAACCAATAGCAAGTGCCATCGTCTGCATGCTAACTAATGGAAGCAAAATAAACCAGAAACAAAAGTACTCCTTCTACCATAGTGACTCACCAAATACTTCTGAATCAATTCAGACCCTACAACTCTGAGGAAGGTGGCGCTCGTCTGATTAGCTACTGCCTTGGCAAGCAACGTCTTCCCAGTGCCCGGCTGGCCGTACAGGATGACACCCTTCGGTGGCTTGATACCCATTTCCTCGTAGTACTCTGGGTGAGTTAGCGGAAGTTCTACGCTCTCTTTGATTTCCTGAATCTGGGTGTCCAGACCTGTAAAAATTTAATAAGCAAATATATCATTTCTAAAAGTGGTATAAATAAGGAATAAAGATTGTACACTGCATTATAAAGATCATTATTGTAGAACCAACTTCAGGTCTTAAATCATTTAATGTACAGCGATTAAAGTAACAACAGATTTCACCTAAAGAAAATTTTTTGTATACAGGAACTATTGTATTAAGTGTAATGGCATAAAATTTTCATTTCTACTGCTGCACCTTTCCCAATCTATAATAATATTTTTACTTTTTTAAGGATATTTATATTACAAACCCCACACACATTGCCTCATCTTATGACCTACCTCCAATATCTGCGTAAGTCTCTTGTGGTGCCTTTTCTAACTTCATTACAGTCACCATTGGATCTGTGTCATCACTCAACACTCCAACAACTGCATGAACCTGTAAGTGGTAAAAGCTTTAATAATAAGAAATTTTCAAATGTGTTGCATATAATTCTTCTAGCAACTGCGATACCAGTAAAGGTTGAAAAAAAAGTATATTTTTCTAGATTCTTTTAAACGTGGAGTCTTAAAAGCTTCAAATTCTCAAGCTCAATTTGATATTTCCTTCCAAAACCATACAAGTCACAATGAAATAAAGCTTTATTAAAGATTAATAATAAAAAAAATGAAACAATGTTGATAAATTTAAACCTAAAGAGAGAGTTATGTTGTTGCTCTACATTCTATAATTACTGTAATAAAGGGAATGGATAATCTACAAGTAGAAATTCAACACCCACACATTATATTACTACAGTACAGTACTAATTTAGCGTAAAAAATTAAACAATGTTACTTGATATATTTTACAGCATTTTTTTCACTCATGGATGCAATAGTCAATCAAGTTTATTCTGATTTATTATTAAATTACTTGAAAGTCTCAAAGCCTTTCATGCCTTTATAACAGATCCAATCTCAATTTAAATCAAATTCATCTCTGAAAGATTTAACCAGTACCAAGTGTTATAATAGTGACCTGAAAACTATTAAGCCTGAATACAAATGCTAGCGAAATAACTGATAAGATACAGAGCAAAATACTAACTGGAATGAAATTATTTTTTCACACACCAAGGCCCGCCTGAGCAGACTTTTAGTGTCTGACGGAGGGCGAGAAATAAACCCGTAAAAATGATATTTTAATTATAAAATAAATTTTTGAATATACTTACCCGGTGAATATATAATAGCTGCAACTCTGTTGCTCGACAGACACATACATAAAAACTCGCCAGCGATCGCTATACAGGTTGCGGGTGTGCCCACCAGCGCCAACTGTCGGCCAGATACCACTCTCGATGTAAACAAAACCTCAATTTCTTCTCATCCCACTGCGTCTCTATTGGGGAGGAAGGGAGGGTCGTTTAATTTATATATTCACCGGGTAAGTATATTCAAAAATTTATTTTATAATTAAAATATCATTTTTAAATATTTAACTTAGCCGGTGAATATATAATAGCTGATTCACACCCAAGGAGGTGGGTAGAGACCAGAGTTAAATATGTTTACATCGTATAAGCTAAGAGTTTTTTATTTCATTTTGACAGTTATCAATATAACAAAACCAAAATAAATAGGTACCTGGTAAGGAAGTCGACTTAGACGATTACTCTGCCTTGTAAGTACGTCTTCCTTACGGAGCCCAGCGATCCTCTTAGGATGCTGGCAGACCCCCAGAAGCTGAAGTATCAAGGGCTGCAACCCATACAACAGGACCTCATCAAACCCCTAATCTGGGCGCTCTCAAGAAATGACTTTGACCACCCGCCAAATCAACCAGGATGCGAAAGGCTTCTTAGCCTTCCGGACAACCCATAAAAACAACATTAAAACATTTCAAGAGACAGATTAAAAGGATATGGAATTAGGGAATTGTAGTGGTTGAGCCCTCACCCACTACTGCACTCGCTGCTACGAATGGTCCCAGTGTGTAGCAGTTCTCGTAAAGAGACTGGACATCTTTCAAGTAAAATGACGCGAACACTGACTTGCTTCTCCAATAGGTTGCGTCCATGATACTTTGCAGAGATCTATTTTGCTTAAATGCCACGGAAGTTGCTACAGCTCTAACCTCGTGCGTCTTAACCTTAAGCAAAGATCGGTCTTCCTCACTCAAGTGTGAATGAGCTTCTCGTATTAACAATCTGATAAAATATGACAAAGCATTCTTTGACATAGGCAAGGATGGTTTCTTAACCGAACACCATAACGCTTCAGATTGGCCTCGTAAAGGTTTAGTACGAGCTAAGTAGAACTTAAGAGCTCTAACAGGGCATAAGACTCTTTCTAGTTCATTGCCTACGATCTCCGATAAGCTAGGAATATCGAAAGATTTAGGCCAAGGACGAGAAGGTAGCTCATTTTTGGCTAGGAAACCAAGCTGCAGAGAACAAGTAGCTTTTTCAGACGAAAACCCGATGTTCTTGCTGAAGGCATGAAGCTCACTGACTCTTTTAGCCGAGGCTAAGCATACCAGGAAAAGTGTCTTAAGAGTGAGATCTTTCAGGGAGGCTGACTGTAAAGGCTCAAACCTGTCTGACATGAGGAATCTTAGGACCACGTCTAAATTCCACCCAGGAGTAGCCAAACGACGCTCCTTAGAGGTCTCAAAAGACTTAAGGAGGTCTTGCAGATCTTTATTGTTGGAAAGATCTAAGCCTCTATGCCGGAAGACCGAGGCCAACATGCTTCTGTAGCCCTTGATAGTAGGAGCTGAAAGGGATCGTACTTTTCTCAGGTATAAGAGAAAATCAGCTATTTGGGCTACAGAGGTACTGGTCGAGGATACGGAAACTGACTTGCACCAGTCTCGGAAGACTTCCCACTTCGATTGGTAGACTCTAATGGTAGACGCTCTCCTTGCTCTAGCAATCGCACTGGCTGCCTCCTTCGAAAAGCCTCTAGCTCTCGAGAGTCTTTCGATAGTCTGAAGGCAGTCAGACGAAGAGCGTGGAGGCTTTGGTGTACCTTCTTTACGTGTGGCTGACGTAGAAGGTCTACTCTTAGAGGAAGACTTCTGGGAACGTCTACTAGCCATCGAAGTACCTCGGTGAACCATTCTCTCGCGGGCCAGAGGGGAGCAACTAGCGTCAACCTTGTCCCTTTGTGAGAGGCGAATTTCTGCAGTACCTTGTTGACAATCTTGAATGGTGGGAATGCGTAAAGATCTAGATGTGACCAATCTAGGAGGAAGGCATCTATATGTATTGCTGCTGGGTCCGGGACTGGAGAGCAATAGATTGGAAGCCTCTTGGTCAGCGAGGTTGCAAAGAGATCTATGGTGGGTTGACCCCAAGTCGCCCAAAGTCTCTTGCACACATCCTTGTGGAGGGTCCATTTGGTTGGAATTACTTGACCTTTCCGACTGAGACAATCTGCTAGGACGTTCAAGTCGCCCTGGATGAACCTCGTTACTAGGGAGATGCCTCGATCTTTTGACCAGATGAGCAGGTCCCTTGCGATCTCGTACAAAGTCAGTGAGTGGGTACCTCCCTGTTTGGAAATGTACGCTAAGGCCGTGGTGTTGTCCGAGTTTACCTCCACCACCTTGCCTCGAAGGAGATTCTCGAAGCTTATCAAGGCCAGATGAACCGCCAAAAGCTCCTTGCAGTTGATATGCATGCTCCTCTGACTCGAGTTCCACAGACCTGAGCATTCCCGACCGTCCAGCGTCGCGCCCCAGCCCAAGTCCGATGCGTCCGAGAAGAGAACGTGGTTGGGTATCTGAACCGCCAGGGGAAGACCCTCTCGTAGGCTGATATTGTCCTTCCACCAAGTCAGACAAGACTTTATCTTTTCGGAAATCGGGATCGAGACCGCCTCTAGCGTCTTGTCCTTTTTCCAGTGAAAAGCCAGATGGAATTGAAGAGGACGGAGGTGTAGCCTTCCTAGCGAGACAAAATGCTCCAGGGATGACAGCGTTCCTACCAGACTCATCCACAGCCTGACTGAGCAGCGTTCTTTCTTCAGCATCTTCTGGATGGAGAGCAGGGCTTGATCTATTCTGGGGGCCGACGGAAAAGCCCGAAAAACTTGACTGTGAATCTCCATCCCTAAATACAGAATAGTTTGGGATGGGACCAGCTGTGACTTTTCCAAGTTGACTAGGAGTCCCAATTCCTTGGTCAGATTTAGAGTCCAATTGAGATCCTTCAGACAGCGATGACTGGAAGAGGCTCTGAGAAGCCAGTCGTCCAAATAAAGGGAGGCTCGGATGTCCGATAAGTGGAGGAATTTTGCCACATTCCTCATAAGCCTCGTAAACACGAGAGGAGCTGTGCTTAGGCCAAAGCACAGGGCCCGAAACTGGTAAACCACATCGTCGAAGACGAATCTCAGAAAAGGTTGGGAGTCTGAGTGAATGGGGATGTGGAAGTAGGCGTCCCTTAGGTCTAGAGAGACCATCCAGTCTTCCTTTCTGACCGCTGCTAGGACTGACTTTGTGGTCTCCATGGTAAACTTCGTCTTTGTGACAAAGACATTCAGAGCACTGACGTCTAGCACCGGTCTCCAACCTCCTGTCTTCTTTGATACTAAGAAGAGACGGTTGTAAAACCCCGGTGATTGAAGGTCCGAGACTTTGACCACCGCTCCCTTCTCTAGCAAAAGAGACACTTCCAGTTTCAGGGCTTGTCTCTTTTCTTCCTCTCGGTACCTGGGAGAGAGATCGATGGGGGACGTCGCTAGAGGAGGTTTGCGTACAAAAGGGATTTTGTACCCCTCTCTGAGCAACCTCACAGATTGTTGATCTGCGCCTCTCTTCTCCCAGGCTTGCCAGAAGTTCTTGAGTCTGGCACCTACTGCTGTCTGAAGTTGCGGGCAGTCAAACTCTGCCCTTAGAGGACTTGGATCCTTTTCTCTTCCCTCTCTTCCCTTCGGCACGAGCACCTCCCCTGCTGGAGGCTCTGCCACGAAAGGGCGGGATAAACCGAGACGCTGGAGTGTCTATCCTAGGTCTAGCAGACAAGGAAGGCAAAGGGGGAGCATTGCGAGCCGAGGACGCAACTAGATCGTGGGTGTCCTTCTGCACTAAAGACAAGGCAATTTCCTTAACCAAGACTTCAGGAAACAGGCACTTAGACAAAGGCGCAAAGAGTAGCTCAGATCTTTGGCATGGCGTCACTCCAGCAGACAGGAAAGAGCACAGAGACTCTCGTTTCTTCAGGACTCCGGACGTGAATGAAGCGGCAAGTTCGTTGGACCCATCACGGACGGCCTTGTCCATGCAGGACATAATGAGTAAGGAAACATCCTTATCTGCAGAAGAGATTTTCCTACTCAGGGCTCCTAAACACCAGTCCAAGAAGTTAAAGACTTCGAACGCCCTAAAAATGCCTTTAAGAAGGTGGTCCAGGTCCGAAGGTGACCAACAAATCTTCGAGCGTCTCATGGCAAGGCGGCGGGGAGAGTCTACAAGACTTGAGAAGTCGCCCTGGGCAGAGGCAGGAACTCCCAAGCTGAGAACTTCTCCCGTGGCATACCAGACGCTCGATCTAGACGAGAGTTTAGATGGGGGGAAGGCAAATGCTGTCTTCCCTAAACTCCTCTTGGTCTCTAACCAATCGCCTAACAGCCGTAAAGCTCTCTTGGATGAGCGAGAGAGAACGAGTTTAGTAAAGGCAGGCAAGGTAGTAGGAACGCCCAAGACAAACTCTGACGGCGGCGAACGAGGAGCCACAGAAATAAAGTGATCAGGGAACAACTCTTTAAAAACAGCCATGACTTTTCTAAAGTCCAAGGATGGTTGAACTGCTTTAGGCTCATCTAGTTCTGAAGGTTGATCATCAGGGTGTGGTTCAGCAACGTCCTCATCTGACAGTTCCTCATCCGATAACTGATGAGAAAACGGCAAAGGAGTAGGCAACGTTTGACTCGCAGAGTCCGGTCGCACTGGTGCATACGTGACGGAGCCGGACGCAGCGTCCTGGAACTGCTGAACAGTCTGGAAACTGTCAACAACCACAGGTGCGCGAGGACGCACAGCGTCCACCCGAGACTGTTTAGACCGCCTGGGTTGTGCAGTCAACACCATACCGGGTTGCGGAGGTTGACGCACCGCGTCAAAACAAGTCAACTCTGATGGTTGATGAACGTCCTGAACGTCACCAATCACATCAGTGCGTTGCCTAACGTCAACGTGCGGCTGGAAATCCACACTGGGTCGCATCGGTGGAGGTACTACCCCAACTGGTTGACGCGAGAAAGCTACATCAACGTCAACAGGACGCACAACATACCGCTTGGATGGCTGATGGCCAGTAGGTTCGGCGGAAACCTTCTCAGCATTGTAGTCCTCCATCAAGGACGCAAGCTTGGACTGCATGTCTTGCAGTAACTCCCATTTAGGGTCTACGGAAGCAGGTGCGGTAACAGACGGGGCTAGCGAATGAGACGGCACCACTTTGCCTCTCTTAGGCGGCGAGCAGTCATCAGATGACGGCAACGGGTCTGAACTGTCCCAGTGGCTACAACCGGGACGTTGGACTTGTCCTGAAGGGACCGACTTACGCTTTAAAGGTCTGGAGACCTTGGTCCAAGGTTTCTTACGAGAAACACCTTCGGACGACAAGGTAAAAATGGGCTCTCTCGTCTTACGTTGGTAGGGGCGATCTTGGAGAGATACGCCTGATACCATAGAGGGAACGTCTGTTCGCTGATCAAGGCCTCTCGAACCCATGAGTCGTACGACATTGCTTCTCCCCTGGGCTTGGGAGCTTGCAAGAGGTCCCGGACTAAGTGGACGACAGGCACGAACAGACGAACCCTCGAGCGCAACACTGTTCACAACACTTTGAGAAACACTAGGCACTTTAACACTTTCCGCCGTGGCACTTTGACACTTGAGTTCCTTTACGTCCGCCATGAGTTGATTTCGGTCACTTGCTAAAGCCTCAACTCTCTCCCCAAGGCATGAATAGCACGCATCATGTCTTGCATCGACGGTTCCTGAGTGCTAGGAGGGGGGTTAGGAACAACCACTACAGGGGAAGGATTAGGTTCAGGGGCATGTGGAGAGGAAAAATCTACCGACCTAGAAGAACTTCTCCTTACCCTATCTCTCTCTAGTCTGCGTGTATATTTATCAAATTCGATAAAATCGAATTCCGAAAGGCCCACGCATTCCTCACACCGATCTTCCAATTGACAGGTTTTACCCCGACAATTGGAACAAACAGTGTGAGGGTCGAGAGAAGCCTTTGGAAGACGCCTATGACAGTCCCTAGCATTACATTTTCTGAACTTGGGAACTTGAGAAGGGTCAGCCATTTTGAATTAGTCAAAGGAAAATTCCAAAAAACGATCTAGGTCATCAACAATTAATCCGTTCAAAAAAGAGTTCAAGGATTTATTTGAAGAAAAACACCTGTACTGCGAAAGCTCAAACCAAATTAAAGTACTTCACTAAATATGATGGGAAAAATGTTATTTTCATTAGTAAAATAAATTTTTGAATATACTTACCCGATAATCATGTAGCTGTCAACTCCGTTGCCCGACAGAATTCTACGGAAGGGATACGCCAGCGATCGCTATACAAGAGGGGGGTGTACTCACAAGCGCCACCTGTGGCCAGGTACTGCAGTACTTCTTGTTGACACCACTTCAATTTTTCCTCGGTCCACTGGTTCTATGGGGAGGAAGGGTGGGTCAATTAAATCATGATTATCGGGTAAGTATATTCAAAAATTTATTTTACTAATGAAAATAACATTTTTCAATATTAAACTTACCCGATAATCATGTAGCTGATTCACACCCAGGGAGGTGGGTGAAAACCAGTGTACATGTATATCAAGAAGCTAAGTATCCCGTATTTCATATTATCAGTTATTCAAAATAACAATGAAATTACAAGTACCTGGTAAGGAAGTCGACTTGAGCCATTACTCTGCCTTAAATAAGTTCGTCTTCCTTACTGAGCGCAGCGTTCCTCTTAGGAGGCTGAACAACTCTAAGGTGCTGAAGTATCAAGGGCTGCAACCCATACTAAAGGACCTCATCACAACCTTTAACCTCGGCGCTTCTCAAGAAAGAATTGACCACCCGCCAAATCAACAAGGATGTGGAAGGCTTCTTAGCCGACCGTACAACCCATAAAAAGTATTCAAGAGAAAGGTTAAAAGGTTATGGGATTATGGGAATGTAGTGGCTGAGCCCTCGCCTACTACTGCATTCGTTGCTACGAATGGTCCCAGGGTGTAGCAGTACTCGTAAAGAGACTGGACATCTTTGAGATAGAATGATGCGAACACTGACTTGCTTCTCCAATAGGTTGCATCCATAACACTCTGCAGAGAATGGCTCTGTTTGAAGGCCACTGAAGTAGCCACAGCTCTCACTTCATGTGTCCTTACCTTCAGCAAAGCAAGGTCTTCTTCCTTCAGATGAGAATGTGCTTCTCTAATCAGAAGCCTGAATAGTAAGAAACTGAGTTCTTAGAACTTGGAAAAGAAGGTTTCTTGATAGCACACCATAAGGCTTCTGATTGTCCTCGTAAAGGTTAAGACCTTTTTAGATAGTACCTAAGAGCTCTAACTGGGCAAAGTACTCTCTCCAGTTCATTCCCCACCAAGTTGGACAGGCTTGGGATCTCGAACGACTTAGGCCAAGGACGTAAAGGAAGCTCGTTTAGCAAAAACCGAGCTGCAAGGAACATGTAGCCGTTTCAGATGTGAAAACAATGATCCTGCTGAAGGTGTGGATCTCACTTACTCTTTTAGCTGTTGTCAAGCACACGAGGAAAAGAGTTTTTAATGTGAGGTCCTAAAAAGAGGCTGATTGGAGAGGTTCAAATCTTGATGACATAAGGAACCTTAGGACCACGTCTAGATTCCAGCCTGGAGTGGACAACCGACGTTCCTTTGAGGTCTCAAAAGACCTAGGGAGGTCCTGTAGATCTTTGTTGGTGGAAAGATCCAAGCCTCTGTGGCGGAAAACCGCTGCCAACATACTTCTGTAACCCTTGATCGTAGGAGCTGAAAGGGATCTTACTTTCCTTAGATATAACAGGAAGTCAGCAATCTGGGTTACAGTGGTACTGGTTGAGGAAACTGCATTGGTCTTGTACCAGCTACGGAAGACTTCCCCTTGAGACTGATAGATTCTGAGAGTGGATGTTCTCCTTGCTTTGGCAATCGCTCTGGCTGCCTCCTTCGAAAAGCCCCTAGCTCTTGAGAGTCTTTCGAAAGTCTGAAGGCAGTCAGACGAAGAGCGTGGAGGTTTGGGTGTACCTTCTTTACGTGAGGTAGACGTAGAAGGTTCACTCCTAGAGGAAGAGTCCTGGGAATGTCGACCAGCCATTGCAGTACCTCTAAGAACCATTCTCTCGCGGGCCAGAGCGGAGCCAACCAACGTCAGCCGTGTCCCTTTGCGAGAGGAGAACTTCTGAAGTACCCTGTTGACAATCTTGAACGGCGGGAATGCATACAGGTCGAGATGGAACCAATCCAGCAGAAAAGCATCCACGTGAACTGCT
Source organism: Palaemon carinicauda (assembly GCF_036898095.1). NCBI lineage: Eukaryota > Metazoa > Arthropoda > Malacostraca > Decapoda > Palaemonidae > Palaemon > Palaemon carinicauda. Next base: position 130,556,352 of record NC_090727.1, on the reverse strand, counting down.
GCTGGGTCTGGAATCGGAGAACAATACAACAGGAGTCTCTAGGTTATCGAGGTAGCGAACAGATCTATGGTTGGCTGACCCCACAGGGCCCAAAGTCTGCTGCAAACATTCTTGTGAAGGGTCCACTCTGTGGGGATGACCTGACCCTTCCGGCTGAGGTGATCTGCCATGACATTCATACCGCCCTGAATGAACCTCGTTACCAGCGTGAGCTTTCGATCTTTAGACCAGATGAGGAGGTCCCTTGCGATCTAGAACAACTTCACGAAAGAGTCCCTCCCTGCTTGAAGATGTAAGCCAGGGCTGTGGTGTTGTCAGAGTCCACCTCCACCACTTTGTTAAGCTGGAGGGACTTGAAGTTTATCAAGGCCAGAAGAACCGCCAACAACTCCTTGCAATTGATGTGAAGTGTCCTTTGTTCCTGATTCCATGTTCCCGAGCATTCCTGTCCGTCCAAAGTCGCACCCCAGCCCGTGTCTGATGCGTCCGAGAGGAGAAGGCGGTCGGGTTTCTGAACAGCCAAAGATAGACTTCCTTGAGAAGAAAGCTGTTCTTACACCACGCGAGAGAAGACCTCCTCTCTTCGGAAACAGGAACTGAGACCGTCTCTAGCGTCATGTCCTTTATCCAGTGAGCAGCTAGATGATACTGAAGGGGGGGAGGTGGAGTCTCCCTAACACGATGAACAGGGCTCCCTAACACGATGAACAGGGCCAGCGATGAAAGTGTCCCTGTTAGACTCATCCACTACCTGACTGAGCATCGGTTCCTTCTCAGCATGCTCTGGATGCATTCTAGGGCTTGGAAGATCCTTGGGGCCGACGGAAAAGCCCGAAAAGCTCGACTCTGAAGATCCATACCCAGGGAGACAATGGTCTGGGATGGGACGAGCTGAGACTCCTCAAAATTGACCAGGAGGCCCAGTTCCTTGGTCAGATCCATAGTCCATCTGAGAATCTCCAGACAGCGACGACTTGTGGGAGCTCTTAAAAGCCAGTCGTCTGACGGAGCCGGACACAAGATCATGGTACTGCTGCACAGTCTGTGAACTGTCAACCATGGGGAAGTGAGGAAGTACAGTGACAACCCGAAGCTGTCTAGACTGTCTGGGTCGTACAGACAACTCCTTATCGGGTTGCTGAGGTTGCCGCACTGCGTCACAACAAGTCACTTCTGCTGGTTGTTGAACGTCTTCCCAGTGACACACTGACTCCGTAAACAAAAAAAATCCTCTAACAAGGACCAAGCTTGGACTGCATGTCTTGCAACACAGCTCAAGGTCTATGGGAGCAGGTGTGGTAACAGACGGGGTTAGCGACTGAAGTGGAACCATTACCTTCCCTGGGAGCATGTTATGCTTAAAGAAAAGTCCATAGGAGGCTACGCAGCTAAAGGCTCCTCTCCAAATGACAGAGTCCTCAAGGGAATATCAGAAGGAGGGAGAAAAGCACTTTCTCATCTACAGGGACCATATCCGAGAAAAGCTAAGTTCTCTCAGTGAGGGTTTCACTGGTGCAAAAGCAGCAGACTAGAAGGCAACGTTATGAAACTGCTTGACAGTCTAGTGAGTTGGCAACAACCAAAGATGTGTGACTGAGAAGCATGCGGTAAGGTATGCAGAGCATGTTGTATGCAGAGCATGCTGTATGCAGAGCATGCTGTAAGGTAAGCAGAGCGTGTTGCATGGCGTGTAACATTTCTCAGAAATTCCATGACCAGTGCTAGAGTGAGTAATATCGCATTACCGTCCATTGAAAGTGCACGTGCCGAGGGAATTGATTTAGACTGTTTTGTTGATGAATTTGATAGCCGGCATGATAATCGTAGAATTAAGCTACACTAAATGTACTATAATCTACTTCACCTCAGGAAAGGGAAACTCGCCCTGTTGGCAACACTGCATACTTCATGCATGCTTGCATGGGGTTTAATATCAACATAATATTACCTTACATTCATAACTCATGATTCATTTGTTTAGAAGATATTTTTGCCATATTTTGCGATTTGTTAAAAATATATTGCAAGGAATACATATATATTTATATAAGTAATACAAATAACTTCCATTATCATAATGTTTGTGTAGGCATACATGTATATGATTACAAATGCAAGTTATGAAAGTAATGAGGTGTTATTATTGTCATTGTTATTCCCAAGTTGAATGGGAAGAAGCTCAAGTTGAGGAAAAAATGGCAGATGCATGCGTTGAGGTGGCTGACTCATAGCATGAGGTTGCTGCCTCAAGAGTTGCGCTTGCTGTAAGGGTTGCGGATGCGCAGTAGCAGGTTCCTGAGGAACGAGTTAAGGTTCCTGAGGTGTGAGCTGCGAGAGTTGAGGTAGCGGCTGCGCTTGAGACTCTTGCCTTGAGGAGGGTTTAGGTCGCTGCAGCGAGTGCTGAGGTGGCTGCCTCATTGATGGAAGAGGTTGTCGTACCTCAAGAGATTGTTGCCTCGCTGGTGGAACCGCAAGCGGAAGCGGAGGAAGTAAGGCATAAGACTCCTGCTCCCATTGCTGAGGTTGCCTTAAGGAAGGTTAAGGTTGCTGCACAACGCTGGTAACTGGCAACTCAGAACGCGGTAAGGTAGCCTGAGGAACCTCAACTTCGTACGCCTGGCAGACTGGACTGCGGTGAGGCGGAGCTCTCGCAGGAGGAGGCGGAGGTTGCTGCACACCGCTGGTAACTGGCAACTCAGAACGCGGTAAGGTAGCCTGAGGAACCTCAACTTCGTACGCCTGGCAGACTGGACTGCGGAGAGGCGGAGCGTTCGCAGGAGGAGGTGTAACCTTCTCAGCCTGAAACTCACGCATTAAGACCGCAAGCTGCGACTGCATGGACTGCAGCAAAGTCGTCTTGGGATCAACAGACGATAAGGTCTGTTGAGGCAAAGCCTTAATAGAAGATGAGGTCTGTTGAGGCATCGCCTTACCTCTCTTAGGAGGTGTGCAGTCACCTGATGACTGAGGAGAGTCAGAGCTAACCCAATGACTGCATCCGGGTTGTTGAACTCTAACTTCGTACGTCTGGCATAGGTCTGGACTTTACGTTTAAGAGGTCTTGAGACCTGAGACCAGCGTTTTCTCCCCGAAATTTCTTCTGCAGACGAGCAAAATAAGGGCTCAATCGTCTGCGGGTGGGAGTGACGGTCTCTGTAAGACACGCCCGCAACCACCGAGGATACTTCTGTGCGCCGATCAAGGCCTGCCGAACCCTTTTGCCCTTCGACATTGCTTCTCCCCTGGGCTTGGGAGCTTGCAAGAGGTCCCGGACTGGGAGGACGACTGGCACGCACAGAAGTACCCTCACGCACAACACTGACACACTTTGCGCTAATCACTTATCACTTTTGATTTTCTGTTTGCACTTATTTCACTGAACTCGAAACTTTAAGTGGTTTGTACCTGAAACACGCAATTCTATCCTTTCTCAAAAGTTAGTAATTGCGAAAACAGAATTACAATGTAACAGAAAAATCTAATGAAAGATAAATAATTCAGTGGCTGGAAAGAGACTAAACACTAGATCAAATAAACTACGTTTAAAATCTCTCACCGCATAAAGCTTGAGAACAAGAAAAAACTCTAGAAACGTTTACCTTCTTCCCCTAAAGAGACTAGGGAGAAGAGCAAAAACGATAACAACGTTACTCGCTTGAACGAAACGTTTATCCTCCTCTTTCTCCCTCCGTCTCTATCTCTCTCTCTCTCTCTCTCTCTCTTGACTTAGAACCTGAGAGAAGAGCCCAATCATATATATCGTTAAAACATATTATTGTTAAAGGAAAATATTTCCCAAAATGAAAAGTTCCTTTATTAGAATTAAAACCATTAAGTTAAGAAAGAATGAACAAAACGCTAGACACGGTTACTCTTACTGCAACGTGACACCGTGAAAATTCTCTCTCTATCGTAACGATAGAGCGCAAGTTGAACGTTCTGAACGTCAACAACTGCAGAGACAAAACAAAACGTTAGTTCAACTTTGAAAACAGTACGAGACTATCAAAGAAATTCTTTCAAAAACATTAAAATAGCATAATATGTTAACAGGTAAAACCGAAATGACGGGCTCAATGTTAATTAACTTCGGTACCAAGAAAAGACCGCCTACTATTAGGAAAGGTCGAATATAAACAAATTAATTTTAATAAGTTTATAATAAAAGGAAGTTAATCGAAGAGGCCTATAAAAGGCGGAGAGATATAAAATAAATCTATAACTTTTGTTAAGCAAAATTAAGAAAGAGAGTCTATACTCTCTTAGACACCAACACTTCCGTCTAAGGGAAGGGTCGGCCATTTAAAGGTGAAAGAGAGTTCATACTCTCTTCGTCACCATAATTAATCAAATTAATTCCAAAAGTTAGCTAAGCTAATAATAAAATTTCCTGAATAGCGAAAGCTGAAATCTTAGAGCAATACTTCACCAAAAACCGTGAACAAGACTCCAAAATTATAAGCGTATCCATGAACGTCTTGCCGGAAGCACGACAGAGGAAAAATTGAAGTGGTGTCAACAAGAAGTACTGCAGTACCTGGCCACAGGTGGCGCTTGTGAGTACACCCCCCTCTTGTATAGCGATCGCTGGCGTATCCCTTCCGTAGAATTCTGTCGGGCAACGGAGTTGACAGCTACATGATTATCGGGTAAGTTTAATATTGAAAAACTCCAGGTTCAACAGCGAGTAAAGTACGTCTTGTCGACACGTCGACAGAGAAGAAATTGAGGTTTTGTTTACATCGAGAGTGGTATCTGGCCGACAGTTGGCGCTGGTGGGCACACCCGCAACCTGTATAGCGATCGCTGGCGAGTTTTTATGTATGTGTCTGTCGAGCAACAGAGTTGCAGCTATTATATATTCACCGGCTAAGTTAAATATTTAAAAGTAAGTATTCAGGTTTTCCTTCAATTAATAGTAATGTACATTGATGGGTTTCAACATAGATAGATGAATAAATATATGTGAAATTATCAGACTTGTATTTGAAACAAGATTAAACTGGATGTACATTTAAAAAAGTAAAAGCTTCTAAAAACTGTAAATAATCTGTTTGTATTAATTAATAACACATTTTAGGACCTAAATATTTCAAGTGATGTCTTTAAAATACAGTGCAACACTTCTGTTGAGGATAAGACATTCAACATACTGTAACTGGAATGTTACTTAACCCTTTTACCTCCAAAGGACATACTGGTACGTTTCACAAAAGTCATCCCTTTACCCCCATGGACGTACCGGTACATCCTTGCAAAAAAAATACTATAAAAATTTTTTTTTTCATGTTTTTGATAATTTTTTGAAAAAATTCAGGCATTTTCCAAGAGAATGAGACCAACCTGACCTCTCTATGACAAAAATTAAGGCTGTTAGAGCAATTTAAAAAAAATATACTGCAAAATGTGTTGGGGAAAAAAATAACCCCCTGGGGGTTAAGGGTTGGAAATTTCCAAACAGGCTGGGGGTAAAAGGGTTAATAACACATTTTAGGACCTAAATATTTCAAGTGATGTCTTTAAAATACACTGCAACACTTCTGATGAGGATAAGACATTCAACATACTTTAACTGGAATGTTAAAAGCCCAGTTCTACTGTAATAACATCAACTTTGAACTTTTTAAAAATGTATAAGACATAATTCTACATTTGATCTTACCTTATGATTTAATAAGACGGAGCAACCTGGCTCCAACTGATCCTTGTCAACAAAGGAAAGAATAGAAACGTAGTGTTCTGACCCAACGCTGGTGGAGACGATGGCGTGGTTATCGTCGATGATCTCCTCTAAGGTTCCAACACTCATTGGTGTTCCTCTCAGGTCATCGACCTTACTTCTTTCCTCCTATAAGATAAAGTCACAATGTCATTATATTATAAGGGCTTTGTAGGTGCAGTTAAGATCAAACTGCAATTTTGATATTTTAACAATGACAAATATGTGAAATATAACGGAAAGAAATCTAAACTTCAACTCTCAAGCACTGTAACTCTATCAATTACATAAACTGCAATTTTGATATTTTAACAATGACAAATATGTGAAATATAACGGAACGATATCTAAAAGTCTCAAGTATTGTAACTCTATCAATTACATAAACTTAATAGCATCTCAAGATTCTAAACTTTAAAATCATTATTATATATATCTAAATTGAAATATACAATTGAGTACTGTATAACATTAGTCAAGTGTTACATTGGTCCGAAACCAGCACAAGCCATACCTCTTGCTTCTCTTCTTGTGGCCGCAGTGTCTCCTGGTTACGGATGAACTCTTCTTCCATGAGGAGATAATCCTTGATGCGCTCAAGTTTCAACATCTTCAAGCGACATCTGGTGTGAGGTGTGACTGAAAGAACATTTTGAATAATGATTAAACATTGAAAGATTTTCTCAAAAAAAGAAGGAAAAACCTGAAAGATTTTCTCAAAAAAGAAAAGGAAAACCTGAAAGAATTTTCTCAATAAGGAGAGAAAAAGATAAAAGATCTTCTCAAAAATAAGAAAAAACTCAAGGTTTTCTCAAAAAGTAAATAAAAAAATAAATGTACAAATGCTGCAAATAATTATTATGGTTTACTTTAACCATGTAAACTGGGCATTCCTTAAATATTATCCAGCACAACTTTTTTTTTAAATTTTGGCAAAGGGATTTGTAGCAAAACGTAGAAATTGAATAGTACAGTATACTACATATGACAGAAAAAATAAAAATGAATGAATGTCACGGATAGGAATGAAGATAACTGGAGGCTACAAAAGAGCCATGAATAAAGTGTAATTCAAAAGGCATGCAAAAAATCGTAAATTCTATGATTTTTTTACAAAGGCTTGAATACATACCTAAAGGTAATTTGTTCGCAGCATCTGGTCCCTTCATCCTCCTCTTCTTCTTTCCCACCCGAGTGGGTACTGGAGGCTCATATTTCTTCTTTTTGTCCTTTTTGTCATCGCTTCCCTGACCTCCCCCACCCGATCCACTACTCTGACTCTGACCCTGCAAAGAAAAACAAGAAAAAGGTTAAGTTAAGTAGAAAAAAGTTAGCATCTGAAACTTTTTTACCAATTAAGAAAAATGTTAACAGAAACTTTATGCATTATTTTCTCGTCGTACAATGTAAGTCCCATCTACAGTTTTTACCACCTCATTCAAGATACACGTCCCGGTGACTAAATGATACATTAATGTCTAGCAAAACTAGAATTCGCTATACGAAATGGACGACTGCTGGCTAGTTTGACATTTTCTCTGTGTGACTCATGGGAGCTGGTACCTAACTTACGTACTGAGCAATTAAAATGTAAACATCATTTCTCTGTCTACGTCTATTGTTTACTTTTGGGAGATTGATGGATACTAAGCATGCGTTGCTTGCATTTGCTTTTGCCATCTGTTCTATTCTATGTATGACGTAATCATTACAGTACCGACTTTTTTTTAACCAATTAATAGCTTCCAAATATTTCTGCACAAGTTCCCAGATGTTTAACAATAGCCAATTTCTTTTTATCTCTGCTTCAGCTTCCATATGACTACAGACAGAGTATCTCCAATTGAGGTGTTAAACCTATTTCTAAATTTACGGTAGTGTGAATTCATCTATTTCAGTAATTGATATAGATTATGTAGAAAATGCTGTCCATTCATTATATAGCCATTGTTGCTCATTTGAAAGTAAAAAATATCCCCAAAATAATGACCCAAATGACTGACGTACGCAGCTCATCCATATAACTCTTTCCAGAACGAATAGCAGCGAGATTATGTTTATTTGTGAGCAAAGCGAGTTGCGAAGAGTAAAAACCATTGGGGTGTGCGGAGTAAAAACCATCGGGGTGTATGTATAATAATGGCCATCTGCATGTATGATGACGGCTGACTAAGAATACAGTACAGCAGTGTAAGGGGGATTGCAGGACGATAGGTAAGTAGGTAAGAACACAACTTGTAGATTACGTTGTGGGGGGGGAGTTTAGGTAAGTTGGTGTCCATTTTTTAATGCACGATGGAGGAACTGGCCGCTGATATACAAAGGCTCCGAACCATTTAAAGGACGTAATCTCATTTATAGGAAATTATGATACTTTAATTTCACGTCAATTACGTGAACCATATATTTTACCAGCTGGTTATCTCATGTTTATTATGTATTTCTGACCGTTGCTATTGCTGAAAATCACTCGTTTCAAGTGTTTCCTCACCCAAAACCTCGATTTTTTCACTGGGATGTGCCATGTTTGTTTAAGTAGGGGTGGTGCAAAAAATCAGGAAAGTGTGTTTTGTCAAAGTATTCAGTCAGAAATGGATAAAGCAAAAGATAATGAGTAGGAAAAATATATAATTAATGTATTTAGCTTGAAATTAGGTACCACATATTTTCACAGGAATTTATCCATTTTTGGCCAATTTACTTTTCTGAAAACATTACTTAAATAGGTGTAAACATATACGAGATTTATCAACAAGTTTATAAGAATAGCAGCCACCTGCATGTATTATTATGGCTAACTTAGAATAAGGGAGTGTAAGGTGGGGTCGCAGGGAGGCCTTAGCCGGTGTGACGGTCTGAACGATCCCCCGGTCTCAGAATTCTCCTTGATAATCTGCGCATGCGCGAACATTACCGTTTGCCAGTGCATATGAGGTTGATGTTTTATTTTCCTGTAATGTTAGCGTGCGCAGCTCAACATTACCGCTTGCCAGTAAATACGAGCTTGATGTTTTATTTTCATGCGAGCGAAGCAAGCTAATGGCGGAAAAGAACCATTATACAATGTCAAGGAGAATTCTGAGACCGGGGGATCGTTCAGACCGTCACACCGCCCCCCCCCCCCATTAGATAAGTAGGTAAGGACACATCTTGTAGGTTAGGTTGGGGGGGAAAGTTTGTTAGTTGATGTCCATTTTTAATCCACGCGGTAGGAACTGGTCGCTGATATAAAAAGGCTCCCGTATAGCCTACGAGCAGGTTAAGTAGCAACAGATAAAGTATTTGTGAATGGTGCATGGGTAAAGTTATACACGTACCATTAGTCTTACTTTAGCAGTATGCACACCCGAGTAACCTTCTGGAATGCTTAAATTAAGGTTCCACAGATCACCTCTTAAAGTTACCAATCAAGTGTTATATATATTAGACAATCTATACTGCATAAAAGTAAATCTCTCATCACAAGTTTGGAAAAAACCGTGGCCAATGCCCAAATCAAGGTAAACAATTGGCCTAAAAGATTAAATCGGTTTACTCAAATTCTTCAAAACAAAAACCTAGCAAAAGAACAGCTTCAACTGAAAATAAATACGAGCCATAGCTCTAATTACTATTATTATATAGAATAAAAACAAAGAAATAGTTTTACTTACCATCCTGACAGAAGTCTAGTCACTTTTCAGTTTCTAATGGTATTGTAAAGCTAGCAAACACTCTTCAGCAAACTGTTTACGCGTTTAGTTCGGCAAACGCTGGCAATACAAAGGAAATAATATTTATAATTGTTACTACATCCATTATTTATTTAAAAATAGTTTGACTTATTATCGTTCTGCTAATTCAAAATATATAACTGGTTTTACTTTACTTTACTCTGAAATAAATATGGAAATGGCCGAATAAATGACTTGAATTGCGTTACATGATATCAAGAAACCAGATTTGCTATAGAAATGGTTTAACTAAAAGGTTGTTATTGATTTTATATAACCATAAACATAATTAATGCTACTTATTATTAGCAATGGTCTTATTATATACAGCTGGATAAATTCCCCCCTTGGATTTACAAGTGTATGCAGACCAAATGATATCCAATGTTCTTCGCTGACTTCTTTGTTGACAGTCGGTGGGACCGTCGACTTTATATGTTGTATTTCATTTATTTCACCGCTAATAAATAAATTGATATATACTAATCATTAACAACTCTAAATTTAGGGAAAAATCCCTCTCATATGTTAGGTAACATAATCTTGGTAGTTTTCGGTATTAAAGTTTTGAAAAATATCAATAATGGGAACGTAAATCGCTGGAGTTAGTCGACTTTTTTTTTCTTTAAATAACATCCCGATTTCATTACCAAGCTCAAAGGTTTTCAATATGATATTGATTTATCAATTTCAGTTCAATTCCAAAGTAGGTTTTGGAGTATGATTTTTTATACTTTAAAATAGGGGTATTGTCTTTATGAAGATAACACTTAGATAGGCCTACAGAATATATATATATATATATATATATATATATATATATATATATATATATATATATATATATATATATATATTATATATATATATATATATATATATATATATATATATATATATATATATATATATATATATATATATATATATATATATATATATATATATATATATATATATATATATATATCTTAGTAAGCAATAGGATGGCAAGAGCAGTAGCCACCCGTTGAGACACTACTGCTAGAGAGTTATTGGGTCCTTTGTCTTGTTAGACAGTAGGCCTGCTACATTATATCCCTCTCTCTGGTTACGGCCAATTTTGTCTTTGCCTTCACATACACCGAGTTGTCTGGCCTATTCTTACCACATTCTCCTCTGTCCTCATACACCTGAC
>NC_090727.1:130525254-130527754 GCF_036898095.1 Palaemon carinicauda | reverse complement strand
TTAGTTTAGACCAAATCTGTACTGTAGAATTTTGTCCGAGTCTAATTTTGTCTTAAATTATTAGTTACGAAATTTATCTAATGTTTTAGATACATTTTGACTTTCCAGAAAGATAATTTATTCTTCCTGGGACGACTGGAAGGAAGGAAGTGATGATATTCTCCAGGCTGTCTATCAGTAATTCTTCTATGGGAGAAATATTTACGTAATTTAGAAGTGCTATTTTACTTAGTAAATAAACAATCACAACTTGAATTCAAAATGATTTTTGGAGGTTCACAGAAAAACCCTTACAAGAATACTCGGAAAGCAAGTTAAGATCTTGATATTTTGAGTTAGTAATAAAACTATATAGAAATAAATGTTAAAGATAATATTTTCAAGATGTGACCCCATGTCATCTCTGCCATGACCAATAGAGGAAAAACCAAAAGACGAGGTAACCTAACCGTGATTGTGTATCATGGGAAACCAGGAAACCAAAGATAGTCCTACGCCTAGTCCTTTCCTGAAAGTTGAGCCGAAGGCCTTATCCTCTGACGATGGCAAGGAACAAAGGATACGGAAGGGCGTACCCAGGAAGCTCGGGTCGATGCTCCTCACAAGGTGGATCCAGTTCAAGAGGCGCGAGAGAGAGATCCTGGAGAAGGCCAAGAAAGCCGTGTCTGAAGGAAAGGCCCCGCCTAGCATCCTGGAGGAGATAACCCAGCAGGTTGAGGAAGATGTGCAAAAGCACCGAGTCAAGTATCACCCGGATCTCATGAAGGAGATCTTACCTCCTAAACCTCTTACACCGCCAAGGATCACCAAGACCCCAAAGAGACTTCTAAGGATTCCTAAACTAACTAGCACTGTGGCGATGCGCATCCAACGGTCCTTCTTCCACCGTGACGTTGAAAGGGGCGCTGGAGGCCACTCTTCCAAGCAGAATGGAGTCCCTCTCAGTGTTTTGCCAAGTGCCAGAACGGTAGCCTGGGGCGAAAACAAACAGACGAAGCTACATTTCCACAGAAAGAATTCGCGTCGGAAACCCAAAAACTCAAGCGGCGACATGAGCGTCCAGTCGGTGGCGACATCTTCCGGTATAGGAATGTCGCGAACCGCATCCGTGTCTTCTGTAGCAAGTTCTGTGCACAGGGCCTTCTACTCGAGGAGAAGGGTGAGTAAAATGACCGCTGTGGGGTGCCACAGCAAGTGCTGTAGCAAACCCAGACCGAGGACTTACTTCCTAACCCCAGTTCAGGTGGACGATCCGATTCACCGGAGGTTTTTCGGCAGCGTTGATGTCTTCCACAGGTATGGCCACTCTAGGTGAATACGAGGTTCATACATAAACTGTAGGATTTGTTTGTTAAATTATTAATAATTGGCTGTAGGACTCCTGAAATTGTAGTTTTCACATAGTTGTATAAATACTTAAATCTTGATTCTTACCTACGATAACTTGCTTTTCTAACTCCTAACCAATTTGTATATAGTGTTTTAATAACTGCTTTTAAAGCTTTATCCCTTTAAATAATATCATCAATATGGAATCATAGTTTGGATCTAAGCATTTATGAATTTGTATATTACAAGTTTATCGTATATAAGTGGTTTATTCTCTGTTATTTATGAAGCTAACCTTTTGAAAAAGGATCTACCCCTGTGTTTATTGTAAATACAAGCAAATTCATTTAGTTTCATAGACTTTGTAAATAAAACTGAAGATAACAAGCAGTTAACTATATGCCCACCTTACTGTATCTAAAGTTTGATAACCCTACCAGATAATAGAGGGCAGCACATAGTAGGTTTCAGAATGTATGTTATTAACATTATTTATCACTATCCGACATTCTTGTATGTAATGTGATAAATAAAACAATTAACTTAATATACAATCTTTTACAATATAGGTTATTGGTAAGTGAACATATACGTATTCAGTTTTTAATATTTATGCTTTTGGATAGATGGCAGCACAAGACAGTATCAGATTTCACCAACATTCACGCCGATAGATGGCAGATTATGTCTTACTATGAGTCACGAGTCTCGCGGCCCCAGTTAAACAAAGAAAACATGATTTATGAGTCCAATTTTCATCTATTAATTAATCCTTGCCCTTCTTCACCTCTCATTAATTGTAATTATTAATTTAGAAACAATTTCATAGAAATTAGTAACGTACAAGGAAGCTTTTAATGGAAGAAATTCCAACATTTCCGCTAATCGACTGAACGGAGAAATCAAGATAATGAATAACTGCGTAACTGACTTGTGATTAATTATCAAAAGTAGACGTCAGTGCGAGGGGTCCATTGTAGGTTGCCTTACCTTAATTAACACATGTGATCGTTTGGGTGATTATCGTCGGTAGTCTACCTACAGGTTGGTAATGGTGCAAGAAACTTGCCTTCATAATTATGAACATTTTTTGTTTGTGTAAGATGAGATTAGAGTAACAATAAAGGGGTTAACTACTGCAGTGTATTTGTTCTGTGGCTACTTTCCCCTT
>NC_090727.1:130485254-130520254 GCF_036898095.1 Palaemon carinicauda | reverse complement strand
TCCTTTATTTACAGACTCGCTGACTCGTTACCATAGCCATCTCTTGCTCAGTGATCATTTTCATTCTCTTATTATGCTCTCTCTCTCTCTCTCTCTCTCTCTCTCTCTCTCTCTCTCTCTCTCTCTCTCTCTCTCTCTATATATATATATATATATATTATATATATATATATATATATATATATATATATATATATATAAATATATTTATACAGTATATATACATACATATATATGTATATATATGTATATATAAGTATATGTACATGTATATGTGTATATATATGTATATGTATATGTATACATGCATATATATGTATATGTATATGTATACATGTATATACATGTATATATATATATATATATATATATATATATATATATATATATGTGTGTGTGTGTGTATATATATATATATATATATATATATATATATATGAATATGCATATATATACATGTACATATGTATATATATATATGTATATATATATATATATATATATATATATATATACATGCATACATACATACATTCATACTAACTGTATGATATCTCCTCAAACCCTAGCTTTCCTTTCCCACATAATGACTAAACCAGTACATAAATGAACTTCATGACACGACCTGACCCCACATGAAGACAGATGGGCCTACGAGGCTTTTTATTAATTCGATCAATAAACCAACAAACATCACGAATTACTGATGGAAAATATTTACGAAAATATTATTTATTTCAAAAGGAATATCCTGTGACGTCACCCTTTTTTATGAGGGATTTAATGTATTGATAGATATTTTGCGTGTGATATCATGAGATATTTCTACATTTTCCAATGATAATGATAATAGTAATAATAGCATTAATTGATTGACTATTAGTAAATATTTTGCGTGTGATATTGTGAGATATTCCTACATTTTCCAATAATAATGATAATAGTAATAATAGTATTGATTATTGACTGTATTAATGAATATTTTGTGTGTGATGTTGTGAGATATTCCTACAGCTACCAATAATAATGATAATAGTAATAATAGTATTAATTATTGACTGTATTGATAATTATTTTACGTGTGATATTGTGAAAAACTCTTACATAATCCAATAATAATGATAATAGCATTCATTTTTAATATTGTTTAACTGTATTGATGAATATCTTGTGTGTGACACTGTGAGCTGTCTTTAATAATAATGTTTATAATAATAATGATAATAATGTTTCATGAAAATTATTAAAGTCTGTCAACTGTTAAGTAGATAATGACATCAAGTCAGTGGCTCAATAATATAGAATGATTTCAAGTAAATATTAATAAGTTAATGTGAACATAAAATGCTAAAACGTTTTCCATTATAAAAGAATTAGATGAAATAAATATTACCATCAATGTATAGTATTATATTCTGATAGTTTTCCATCGTCTTCCAGATATCCAGAGTGACAGACGACGATGCTCTCAAGTACAAACTTCGAACTTTCGCCGCAGAGCAAAAGAATGGCGTAGCCAGACGACCTGCTAGCAACGCTCGAAAGAGAGCAACAACTGCTACTTCTAACAGAAGTAGCGTTAGGAGGAGAGTGACGACTGCTAAGCCGAGAAGCGGCTCTGGGAAGAGAGGCCTCGCTTATAACAGAGGCCAAAGTGGTCTCAAGAGAGCAGAAACAGGTAGCGTTGGGAGGAAAGAATTCAAGAGCTCTGTTGTGGACGGTGTTCCAAAGGAGACAAAAGACAGTGCAAGCAAAAGAGAGCGTGTTGTTTTAGAAGGTGGTTCAGAGAAAGGAAATGAACGTCGTGTTTTAGACAGCAGTCAGAGGAAAGAAAGAATAGGTAACGAGAAAGGAAGTGGGCGTCTTGTTTTAGACGGTGACTCAGAGAAAGGAAGTGAACGTCGTGTTTTAGACAGTAGTCAGAAGAAAGAAAGAATAGGTAACGAGAAAGGAAGTGGGCATCTTGTTTTAGACGGTGACTCAGAGAAAGGAAGTGAACGTCGTGTTTTAGACAGTAGTCAGAGGAAAGAAAGAAAAGGCTTCGAGAAAGGAAGTGTGCGCCTTATTTTAGAAATTGATAACGGGAAAGGAAGTGAGCGGCATGTTTTAGACAGTGGACAGAGGGGCGAAACAAAAGACATCGAAAAAGGAAGTGGTTGTCTCGTTTCAGACGGTGGAAAGAAGGAAACAACAGGTGACGAGAAAGGAAGTGAGCATCATGCTTTAGATAGCAGTCATATTAAGGAAACAAAAGTTGCTGAGAAAGCCATCGCATTTGTTGTTTTATACGATGACGAAAATGAAACAAAAGGTAAGGAGAAAGGAAGGTGGCACCCCATTTTAGACCGTGGTCAGACGAAGGAAACTAAAGTTGCTGAGGATAAAAGTGGGTTTCATGTTTTAGGCGGTCGGCATAAGAGGGAAATAATAGGTAATAAGAAAGGAAGTGATCGCCTTGTTTTAGATGGTGGAGAAGCGGAGGAAATAAAAGACACTGAGAAAGGAAGTGAGTCTCATGTTTTAGAAGGTGAGCAGAAGAAAGAAATAAAAGGTGATAGGAAAGGAAGTGGCCGTTATGGGCGCAGGGTCATCAGCACGAAGAGTCCCAGAAAATCAGCTTTGAGAAGAACAATATCAAGCGCGAAAAATCCCCTAAAGGAAAAGGCCACAGCCAGACGCCAGGTTGGAGCATTTCCGGAGAGCGAACCTCGCAAGCCTTCACGCTTCAGCTCGGCAGCACGGCAGAGAAAGATATCTTCAGCCCGTGTATCTAATAGAATGTTAGATACCCCTTCGACCCTGTCTAGCCCAGTTCCACCAGTATCCATCGTCGTAAGTAAGGAAGGAAGTGATACAGAAATGCCTCCAGATACCAATTCTGTCAGTGGTGAAGACCTGCAGTGGGAGCAGGGGAGGAGGTCTAGACCACAAACAGCGCAGGTGACTGTACAGAAATCTGACAACCTTACTGTGCCCAAGAAACGCCGCAGGCTGCCTACAGCAAGAGGAAAAGCTCTGACAGAGAGTTTCAGGAAGAACTTGGAAGAAGACATTAGCCGAAGCAGACATTCGTCGAGACCTTCCTCTGGTTTACGGGTAGAAGTGGAACCTCAAAATTACATCAATAGCTTCCAGCAGGATCTTATATCTGCTCTAGGAAGTTCAGATGATGGTGAAAATGATGACGATGATGATGTTGCCAATGGAGATCAAATTGAAAATGATGGTGAGAATGATAATAATGGTCAAAATAATAATGGTGGTATAAATTACAATGATAGTAAACAAGATAATGATGGTGAAAATTATGATGATGGTGAAAATGATAATGATGTAGGAGATTATAATAACGGTGAAAATAATAATGGCAGTGAAAACTATAATGTTCAAAATAACAATGGCAGTGAAAACTATAATGGTGAAAATAATAATGACAGTGAAAACTATAATGGTGAAAATAATAATGTCAATGAAAACTATAATGGTGAAAATTATAATGAGGATACAAATGATGATATTGATGATGGTGAAAATTATAATGCAAATGCAATTAATGATACGCATGATGGTGAACAATATCGTGATGATGCAAATGATTATGATAATGATGCTGATAATGAAATCCCAGGAAATCAACATTATCATGAAGATGTGGTTGAAATAAGAGATACAAGGGAGTTTCCTTATGAACAGCAAATTGGAAGGTCTTATGATCGTACAGGTGATGTGCCTATAGACACCATTGATAGAGATGGCATGAGAGATCCTAATGATTTTCAAACGCATGGCCAGTCAAGAAACCGTGATGTCTTGAATCCCCCGGAGATGAAGAATTCTATGGCGACTCAAACGTATGCAGATTTAGGAGATCTACAGCAGACCGTTCCCCGTCACAGGCAAATGTCAGCGCAAAGTAGTAAAGGGGCAACGCCAACACCGCGAAGTCACTCGTGTAGGAAAATAGAGCAATCGACTGAGAAGCGCCAGCAGGAGCAGAAGATCATTGACCGGAATATCAGGAAGATGTCAAGTTACACAAAACCTCTCTTATCTAGGTCACTGAGTCAACAAAATCTAAGGAGACTACCTGGTCAAGGCCGAAGGCATTCTTTACAAATTGGGCATTCAGGAAGTGAAGCGTTTCTGTCTTCACAACAGTTGAGGAGAAGCCATTCATACAATTCACAGTTAGACCAGATTCCTCTCCAACATCCACTGAATCAAGAACTGAGTCATCGACCAAGGAGAAATAGACCAGAGCCTATATACCAAGAAATTGAACCGTTTTTACAGCAGCCACAACCATCAAATATTGGTGAAATAGAATCTGAAATTATACCACGTCAGAGATCTCCGTCAACTAGTCGTAAGCCAAATAGGGAAATATCCAGTTCTGTTGACCATGGATTATCTTTTAGTCAAAATAACTCACCCAGGCATTCACATATGATGCCAAGAGAATACCCAAATAACTTTGAATCTTCTATGGGGTCTAGTAGGCGTCCATTCACTAGTGATCCAAGAACAGTGTTTCAAAATCGAGAGCCAGATCACTTTTATGAGTCTGTAAATTATGGAGATCTTCGTCGTTTTGACCATGCAATGGACCAAATGAACAATTCTCTCGCCAGTCAGCCTCTCAATCGTCAAGACAGGCAAATCTTTGATAGCGCCATGGGTCAAAGGCGGAGTGCCAATATCCAGTCGTACAGGCAAAGGCTTCACACTGCTGATCCCGTTAATAATATGCACCGCATTAGTAGTAGATACTACCCAGATCAGCAGGCCTATCCTGCCTCTAGACATTCTTACCACCATTCAAATAACCATGTGAATAATAATTCGGTTCAGCACTTTGAGAGAAGTAATAATTCTTTTTCCTCAGACAATCGGAATTTTGCGGGCCCTAGAATGTCTGTAGATCGAATGAATTACCCAAGGCAGTCAGCAAGGTATCCAAATAGCAGGTCAAATTTCAGTAACTCCACAGTTCCAAACCAAACATTCAGTAGAAACCATGTGGACTCTAATTTTGCAAATACATCATTTTCTTTAGAAAACAGAGAAAGAAATAGACTAAATTCAAGAGGAAATGTACAAATGATGAATAATAATGATACCTGGAGTAGTCAGAGTTTCAATGGTGTAAATCAATCTAATAATTTTCCAGATGGTGAGTTATCATTTCCTATAAATATCCGTGAAAATAATGTCATTGATGATACTCCATCAGGAAGGATTATTCATGCAAGGTCTCGCAGATCATCAGGCAGCAGAAGTCATAGGCAATCATCAAGCTATCTAAAATCTGGTAAGAGGCGAAGGCCCTCCGCTCGAAAAAGTGCAAAACATAGTTGCATTGTTAAGGAACCCGAAGAACCAGTGAAGAAAGTAAAGAAACGTAAGAAATATGTGACTCATAACGCAACTAGTACAACTCTAGATCATATGGATGTTTTGCATCCTAGAGACTTAATGAGTGATGACCATGGGCAAGGATTTCTCGGCCAGAATGTAAAACTTCTCACACCAACAGCTGTCCTAAAGAGATTTGACCCTTTGGATTACGGTCGGGGAGAAACTTTCGAATTATTTGAGGCTAAAAGCCCAAGGGAAAATGCAGGACCGTACACTGATGCTGGCACTTCCATGAACAATAGGTATGATCGTCAATTATTTGCTTACATGAGCCCAAGGAACAATCCAAATTCATTTGATGAGTTTAATCATCATCAAGGACGGCAGCCTATAGGTCTACTAACAACCGGTAGCGCCATACGAGTGCCCTCAGAGAAAATGCACAGGAATGACACAGGGACCACCATGGAAACTGCAGACTTTGCCCATTCTCTGAACGCTACTCCAAGGCATAATCTGAGGCCTATGATCCTTGAACCTCTTGAGCCAGCTCTGCCTAGACGTAATTTCGATAATAGATCCGCAGCTGTTCAACGTAGCAGGAGTGTAGTACATTCTGCAGTGCCTTCGAGATCAGGTAGCCAGAGAATTAATGGACGGGCTATTGTCATAAAGAAAGGTTCAAGGCCTGGGACTATAAAATCAAGGAGAATAGAGGCAGCTGAAGTTGCAAACGTCGGGAGGGGCAATGACAGGTCCAAGTCACAAGCTCATTACCCATCGTCAATGGATATTCCTCGAGCTTTATGACGAATGGTTACCAAGTGGTACTCGAAATATGGGTCTTTCGTCTTACTGTTTCGAAAGGACAAAAGATGACCGGCTAACAGATGGTGGATGTGGGGTCTCATTCATTGGTCTAGTTTGGTTTCATGACACCAAAGAGGTTAAGTGTGTTGCAAACTGCTTTTTTCTTTCTCATATATTTTAGATGTTGCAGATGTCATAGAAAAATTAATTGTATGTAATTTTCTTCTTCAAAGTATTTGATGTAAGTTAAAAAACAATGACAGGGAAAAGGGGACACAATATATTACGTATACAGCAACCTCCAAGACACATAAACTAAAATTTGACGTTTATAAGTTAATGGAACATTTATCTTGATCAGTTTAATCTTGAAAGGAACACCTTGATACTAAAATCCATCTGGTGAAAGTTTATTCACCCTGTCAAGCCCATTGATATAGTTTAAAAATGGTATTGATTGCAATATTCTAATCATACTTACATAGAACTGATTGAGGCCGGGAGCACACTAGCGACTCTGTGGCGCCACAAAGCCACAGCATCGTGTGGCGGGGATGTGGTCTCCCATAGGTTTCCACTGTTTTCAAAGCCACGCCACGCCTGTGGCAGGGATGAGCGACAGAGCCACAGTCGCTAGTTTGCGTGGCAAAACTTGAAAACAATGGAAACCTATGGGAGACCACATCCCCACCTCACGATGCTGTGGCTTTGTGGCGCCACAGAGTAGCTAGTGTGCTCCCGGCCTAAAGAATTGAAAGAAAACTACATGATGTTAATGTTATTTCTTTGTAACATTATATTTTATCCAGAGAATTTTGAACATGTGAATTATTTGAAACTAGCGGAAGATCATTGTCAGTATCAAATTGTTTCTTTTCAATTTTAACTTTAATATATTTTTAGAAAACAATACGCTGCATAGATTTCTCTTTTCTGGAAACACTTGGCAACCTTCCTCCCAGGTTGATGCCACACCAATCTTAGCTTATGGTGAATATTCGGGTGTTCTTTTATAATGAACATCTCGGATACGGCTTATCTGAAAAGCCATATTTTGTAGATGGGCAAATTTAGTACTAAGTTATTCTTATATGTTGGACATTTAGTGGTGACTTAACTTATACATTTTCTATGGTCAATTCTTGCCATATAATCCCCCTATTCGTTACTTATATGAAAACAGAACAGTATCTTTCTCAGTTGTTACTGATAATATATAATATCTAGTTTTATTTGCTTATGAAATATTATATTATAGAGATTAATTAATTGCTGGAAAAAATTTATAGGCTTTAAAAGCACGTAGGCCTACCTCTATCCTAAGCCTTCAGTTTGATTGGAAGTCTTCATCCACTATCAAAGAAATAGTCATACTCGGTTTCATAATCCAAACATCACGACGGTGACTAATGCCAGAAAAAAAAAAACACGTTAGATACAAACAACTGTTACTGACAAACTAAAACGATAAGGAAATAAGTGATATAACAAAAACGAATATAAGACATTTTGTACGTGGTCCCAACCAGACATTAGAATACAATCTCTGGTGATTAACTATTTGACTGGTACACATCAAAACTTAATGGCGTCGCAATAGCTATGGCCATCAGTTAACAGGGCGTTCAAAATATCTGAGATAATTGCTTACACGTCGTGCAAGCAACGAATCATGTCGACACGAGAATAGTTACAAATGGTTTCAAGTTATTGGAGCGAAGATGTTTGTCTTCTTACTGTACTGTTCAATAGGTTCTAGAGCTTTCAAATATGTGGCCCCAAGAATATATATAACAAGCTCCCACTAAATATACGAAAGACTGAAAATATTGAGGCTTTAAATAAGAAACTGAAGACTTTATTGTTTTCTAAGTTCTTTGAATATGTGATTTGACAATAAACACGAAATACAGTACAGTACATAGGAATGCATAGGCCTACGAACAACACATCTTGTAGGTCCTATGTTATTATTATTATTATTATTATTATTATTATTAAATGCTACGCTACAACCCTAGTTGGAAAAGCAGGATACTATAAGCCCAGGGGCTCCAACAGGGAAAGTAGCTCAGTGAGGAAAGGAAACAAGGAAAAATAAAATTCAAGAAGAACAACAATATTAAAATAAATATAACTTTATAAACTATAAAAACTTTTAACAAAACAAGAGGAAGAGAAATAAGATACAAGATAAAACAGTGTGCCTGAGTGTACCCTCAAGCAAGAGAATAAAGTAAGAAACTTAAATATAAAGTTGACGATTGCCAACTGTTTCTTAAAGCCAAGAAAATTATAATCTCGGTATTGATTTCGGTAGACCGAGATGCATAACAGTCGATAGCATTTCTACGTCGGGAACCCAGTTCAACCAACCTGTCGCCTAGTACGAGGTTTGGAACTTGTTAGGTTTAGAGAATGATAAACCTAAATGTGATATAAATAATTAAATTGAATTACCAAGCAAATAAACAGAGAGGTCAAAGTGATTCATCAGTAATTGGAATAGGCTTTTGGCAAATAATGTTAAAACAATGGTAAATAAGTATTATCTTCGGTTAGAGCATATACATGCAACTGTTTTAAACATGACACAATGTCGAACAACAATGCTAAAATCTTCCAAGAAATTATGTAAACACGATCAACAATATGAACGTTCTATGATAATTCACATTAATAAAGACAAAATTCGTTAACATTCGTTCAAGGAAACATTTAATACAAAAATCACGGTTCTAGAAAATCGAAGAAAATTTTCTTAAAAACATTCTTTCAAAATATCAAATCCAATCAATGAAAAAAACTATCTTTTAAAATAGAGCAATAACGAAAATAAACAACAATATGAACATCTTACACTCCAGAACCTTAGACTGAACCTTCCATATTGGTCTAGGTCTCGAAGCTCCAATTCTGTGTAAATCGTCAAATAAGTTTTTTTTTTTTTTTTTTTTTTTTCCATGAGTCAATTGCGTGTCTATCTGACACGGTTGATGCGTTGATAACACCGTATCTCAAAACAACCGTGTAAAAGACGGCGTGATGTTCCAGAAATACAACTGCAAAAGATATAATTTTATTTTTTTTTTCAAAAGATTTCGTTGGTCTGTTTTGATTTCAAGAACGGAAAGTCGAAAATGGTGTACGTATAAATATTATATTCGACCGTTGGCCAAATATGAACAACCAGTACGTGAATGGAATATGTAAATAAAATAATAAATGAATAAATAGTTAAACAAACTGAAAATGTAGGCTGAGAAATTTTTGGTAACGGCAATTTTCTTGACAAATGTAATTTCAAAATCCGTAGAAAACGTGAAACTTCAAATTTTGGTGGCATGTTTAGATAGAGATTTTGTATGAATACATTTTAGTTAAATCAAATAATTCGATATCCTGACGGTTATGAGCTGAACTGACAAACTTCTATTTCATCTTTTAAGAACAAAATAGGGTTCGTGTTATCAGATCCAAAAATGACACTGAAATGCGTGACGCCTGTAACCTGTTTAGTCCCAAGAGAATCTCTCTCTCTCTCTCTCTCTCTCTCTCTCTCTCTCTCTCTCTCTCTCTCTCTCTCTCTCTCTCTCTCTCTCTCTCTCTCTCTCTCTCAATGCAATTATTTTCAGGTGTATTTTACGGTTCGCTATTCTTCTCTCTAGCAATTCTTTCCTCAACCAATAGCGATTTTTTAACACACCATGAAGCTACTGAACGAACGAGTTTGATACGTGTTCTGTTTTCATATCATTTTCTATTATCTTTGCTGATTTATTCATCCCGTGTTCTGTGCTAGCTTTATTTTCTTTAAAGCTTTAGTAACAGTGACGATAAAGGCGTACTAAGTTGTTTCCATTATTTATGGTTCCAGTGTGTAATAGAATTAGTATGGTTGGATAAAACTGGAATTAAGTAAAATACAGTAGATACTTTTATGTATTTCTGTAATTCAAGATGGGATATGTATTATAATTTTACATACTTATTGGGAGTCTACCTGTAAAAATAATTAATGATATAAACACACACACTCTCTCTCACACACACACACACACACACACACACACATATATATATATATATATATATATATATATATATATATATATATATATATATATATATATATATATATATATATATATATATATATATATATAGACGGCTACCTGTCAAACGTTTGCAATTTACAGAATGATTTAATTTAACTGTAAAAACCAATGTTTTTTTATATTCATTTCAGAAACATAAGCATAATTTATCTATGACTTGAAATCAACTTATTTCGTTCGTAGACCAACTGATTATCAGACCCCATGCAAGAACATCGTCTTTGAAATGTAGTACTGTACCACTTGGTAACCGAAAACAGAAACTAGAAAATTCTTAGATAATATTATTTATCTTTCTGTATTGAAGTCACGAGGAGACATAACTACTAAATTTTGAGTAGGCCTAATGTTATATTGCTACCAACATGCAACGGACTTTTATATATCATAGGCCTATATTTCATCAATGTGACTATGTTTTTTGAAAGAGGTATGTACTGGCATACTTCAGGTGATGTATGCATACGTAAATACATATAGGTGAATAGATAGAGTATATAGATTGTTCTATAGTTGAAGACTGGAGTCAAGATACCTGTGTTTGTTTTACGCATCTTGTTGTCTTATAGAAGGCTGTTTTTAATGTATTCCAACAACCTGTAAATTGATTTTTAAGTGATAAATTTCATCTTTTGTTTTAGATTTAGAAGATACTGTGATATTAGGTACAAATTGGTGTTTGTGAAAGCTTCGAAATTTGACCAAATCTTTTATAATCCAGTTTTTTAAACGGATACATGAACAAGATGTAAAGTTTTGTATAAGTAGATAGCATAGTGTTAAACGAGATATTGTTATTATATGGTTGAAATATGCAATGGGAAATTCTCTTGCATATATGATTATTTCATAATTACAGTATATGATAATGGATACAACTATAACAATGTATGAGAGGCCACCTGTAGGCTCTTAGTGATATTCTAAAATACAGTGATTCTATAGAAAAGGAAATCTGCTGTTATAAACTCACATACTTCAGTGATACCATAGCCGAAGACAGTGTTACCAGTACTCAGAATATAAACCTATTTAACATACAGTGATAATAAACCAAAGAGTAGGCCTACTTGTAAGTTACGAAGACAATTGTATTTCTTATTTATACAGTGAAGGTATATCTGTAATAGAGTCCTTTCAATGACGTCACTGGGAATCGCCGGCGGCCATGCTGGAGGACATACAAAGCGAAAACATGGCAGCTGCTACAGCGAATATGGACAATGAGAGCGACCTTGTCAAACAATTGTCGGGTGATGATAAGCGTTTTTACAAGCAGAAACTCGATCTAATTGATGGCCTAGATCCATACCAGATGCAGAATTCATTCAGTCAAAATATTGAGGATTTTCCCAATATTTCATACATTGATATGGTGAACTACTTGGTACTGTCGGCCAACCCAAAACATGAGTGGGCATACATTTCCATTGAATAATCTGCTTCCAGAAATCGTTATTTTTCCCTTTAATGGTTTCAAGTCCAAAATTAGATAAACACTGGGCCACTGAACGCGTCTTTGTTTGTCCTCCAAGATGGGGGACCGGAAGTTTGATGACGTGTATTGAAAGGACTCTATAGGATAAATGGTATGATTTTTGGATAAAGTTAAGCTTTTCAGATGGACTAAGAGAAGGACACTGACATTAAAGAGGGATGAGGAATAGTGACCCTTTTACTGAAATAAGATTTGCTTGAAATTTCGGGTAGGACTACGGACCAATCATTTCTGAATTTATGTTAGTTATAAAATTCCTTTCTATATTTAGAATATTTTAAATGTGAATGTATGTGAAATGAAAAAAATACTAACTTACATAAAAAAACTGTTAGTGATAATTTTTAGAAAAATATTCCAATTTCTGTTTAAAATTTGTTTCTTAATAAATATAACAGGTATAAAATGTTTAAATAAGTGATTGAAAATATTACACTTTTTCTTAAAGTTTCATAACGTCACTAAGTTAGATTAGTTAATCTTTAGTTAGGTAGAATGCCTACATGATTGGCATCATATATAATAGATCGCGAGTTCTCAAATCTCTATAACAAGATTTCCAAATTCAGCAGGATTTTATAAATAAATGAATTGTCATAAAGGATTTCAAAATCTGTTTAGATATTGTCAGTTAAAGTATTTTAATAAAAGTGATTACATACTTCATGGTTGTGGTGGCCGATGTGGTAACGTTCCTGACCGGTGAACACTAGACTGGGGTTCGAGTCCTACTGAAACTCGTTAGTTGTTTTGGTCCCTGCAACCTCACCACCTCACCATCCTTGTGAGCTAAGGATTTGTGGTTTGGGGGAGCCTATAGGTCTATCTGTTGAGTTATCAGCAGCCATTGCCTGGCCCTCCTTGGTCCCAGCTTGGGTAGAGAAGGAGCTTGAGCGTTGATCATATGTATATATGGTCAGTCTCTAGGAGTCTAGGGCATTGTCCTGCTTGATAGGGCAATGTCACTGTTCCTTGCCTCTGCCATTCATGAGCGGCCGACACATGGGCCACTAAACATAATAAAAGTTCGTTAACTTGTATAACAAGTTTACGGAGGAGAGAACACTAATGTTAATAACTTTCAATTGAATTGAAATAAAAGAGATAAGGAGTTATGTACTACTGAAGTTTCAATTCTTTATATAGATTTTTCTCTGAGGGTCTTAGAAAGTACTTAGTATATTCATTAAAATATGTGAAAAATGATGAAATTAGGAAGCCTATATAGTCACCATGAAATATGAAATAAACTTGTACAAAATCCTATTATGGAAATGCTATGTATATAAGCTATATTATCGCCTTCTTTATATAATAAAGCATTACTAGTGTATTGAATCTTTTATTTTCAACATTTATTGGATGAGCTGGAAGTAGACCTATCTGGTGGGCTTTGGGCTGCTAAGTTTGATAAGAAAGCATTAATTAACCAATCATTATTATCATCATTAATATTAAAGAATCTGTAAACCAAGTCTGAAAAGTAAAATGCATATGATAAAAGACCCAAATAAAGAAAGAAGTCATATAGTACATGCAAGAAATGGATTAAAGGTTAAAGGTGTCTGGTTTCAGTTCCATCAGAATAGATGCTCACCAGAACGTCAGCCGGGCTGCTCACCAGAACGTCAGCCGGGCAAGCCCAACCCCCCACTGTGGTGCCCTACCACAGCAGTAGCCTCCCCAGTAAACAGCTTGCCACGCGAATGCGAGGCAAACACGTTACCACTGTACTAGCCAGGATAATAATGTTGAGGAGATAAGCAAGTAAAACAAGCTGCTATTTTCTCTAAGTTTGACTCAATGAAACGGTTGAAAACAAGGACGCAATGGATCAAAGGAAACCTGTTTGAGGATATAGGAAAGTTATCATCATGAATTAATTTAATAAATTAGATCTAATCATGTGGCTCGCCTGAAAGCTTTGTATTTAGCAAATTAAGTTTAATTTGGACAGGCAAGTGAGAGGAGAACTGTTAGTACCATAGTGGGCTGCGAGAGGCGAATGCAGACGAAATCAGCCTATGGGTGAAATAAGCCAGGTCTTTTGTGTGTGTGTGTGTGTGTGTGTGTGTGTGTGTGTGTGTGTGTGCAATAGTCTTCTGTTACCTGTTTAAAAACTGATAAAACTTTAGGCAAAACTGGTTGAAAAATGTCATTATAGAGAACGAATGAATGCTTGAGGGTACACTGGGGCACATTATTCCGTCTTGTTTCTCTTCCTCTTGTTTTATTTTTTTTTTTATTTTTTTCAGTTTATATATGAAATATCTAATTTAATATTGTTACTGTTCTCGTAATATTCTATTTTGATTGTTCTTTACTTCTCTTGTTGTTTATGTCCTTGTTTTCTTTCCCCACTGGGCTACTTTTCCTTGTTGGAGCCCTTGGGCTTATAGCATCCTGCTTTTCCATCTAGGGTTGTAGCTTAGCTTGTAGTAATAACAATAATAATATCTATTAATCTTCTAGTAGCCTATGTGTCCTTTGTTATTCGTCACAATATAACACCATCGGAAATATAACAGAATCCAACATTCTTCGAAATCGCTTCAAAATAACGATTTGCAACGAATTTCTTCTGAGAAAGCTAAGAAAAGAAGGGGGCGTAATGTAATGCAGTACATTACGCGGCTTTGAAACCATTATGTTGTAAATCTTAAGGAGAGAGAGAGAGAGAGAGAGAGAGAGAGAGAGAGAGAGAGAGAGAGAGAGAGAGAGAGAGAGAGAGAGAGATTACACAGTTATGGCATCATATTTCAAATCGTGCCATTTCAGGACAGTTTATTTTGATTCAGTAGCTAAAAATAGGGTCTGTAAGATACAGGTAAGATATAAGAATTTTGTTTCAAAACACTAATAATAATAATAATAATAATAATAATAATAATAATAATAATAATAATAATAATTAGGAATGGAATTTCCAACACACTGTAAAAGTAAATTGAGCGTTGGTGTTCTGATAAGAGAAAAGTCAAGTATTGCATGGTGTAAAAATAGTGAAAAAAATGTGATTCGATAAAAAGTAAATCTTTATATACAACCATAACAAAAATAATATGAAGCTCCATTCGTATTCCCCTTCTAAGGTAATGGTAGTTGAAAAAAAGTAAACAATAGATTCTTCATATGGCAGTTTCTTCAATAAATTAAGATTTCCATAATATTTTCTATGTTACTGTCGGGTTATTACGATAAACAAAATGTTTATTAGTTATTATCATCTTAACTGAACGAATTACCTATCTTAGATAAATATTAAACTACGTAAATAGAAGTTTGATAATAATTAAGCGTCCCAGAGAGAGCAACACCGGCATCCCTCCCCTCCCCAGCCAGTGACCGGCAAATGGACAGCAGTTTTGCCAAATCTTTATATTGTTGCAATTAGTTTACTTGCACTTACATGAAGTATAGCGTGTAATTTCTATATCATTAAAGCCTACAGGATTAGAAGGAAATATATTTATGGTAATGGGGATTTTTGGATTGTTTTAGGAATTTTATTTTCATGAGTTTTGGGGATTTTTAGACTAACCTATCTGGCAACACTGATGGGCAGTTGGACACTACTCGAAGCCGGTTAAGGTTGAAAATCTATCTCCCTCGAGCTATTACTCGACCGGACGTCGTACTTCGTAACCGGAATGTATTTCTTTGAAATTGTGAGTGTTTCGTGTTGCGAAAATGATTTTATTCGTCGTTACAAGATCCGTATTTCTGCCGTTACGTCACCAGTCGGAGAGTTTTTGGCGGGCTATCTTGCGTGGTATGTACCCGCCATGTTTGTTTTTTAGTTTTTGTTTTTTGTCTATGCGAGGTTATTCAATATCATGCGTATTTTGGTAATTATAGGTACTTGTATTTAAGGTTACAATTGTTTTAATATTTGAGTAAAGCATCTATATTGGGTAAGCTATGTATATATTAATGAAGTTGATGACATTTGGAGCATACCGAAAATTCACCATGGCAAGTTATTTTTTGTTTTTGTTTTTTTGTTATTATACCTTATTATTCAATTTCATGGGTATTTTGGTACTTATAAGTTCTTGTATTTGAGGTTACAATTGTTTTAGTATTTGAGTAAGGCATCTATTTTGGGTAAGTTACGTATACATTAATGAAGTTGATGGCGTTTGGAACATACCGAAATTTTACAATGGCAGTTTTAGAATGTATTAAGGATGTTTTTTCTGTTTGTGTATGTATGTATGTGTGCTCATGTGCCTATACTCATGTTATATAAGTAACTTATATAGTATACTGTATAGATTCCGTCGAAATTAATACGTAAAACAACCCTATCTATTATTATGGCAATTAACGTTCTCGTACAAAGGAAGCTATGCCGTAGGTTGATCCAGTATTAATTGTTCTATTAAAAAGTATGTATTCCCAAGTAGTCTATCCAAAAGGAGCAACGAGGTCGAATATCCGAATGAATTACCCATAATATATACGTTAGATCGTGCAATCTCCAAAATGTTATTGCACGTGTTGTGAACGTTATTTTCCTTTTTTTTATTTTAGTGGATGTTTCCGTATTGTGCATAGTAAATTTATAGTGTGTTTACGAGACCACGCTCTCCTTATATTGCCAAATTATGCAAAACTATTGTTTTTCTCTATTGTAAACAAATATAAATTTATAGGCATATCTGAAAGTTTATTTTGACATTGTCTTAATATTGAGGGTGAAAAGAATGTGAACATGGTGTAGGCCTAGTCGAAGCATTTTTTTTATCTTTTTATATTAAAAGTTAAATTACATATTCTTTACAATCACAATATTTACAGTATAATCGCATTTAATTGCATTTTTCTATAAACAAATCCATCTAATTTAACAATTCAAAACATCACACATCTTGATTTTAATTTTTAGTCACTCAAAAACAATAATTATATACTTTTTGGTGAACATTAGTTAGATTGTTTGCAATGTCTGTTTCGGGCCTTAGCTAAGCTACCTTTTTAGGCTTCTACTAATTTCCTTCCCCGATTCGTTTTTTCCTATTTTACTTCACATTGCAACTGTCGTTTTTTTTTTCTGTTAGGTCTCTTGCTTGAGGGTACACTTAGGCATACTATTTTCTCTTATTTCTCTTACACTTATTTTGTTAGTTTTTATAGATTATATAGGAAATAATTATTTTAATGTTACTGTCCTTAAAATATTTTAGTTTTCCTTGTTTCCTTTCCTCACAGGGCTATTTTCCCTGTTGGAGCCCATGGGCTTATAGCATCCTGCTTTTCCAACTAGGGCTGTAGCTTAGCAGGTAATAATAATAATAATAATAATATCTGGGAAAGATTTCATTATTCCAATTCTAGACGCAACCATTTTTCAGATTTCCACTTCACTTTTGTTCCTCCTGTTTCATTTTATAGGTTGGAAACGTTCCTGTCTAGCGTTCTACTGGACTTGGGTTGTAGTCCCGCTCAGGCTCGATAGCTTTTTTAGTGTCTGGATCCTCACCATCCTTGTGAGCTAAGGATGAGGGGTTTTAGGGAGCCTATAGGTCTACCTGTTTGAGTCATCAACAGCCATTGCCTGGCCCTCTCTTATCTTAGCTTTGGTCAGTCTCTAGGGCATTGTCCTGCTAGCTAGGCCAATGTCACTGCCCCTTGCCTCTGCCATTCATGAGTAGCCTTTAAAACCTTTAAGTCTGGGTGTTCAACTCTCTTAGAATTTTAATTTGTTGCCTAACGGAAAATTTTGGCCAAAATTTTCTGAAATCAAATTAGATATATCTTCGGAATTATTATTATTATTATTATTATTATTATTGTTGTTGTTGTTGTTGTTGTTGTTAAAGTATTATAATTATAATTATAATTTTAAAGTATTATTATTAATATTATTATTATTATTATTATTATTATTATTATTATTATTATTATTATTATTATTAAAGGTAAACTGTAGCCGTTTAAGACTGTCAATCCAACTATTTAGCTCCTTTCTCACGGCTAAATATAACAGCACTATTTTAACTGTGTAACTACTAGGTATTAATGTATGATAATGACGGTTTGAAAGCAGAAATGTTAATTTAAATTAAATAACAAGTAAAAATTAGTTTTTTTTATGGTACAATGTATTTTTTTTATCTGCATAGACAAAATGATATTCGTTGACTTAGTTTTAAGGATACGGAGAAATATTTAGTTTTATTTTTTGTAGAAGAGAGAGAGAGAGAGAGAGAGAGAGAGAGAGAGAGAGAGAGAGAGAGAGATTTAGTTTTATTTCGGAGAGAGAGAGAGAGAGAGAGAGAGAGAGAGAGAGAGAGAGAGAGAGATGTTTATTATTATTTTGGAGAGAGAGAGAGAGAGAGAGAGAGAGAGAGAGAGAGAGAGAGAGAGAGAGAGAGAGAGAGAGAGAGAGAGCAGCAAAAATCGGTTGTTTAGTTTTCGAATTAAGAGGTTAGTTATGTTCCCATTTCCCATTCAAAAATAAAACTATGTTTTTTTTATCTTTTTATTTAAAAAAATAAAACTATCTGGTAAAATCACCCATGTTATTCAGTCGTTTCATGCTTCTATATACGAATCTACCCATGTGAGTCAGTGAAGAGATTGAAATTTCATTTCACGCTAGGCTCACATTAGAACGTAAGCTCTATCTCTCTCTCTCTCTCTCTCTCTCTCTCTCTCTCTCTCTCTCTCTCTCTCTCTCTCTCTCGACGTCATATAACCCTCAATCAATCAAACTATCTGTCAGGAATGTTCATTGTTTCAGAAGTATTTGTTTGAGGAGATAATCACGAGCTACTAGTACAGGCATGTTTATGGTCGGTCCATTGCATAAAACTTCCTTCCATTTGTTGTTGTTGTTGTTACCTACTAAGCTACAACCCTAGTTGGAAAAGCAGGATATAATCCACCCAAGGGCCCCAACAGGGAGAATAGCCCAGTGAGGAAAGTTAATAATGAAATAAATAAACTACTAGAGAATTAATGGATAAAGAAAATAGAATATTTTAAGAACAGTAACAACACAATTAATATTCCATATATAAATTAAAACTTAAAAAAAAAAAAAAAAAAATAGAAATCAGTTAGAATCGTGTGCCTGAGTGTGCCCTCAAGCAAGAGAACTCTATCGCAAGACAGTGGAAGACCATAGTACTATTTGATATTAATATTGATATTATAAACCAAGCTAGAACAATTGTCGTAAAATCAGAAAGGTTCAAACAGCTTCTCAACATTTATTAAAACTACATTTTCCTCTGAAAGGTGAAATTGATGAAATAGGCCTACCCATTTCCCTTTATAGCTTCCTCTGTTAGAGGCTATTTAGACAGCCGTTGGTCCTCTGTCCTTGACCTCAAACACACAGATACATGTCACTTGAACAGACAAATGTATAGACAAAGAAAAAAGGAAAAAAAGTAAATTACAGGCAAAAACTCGTCCTTGGAAGATGATAGACCTAAATACCGTGCTCACGAAAATTGTCTATACACCCTCCTCTCCTCCCCCTCCCTCTCCAATTAACCTTTCGTCAATTGCTTTTGGCACTTCTGAATTTAGGTCAAACTGACCTCATTAATTAGCCAAGCGTCTATTGCAGGTATAGTAATTTAGCTATAGACAAATTGAGTAGGTCTATGCCAGCGCAGAGTCTATTTATTTGACATAACTTAGCACCACGCCAGGTTATTTAAACTATCAGCTAATATTGTCTTTTGGTAATGATAAGTAGCCAAAGGTATGCTGATATATTACCGAAGGTAAAGTCATCATATTTTTCTCCTAACAGTCTCTTTACTCAATTTTTTTACGAGACGCATTTGCACCGACTCGCAGGGGTGCCCTTTTAGCATGGTTAAGTTTCCTGCTATCTGATTCGTTAGAATAATCTTGTCCAACCAATCAGCTAGTGGGAAACTATTCCGAGTTAAAAAGGCACCCCTGCAAGTCAGTGCAAATGCACCTCATTAAAAAAATGAGTATAGTGTTCTACTTCTTTCTCCTGTTTTCCTTATTCGTTCGTTATCTTAGTCTATCTTCGTTATTTTTAGTCTTTAGTTCCTTATTCCTTTACTTCCCTCCTCCCCCTACTGTTGTGTTTCCACCCTCTTTATCCCTCCATATTTTACTTCTCTCTCTTCCCTTGTTTATTCCCCTTTCCTCACTGCATCCCCTTTCCTCACCGCACCCCCTTTCCTCCTTTCGTTGTCCGTACCCCATTTCATTTTCCTCCACTCTTTTCATTTCCTCACTTTCATTCCTCCGCCAGTGCACCCCGTTAAATATTTGCTGAGTCCCTTCTGCATTATCTGTTCGCACATATTATTGTCTCTATTAGCACATTCTTTATAAATTTTCCCATTTTTTGTATTACCTAGGTCTTTATAATCGTCCAATTTCGTAAATTTCTTCGAAAGAATTTCTATATACAGAAAACAGCCGTGTGACATGTAAACGGGCAGCCCTCTCTAATCTCCGTTAGTAGCCCAGACCTGACGAAAAGAATGAAAATATAAATAAATTCCAGTATCTCTGGTTCCTCGACTTAGACAATGGGAGGTATTCATAGAAATGAACGATATCCTTGTAAGCATAAGGTAATCATTATGAATATGGAAAGAAAGATTTGCTTATACTTCTAACTTTTGCTTCAGAGAATTACCTTGTACTTCTACCTTTTACTTGCGAGGATATCCTCCAAGCAGAAGTAAAAGGTTGACTCGTGTTTCGGGAGCGCTTGGTTACATGTTGGAACTTGTAAGATTTCATTTGTGCTGTCAAGATAAGAAAGAGTTTAGTATTTATAATACGTATTTAATGCCCTGTTTTTACTTGTATTTAATTAAGTTTACGCATCAGAAAGAACACAGACCTCCCCGTGCCTTCCCCAAAGCCTTGCTGGCGACATCTATCCCCCACCCCTTGTATTAGAAGTTCTTTGACCTCTTTTTAGCTCCCACACCCCTTGCATTAGAAGATCTTTGACCTCTTTTTAGCTCCCACACCCCTTGCATTAGAAGATCTTTGACCTCTTTTTAGCTCCCACACCCCTTGCATTAGAAGTTCTTTGACCTCTTTTTAGCTCCCACACCCCTTGCATTAGAAGATCTTTGACCTCTTTTTAGCTTCCCCACCCCTTGCATTAGAAATTCTTTGACCTCTTCTTAGCTCCCACACCCCTTGCATTAGAAGATCTTTGACCTCTTTTTAGCTCCCACACCCCTTGCATTAGAAGTTCTTTGACCTCTTTTTAGCTCCCACACCCCTTGCATTAGAAGATCTTTGACCTCTTTTTAGCTTCCCCACCCCTTGCATTAGAAGATCTTTGACCTCTTTTTAGCTTCCCCACCCCTTGCATTAGAAGATCTTTGACCTCTTTTTAGCTTCCCCACCCCTTGCATTAGAAGATCTTTGACCTCTTTTTAGCTCCCACACCCCTTGCATTAGAAGATCTTTGACCTCTTTTTAGCTTCCCCACCCCTTGCATTAGAAATTCTTTGACCTCTTCTTAGCTCCCACACCCCTTGCATTAGAAGATCTTTGACCTCTTTTTAGCTCCCACACCCCTTGCATTAGAAGTTCTTTGACCTCTTTTTAGCTCCCACACCCCTTGCATTAGAAGATCTTTGACCTCTTTTTAGCTCCCACACCCCTTGCATTAGAAGTTCTTTGACCTCTTTTTAGCTCCCACACCCCTTGCATTAGAAGATCTTTGACCTCTTTTTAGCTTCCCCACCCCTTGCATTAGAAATTCTTTGACCTCTTCTTAGCTCCCACACCCCTTGCATTAGAAGATCTTTGACCCCTTTTTAGCTCCCACACCCCTTGCATTAGAAGTTCTTTGACCTCTTTTTAGCTCCCACACCCCTTGCATTAGAAGATCTTTGACCTCTTTTTAGCTTCCCCACCCCTTGCATTAGAAGATCTTTGACCTCTTTTTAGCTTCCCCACCCCTTGCATTAGAAGATCTTTGACCTCTTTTTAGCTTCCCCACCCCTTGCATTAGAAGATCTTTGACCTCTTTTTAGCTTCCCCACCCCTTGCATTAGAAGATCTTTGACCTCTTTTTAGCTCCCACACCCCTTGCATTAGAAGATCTTTGACCTCTTTTTAGCTTCCCCACCCCTTGCATTAGAAATTCTTTGACCTCTTCTTAGCTCCCACACCCCTTGCATTAGAAGATCTTTGACCTCTTTTTAGCTCCCACACCCCTTGCATTAGAAGTTCTTTGACCTCTTTTTAGCTCCCACACCCCTTGCATTAGAAGATCTTTGACCTCTTTTTAGCTTCCCCACCCCTTGCATTAGAAGATCTTTGACCTCTTTTTAGCTTCCCCACCCCTTGCATTAGAAGATCATTGACCTCTTTTTAGCATCCCCACCCCTTGCATTAGAAGATCTTTGACCTCTTTTTAGCTTCCCCACCCCTTGCATTAGAAGATCTTTGACCTCTTTTTAGCTCCCACACCCCTTGCATTAGAAGATCTTTGACCTCTTTTTAGCTTCCCCACCCCTTGCATTAGAAATTCTTTGACCTCTTCTTAGCTCCCACACCCCTTGCATTAGAAGATCTTTGACCTCTTTTTAGCTCCCACACCCCTTGCATTAGAAGATCTTTGACCTCTTTTTAGCTCCCACACCCCTTGCATTAGACGTTCTTTGACCTCTTTTTAGCTTCCCCACCCCTTGCATTAGAAATTCTTTGACCTCTTCTTAGCTCCCACACCCCTTGCATTAGAAGATCTTTGACCTCTTTTTAGCTTCCCCACCCCTTGCATTAGAAATTCTTTGACCTCTTCTTAGCTCCCACACCCCTTGCATTAGAAGATCTTTGACCTCTTTTTAGCTCCCACACCCCTTGCATTAGAAGTTCTTTGACCTCTTTTTAGCTCCCACACCCCTTGCATTAGAAGATCTTTGACCTCTTTTTAGCTTCCCCACCCCTTGCATTAGAAGATCTTTGACCTCTTTTTAGCTTCCCCACCCCTTGCATTAGAAGATCTTTGACCTCTTTTTAGCTTCCCCACCCCTTGCATTAGAAGATCTTTGACCTCTTTTTAGCTCCCACACCCCTTGCATTAGAAGTTCTTTGACCTCTTTTTAGCTCCCACACACCTTGCATTAGAAGATCTTTGACCTCTTTTTAGCTCCCACACCCCTTGCATTAGAAGTTCTTTGACCTCTTTTTAGCTCCCACACCCCTTGCATTAGAAGATCTTTGACCTCTTTTTAGCTTCCCCACCCCTTGCATTAGAAATTCTTTGACCTCTTCTTAGCTCCCACACCCCTTGCATTAGAAGATCTTTGACCTCTTTTTAGCTCCCACACCCCTTGCATTAGAAGTTCTTTGACCTCTTTTTAGCTCCCACACCCCTTGCATTAGAAGATCTTTGACCTCTTTTTAGCTTCCCCACCCCTTGCATTAGAAGATCTTTGACCTCTTTTTAGCTTCCCCACCCCTTGCATTAGAAGATCTTTGACCTCTTTTTAGCTCCCACACCCCTTGCATTAGAAGATCTTTGACCTCTTTTTAGCTTCCCCACCCCTTGCATTAGAAATTCTTTGACCTCTTCTTAGCTCCCACACCCCTTGCATTAGAAGATCTTTGACCTCTTTTTAGCTCCCACACCCCTTGCATTAGAAGTTCTTTGACCTCTTTTTAGCTCCCACACCCCTTGCATTAGAAGATCTTTGACCTCTTTTTAGCTTCCTCACCCCTTGCATTAGAAATTCTTTGACCTCTTCTTAGCTCCCACACCCCTTGCATTAGAAGATCTTTGACCTCTTTTTAGCTTCCCCACCCCTTGCATTAGAAATTCTTTGACCTCTTTTTAGCTCCCACACCCCTTGCATTAGAAGTTCTTTGACCTCTTTTTTAGCTCCCACACCCCTTGCATTAGAAGTTCTTTGACCTCTTTTTAGCTCCCCCCACCCCTTGCATTAGAAGTTCTTTGACCTCTTTTTAGCTCCCACACCCCTTGCATTAGAAGATCTTTGACCTCTTTTTAGCTCCCACACCCCTTGCATTAGAAGTTCTTTGACCTCTTTTTAGCTTCCACACCCCTTGCAGTAGAAATTCTTTGACCTCTTTTTAGCTCCCACACCCCTTGCATTAGAAGTTCTTTTACCTCTTTTTAGCTCCCACACCCCTTGCATTAGAAGTTCTTTTACCTCTTTTTAGCTCCCACACCCCTTGCATTAGAAGTTCTTTGACCTCTTTTTATCTCTCACACCTCTAGCATTAAAGGTTCTTTGACCTCTGTTTAGCTCCCACACCTCTAGCATTAGAAGTTCTTTGACCTTTTTTTAGCTCCCACACCCCTTGCATTAGAAGTTGTTTGACCTCTGTTTAGCTCCCACACCTCTAGCATTAGAGGTTCTTTGACCTCTGTTTAGCTCCCACACCTCTAGCATTAGAAGTTCTTTGACCTCTTTTTAGCTCCCACACCTCTAGCATTAGAAGTTCTTTGACTTCTTTTTAGCTCCCACACCTCTAGCATTAGAAGTTCTTTGACCTCTTTTTAGCTCCCACACCTCTAGCTTTAGAAGATCTTTGACCTCTTTTTAGCTCCCACACCTCTAGCATTAGAAGTTCTTTGACTTCTTTTTAGCTCCCACACCTCTAGCATTAGAAGTTCTGTGACCTCTTTTCTTCTCCCTTACCTCAAGCATTAGAAGTTCTTTGACCTCTCTTTATAGCTCCCACACCTCTAACATTAGAAGTTCTTTGCTCTCTCTCTTTAGCTCCCACACTTCTAGCATTAGAAGTTCTTTGACATATATTTCTAGGTTCCATACTTTTAGCATTAGAGGGTCTTCGATCTATATTTTGAGGTGCCTTACTTCTAGCATTAGAGGCTCTCTATTTTTAGGTGACTTACCTCGGGCATCAGAGGCTCCTCTTCGCTGTTCTCTCCTGTCTTTTAGTTTTCAAGATCTTCTTTCATAAGAGTATCTGTTTCTTTCGAGATTTCATTGTCTCTTTTCCTTAGTTCGTCAGTGTCCTTGTAGATTTCAAAAGAGATTTCAGTGCCGCGAGTCCTCACTTCGTCAGATTCCTCTGGGAAATCGAAGGCATTTATTCTTTACCTATCTGGGCAATGAGTAAAGAGATGAATACTATCGATATCTCAGCATACACTATCATGCCAAAGTAAATGACGAGCAACATGATATATTTACCAATGTCGTCTGGATATGTCCTTACTTCAATGGCGAATTTTAGGACAATCCTGTTGAAGAACTACACGTCACTCACCGTTCAGTTGAACCATTCTGCCTCCATCCTCATTCCCCGCAATCCGTTTTTGCATCGATACAAAGCCTCGTACTTTTTCCAAGAGTCTCCTTTAATAAGACATCGTCGCAAAAGCCCAAGCAAAGGATCCTGAAAGGCTCATACATTATGATCTTCAAAGCTCAGCTGCCAACGGAAGATCCCGTGTCTTTCTATAGGTCGGGCGATATAAAAGGAACGATCGGTAACTTCAGCAGCAACCAAAACCACCTGTCGTTGATGGTGTTCCGAAGACGTAACGCATAATTTTTACCGGCAGCTTTCTATTCTGCCAGAACGCGATCTCTGTGAGTTAAGTGAAATCCTTCTCCCAGTCATCAACTCATTTCCTCTTACTCCTATTGACGCGCAATTCCTTGGTTAGATTTCGCCAGCTACATACAGATCATGTGAGGTGTTGCAGGCTACGTTTGAAAAAAAATGAAGATCAGGTCTTCAGAAGACATTTGAAGCTCGGGGAGGAGTTGTTCAGGACTGCTCCTGGAAATTTCAGTTCTGGAGTCATTCAGAAATCCATGTCAAGTATACGGCTATGTCCTTTGAAGACTTTTGGAAATTCTGGAAAGTTTCCTTCCGAAACCGTTCTGAGATTCCATTCTGGAGGCATTCAGAATTCCATGCCAAGTCTATGGCTATTTTTTTCTGAAGCCATTTGGCAATCCGTGAAAGTTTTCTTCCGATACCGTTCTGAGATTCCGTTCTGGAGGCATTCAGAATTCCATGCTAAGTCTATGGCTATTTCTTCTGAAGCCATTTGGAAATCCGAGAAGATTTTCTTCCGAATTCTTTTAGGACTCTCGAAAAATTCCATTCTTTTTTATAACAACAACAACAACAACAACAACAATGATAATAATAATAATAATAATAATAATAATAATAATAATAATAATAATAATAATAATAATAATAAACTACGTGATTTGATTTATGGATTTGAGTTGAAAAGTTTTGAAGACAGAATTGAAATAGTTGATTTCAGCTAAATTATTTCAGGTTTGGGATTTAGAACAATCTATTTCTGGTATGAATCGATATATATATATATATATATATATATATATATATATATATATATATATATATATGTGTGTGTGTGTGTGTGTATACATACATGTATATAAGCTTTTGCAGTATATGAATATTCTGTGTATATATATGTATATTCATACGATGTATATATATACATATATATACACAGACATAAATACATACATATACATACATATATATGTATATATATATGTGTGTATGTATATGTATATATATATAAACTATATATGTTATATGAATACAGTATATTTGCATGTATATATATACACATACATACATACATACATACATATATACTGTTTGTACATACATACATCCCTAAATACAGCAGCCTTCGTATTCTCCCAACTGTTTATACATGCAAAAGCAAATGTAAAATGCATATCACCAAGTTATGGCTTAACCTTGATATTTCATCGAGATTCCAGGTGTGGACAAGATATCTGTCCGCAAGCCACTGTACATATTGTTCTTCAAAACGGAATAACATCTTGAAATCACGATCAAGTGTGGGTAAATAGGCATGTATTGTTTAACATGCCTCACATCCACAAAATCTGCCATCGTGCTGAGAATCGGACAGAACAACATTTCTCTTCGAACTGCAGTCTGCTACTGACCAGACTCAGCTTTTTCGAAGCATATGGTCTTTATATGAAGTAAAGGGTCTTCTTTATGTATAACCATTTACTTTTATGTGATTATAAGGATATGCTTTTGCTCTAAAAGTAGAAGCTTTTGCTTGAAATGTTTATGAATAAAGGTAGAAGGATTTCCTTCATATTTTGCAAGTATAAGCATATCCTTTTCTTTATGAATACCGCCCAATACTGAAAGATAATCCCAAGGTGGACCTTGGGATAATCCTATTTTCTTATCACTGTGACTTGGATTTTCTGGAGTAACTCGACCTTCTACTTAAGATCAATATTTTTTTCTTTTTTTTTTTGTTTCTTTTTTCTTTCAGCGTTTTGACACGAAAGGCAGAAAGGTCTCTCTCTCTCTCTCTCTCTCTCTCTCTCTCTCTCTCTCTCTCTCTCTCTCTCTCTCTCTCTCTCTCTCTCTCTCCAGGGGTTACGGGCGCATACAAACATAGCTCAGTAATACGTATTTGTGAATTCAAAGTTATTTAGTTTAGGTAAAGACAATGGTAATAAAATACAATGTTTTTCTACCTTTTTTATATTTAAGAGAAATTGAAGTAGATTGCTCTTGCTCTCGCTCTCTTATATACATACATACATACATACATACATACATACATACATACTTACATACATACATACACGTAGTTACAGCATATTGATAAAAACACTAGACTTACACACACACACACAAACACACACACACCAGATTAACTGGTGTGTCTAACGCAACCTGTGGATTGTAGCAGATATAACGGAAGACGAATTGTCACGTCATTATGGATTGTTACGTTTACACACAAATGCACACATCACAAGACTTACTTTTGCTGTAAGAAACAGCTAAGGTTTTTTTTTTTTTTTTTTTTTTTTTTTTGCTTTGTAAATTGTGCGAGAGAAAAGCTGTATTGGAGGTGTAAAATCTATCTCTCTCTCTCTCTCTCTCTCTCTCTCTCTCTCTCTCTCTCTCATCGGGATTTGCTTTTCCATGGCTCTAATCAATAACATGCAGATGTTGAATATGAAATAGATCTTTTTCTACTTCTGATAGTTATTGAAATGTTACCTTTGTTGGTATGTTATCTAATATAATAAAACCGTAGTTTTATTGTTGACAGTACACCTCATGAAATGTCTGTAGGCTTCACCGAAGTTTGCAGTTCCCCCTTAAGTGTTCGCACTTTACCTCAATATTTTTCCTTATCCACTTGATTTCCAATCTTTTTTTTTTCTTTCTTTTTTTTTAAATTTGTTGTCGAGTTATCAGGTTCTCTCCCAATTAACCCTCGATGCCGAATGTCCTCCCCGGCCCCATCGCTGCTAAATCAGTACGAACTCCTCTCTTGCTTGAGGGTACACTCGGGCACACTATTCTATCTAATTTCTCTTCCTCTTGTTTTGTTAAATTATTTAAAGTTTATATATGAAATATTTATTTTAATGTTACTGTTCCAAAAATATTTTTTTCCTTGTTTCTTTTCCTCACTGGGTATTTTCCCTGTTGGGGCCCCTGCGCTTGTAGCATCCTGCTTTGCCAATTAGGGTTGTAGCTTAGCAATTAATAATAATAATAATGTTAATAATAATAATAATAATAATAATAATAATAATAATAATAATAATAATAATAGGAGACCTATGAGTTTGGTCCCATATTTCCTCCCCATTTCTTCTATCCATCTTTTGTTTAGGGAATATAATTACTGAATAAGGTTTACAAAAACGGAGCCTATATTTACGTGTGTGTGTGTGTGTGAGAGAGAGAGAGAGAGAGAGACAATAGACAGTAAAGAATAGAGTGGGGGGTATCTATTGTGTGGTAGATGAAATCCTAATTTCTTGAAGATCGCTAATAGCTTGGTAG
Source organism: Palaemon carinicauda (assembly GCF_036898095.1). Classification (NCBI taxonomy): domain Eukaryota; kingdom Metazoa; phylum Arthropoda; class Malacostraca; order Decapoda; family Palaemonidae; genus Palaemon; species Palaemon carinicauda. Next base: position 130,491,628 of record NC_090727.1, on the reverse strand, counting down.
ATATCATTCTATAGTACTACCTCAGTGATAATATTCCATCTACGTAAATATAAGTATATACTGTACTATCTATTCAACCATGTATGGTTCATGTTGAAAAGATAATTATATAAAACGTCTATTTAAAAAAATAAATAAATGTAGGCCTAGTTGTAAACTTCTTTGAAAGGCTACTGTCATTCTGGGCCATGAGTTGGGAAGGGTGAAAAGCAACGTTGCCACATTTCCAAAACAATTTAATAGACAGTTCATTTTATGTGAAAGTTGCTTGTTAAATACAAAACAGGGTCGTAAGAAAATAAATTATAATTGAAATCAAACTATTTATAGCCCGCTGAATCATATGTAAGTCGGTCTTTAATTGAAATAGCTTTTAAAATTGGGAATAGATATTGCCACAAGAACCGTTGAGATCAAGACCAGATTTGTATATGGGGATTTTCCACCTTTATCTTTTTGTCAGCTTTCTGGGTGGTAATTTAATTTCTCTCTCTCTCTCTCTCTCTCTCTCTCTCTCTCTCTCAACAACGAACATGGCTGTGAATAGCTACGGTGTCAAACCTTTTCAGGACTTGAAAATAAAATCGGCTTCAAGTTAGCTCCTTCAATTCGTGTTAAATACGGTCAGTTTTAAATCCAGAGGAATGACAGTTTCGGGACAGGTTTATATTAGACTACATCGTACCATCCCTCACTTGAGTTGATAAAATTGATTTATATCTCTCTGTTGTATCATTTAGTGTTATTAGTGAGTCTAGGCTTGATTTGAAATCTGCATAATATAGTGTGATTTTGAATAATTTTTTTTAATGAATTTGATTTACAGATGGGTTATCTCTCTCTCTCTCTCTCTCTCTCTCTCTCTCTCTCTCTCCTACTACTACTACTACTTATATTTGTTGCAATTAACGTGTAGTACTTCGCAGCGCAATAACAAGGGTCACCTACATTTTTTTTTCTTATTGATATGACGACCCAACCTCTCTACGGAGAAGTCCAATTATATACTGTAGAAGTATTCCTAAGAGATTTCCGATCACTTTTTCATTATTATTATTATTATTATTATTATTATTATTATTATTATTATTATTATTATTATTATTATTACTTGATCGCAATCTTACTAATAGATAGTGGGTTATATTTGGATTTCCCTTGCAATTTTTAAAAAATTGTATTTCCTGATCCTTGTGATGTCATTAATCACACACACACACACACACGTACATTTGTCTTGCTTGTTCCCCCTCGACTTGCAGAGCTTTGAATGCTGGGGTCCTGGGATTGCCATCAATCCGTCATGCTTTTACATGCACTTATAGGGCACAAATGCGACCTGGAGAGAGAGAGAGAGAGAGAGAGAGAGAGAGAGAGAGAATGTTATGTAATTCTTCTCCTTTATACTATAAGTTCTATTTTCACTAGATCGTGAAAGGATTATATATTCACACACACACACACACACACACACATATATATATATATATTATATATATATATATATATATATATCCCTTTCTGAGTTGAGATACCTTAACGTGGCGCAAGTATTTGTGTATCGCCATGCTCAGCAAACCTGTACTAGTCAGGGCCACCCATATTAGGTTGGTTTGCTCTGATCGATGTTAGTCTCCCACAATCACCAATCCGCACTGGCCAGCTTGGTGATGAAAACTGGCGCAAACACTAGACATGAATAAGGACATGTCTGGGGACTTTGTCCTGCAGTGGACTAGCAACGGCTGCATTTGTTGTTTTATATATATGAAATATATTTGTTCTTTATGCTTTTGGGAAACAGCCTTGGTGACGTCAATGTGTGTACTCAGCTTCCTTACATTCTCTGGCGTAAACCTATGGCTTAAAAACTAAGTGTTAATTATAATTTATTCTATCTTTAGAGCACTGCTTCGGCAGAAATGTCATTATCAAGTGATCATTTATTACCATTTGTGTGTGTGTGTGTGTGTTCGCGCTCGCTTTTCACTGTCATGGGATCTTGTTCCTTCATCGTCCCGAATCGGCCTTAAAATATCCTTACATTAAGGGGTCGGTTGCCTGATATGCGCCTTCTCTCTAATAGGATCAGACATGGTTTATAATATGACTAGAGAGTTTTACGTTCGCATGCCCTTGTAGTCCTCAACCACAGTTATTGACGGTGGGCCTAGTCTTTGACTAAATAACCCAACTGTAAGGCTTTAGTTTCCACAGTTATTGGCAGTGGGCCTAGCCCTTTGCTCAAAAGCAAGACTACAAGGCAGCAGCTGTCCTTTTAGTCACTTTCTGCGATACATAGGGCGTACTGTGGTAGTATTCTTACACCCCTGTCCACAAGGTAATGGCTTAGAAATGTTTTTTTTTTTTTTTTGTGAGTTTTTTTTTTTTTTTTTTTTTTTTATACCATTAAGCGTCCGTGCGGTAGACTCATGTTTCATGGCGTAGCGTGATTGCATTGCTTATATAAAAGAAGAAACTGGGAATTTGAGTTATGGTTTATGTAAGAATAGGTATTAGATATAATCAGTTTTCAACTTTATTAAAGATTTTGGAATTTGACTTGCTTGCTGTTGACTCAAATGTGACTATTTGCATTTGCCAAACCAGACAGGTATGTTGTAGGTGGTATGTAGTCCTAAGCTCTTGCTGTTTAGTCTTGTTTATACAGGTGGTCACCCATCCAATCTTAGACCAGATCCAGTGCTGAATAAGAACTGTTTGACATATGAATTTTCTTACGGTTTTCCAATTAGTGAAATCTGAAAAATGTCTTTATATTGGTTATGCCCATCTCTGTCCCCGCAGCTATAATATATACATAGATGTTTTCTTATAAAACCTTGGTCAGGTTTGCGTGAAAGAAATATTTTTCCATGACATGAATATTTATTTTTGCTAACCTTTAAAAGAAGAAAACAAGCAAATCGAAGGAAGCGAATGGTGTGGCTGAGAAAACCCACGGAAATTTCTCATACGTTTTCACACATTTATTTCTGTGTCTACTAATCTCTGGGTTTCTTTTCTGTGCAATTTGTTGATCCTTAATTTCCTTCTATATTTTATTTCTTTAGTCGTTCGTTATTTTTATATTGTTATTGTTTTATAAATATAATTTTACTTTTGATTGCCATTCAAGGCTGCATCTTTCTATTGACTATAAAATCCTTAATGTTAAACTGCTATACAGTACTGAGAAATAATAGTTGCTTTCATATATAGTATAGACATTGTTTCTTTATAATATTAGGCCTATCTCATAAAAGATCTGATTAAACCAATTTGTTATAGGCATGAGCCTTTAATAGTAATAAACGATGATTTAACATGATATTCCACGTACAATAAAATTTCACCTTGTTTCTAGATAATATTAGGCCTATCTTAATTGCCAAAAAATCTAAATAAGCCATTTTGTTATAGGCATGAGCCTTTAATAGTAATAACCGATAATTTAATATGACATTTCACGTACAACAAAATTTCACCTTGTTTCTATTTAATATTAGGCCTATCTTAATTGCAAAAATAATCTGAATAAACCATTTTGTTATAGGCATGAGCCTTTAATAGTAATAAACGATAATTTAACATGACATTCCACGTACAAAAAAAATTCACCTTGTTTATATATAATATTAGGCCTATCTTAATTGCAAAAATAATATGAATAAACCATTTTGTTATAGGCATAAGCCTTTAATAGTAATAATCGATAATTTAATATGACATTCCACGTACAAAAAAATTTCTCAAGTTTGATAACTAGAAAAAATATATTTGTTTGGTAAATCGTTTAGGCCTATTCGCTATTTTAGCTTTATTTTAGAAGGCTCCATGTGTCCAAAAAAGTAGGCCTCCTTCATTCGTCTGTTTTAATCTGCAATTTTCGTGAATTCCCAGTTCGTGATGTCATAGATGTTTTTATAAATGCATTCTGGATTAAATCGTAAGCTATTAAGTTGAAACGGTGAAAGTGTACATTATTATTATTATTATTATTATTATTATTATTATTATTATTATTATTATTATTATTATTAAGGTTTTGAAAACAAAGTTTATTATAATTATTTTGATTATTATTGATATTTTAATTATCATCATCATCATCATCATCATAATGATAATAATAATAATAATGATAATAATAATAATAATAATAATACTAATGATGATGATGATGATGATGATGATGATGATGATGATGATGATGATGATGATAATAATAATAATAATAATAAGAATAATAATAATTTATTATTAATTTTGAATTGAAATTTTATTATTCTTACTACTACTACTACTACTACTACTACTACTACTACTACTACTACTACTACTACTACTACTACTTAAATGGATTACTCTCGCGAACTATGAACGTCTAATGAGTCATTTTTGTAAAACTTAAGCGTTGCAAATTTGAGAATTATGATTCGAGAAAGACTACTTAATAAAGTTTAATCTTTCATTTCTGTCAATGATCGCTTTAAACGTTTCAGAGAATTTGATTTTTATTTTTATCGAACATGGAACATTAAGCTGTATTTTGCGCGTTTCATTTAATAAACTAAAACACGCTGGGTTAATGAAATGGCACTTAATGAAAGGAAATGGCAGGTTTTTAGGGAAGAAATGGCATGCAATTTTTTTTTTTTTTTTTTTTTTTTTTTTTTTTTTTTTTTTTTTTTTTTTTTTTTTAAAGTAGTGTTGCGTGTGTACTTGTAACTTTTTCCAGAATAATTAGTACGTAGAATCGTCACTAAGGATTATAAGTTACCCAAGGGACTAAAAGTAAAAGAAAAATTATAAGTTACTTAACTAAAAAAAAAAAAAAGTAAAGGTCTTTTTTGGGGGGAATTCAATTTAATACTGAGAATATGATGTGGTGGCCTACGTGATAACATCCCTGACTGGTGATCGCTTGACTGGGGCTCGAGTCCCGCCCATACTCGTTAGTTCCTATGGTCTCTGCAACCTCACCAACCTTGTGAGCTAAGGATGGAGGAGGACGGTTTGGGGAAGCCTATATGTCTACATTATATGCTGAGTCATCCGCAACCATTACTAGGCCCTCCTTGGTCCTAGCTTGGGTGGAGAGGGGGCTTTGGGTGTGATCATTTGTAATATGGTCAGTCTCTGGGGCATTGTACTGCTTGATAGGGCAATGTCACTGTCCCTTGCCTCTGTCATTCATGAGTGGTCTTTAAAACCTTTAAAGACTGCATTTTTATTCCCGTCAATGCACCTTAGCAGGGAGCACTGTAAGCAGTACTTAGTAGGTTCTTTTCAGCTTATCCTTGATTTCTGGCTGTACCCACTTTATAACCTTCTACGGCAGTTTCAGGTTCTTTTCCTGTTGGAGCCCTTATACTTACAGCATCCAACTTTTCCAAATAGGGTTTCATCTTAATAATAATGATATTATTGACAGCAATTTATATTGCTTTTGTAATGAAAATTGCTTATTGTTGACAAAAATTAGTTTTATATCTTGATTATAGTTCCTTTGTATGTATGACAGGTTCCCCAATAGATATTGTACGTAACTGAATCTACAAGCATTCCATATTCCCTTTTGGCTCTCAAGATTCTCCTTTGAAGGCCATATGAAATTCCTTGTCCAAATAGTCGTTAGCCCAAGTCTCTCTTTTAAGGCCCCCTGCAAAAAATAGCCCGGACAATATTCAAGGTTGAAGGGATAGAGAGGTAGAAAGGTATTAATAATTAAAAAGTTAATTAGCGATACTCTATATTTTTTTATCATGGTCAATTAAGGAGGGAAAATATCGTATGGGTCTAATGAAAAGGATTTTATGCGACACAAGGAATTGGATCGTATATAACTGCCATGACATGTCTACAAATACGCTCTCTCTCTCTCTCTCTCTCTCTCTCTCTCTCTCTCTGCTCATCTGTCCTATCTTCCACCAGCTTATAATGCTCTCTCTCTCTCTCTCTCTCTCTCTCTCTCTCTCTCTTTTGCCCTATTTATCTTCCACCAGCTTAGAATGCTCTCTCTCTTGTCCTTTCTTCCACCAGCTTAGAAGGATCTCTCTCTCTCTCTCTCTCTCTCTGCTCATCTGTTCTATCTTCCACCAGCTTATAATGCTCTCTCTCTCTCTCTCTCTCTCTCTCTCTCTCTCTCTTTTGTCCTATTTATCTTCCACCAGCTTAGAATGCTCTCTCTCTCTTGTCCTTTCTTCCACCAGCTTAGAAGGATCTCTCTCTCTCTCTCTCTCTCTCTCTCTCTCTCTCGTCCTTCACACGTGCTTTAATGTTAAATCTATATTGCTCTTATCCTTGATAAATTTAATTCATGCTTCTGGAGGAGGAACAGGGAAGCAGAAAGAACAGACACGGGGGTTGGG
>NC_090727.1:130475254-130480254 GCF_036898095.1 Palaemon carinicauda | reverse complement strand
CAGTAAAAAAAATATTTTTATGCAGATTCTCTTATTTTATTTTTAGTACAAAAGGTTTTATACATATTCTCTTGTTTTATTTCTAGTACAGAAAAAGTTTTATACATATTCTCTCATTTTATTTTTAGTACAGAAAAAGTTTTATACATATTCTCTCATTTTATTTTTAGTACAAAAGGTTTGATACATATTCTCTTATTTTGTTTTTAGTACAGAAAAAGTTTTATACATATTCTCTTATTTTATTTTTAGTACAAAAGGTTTCATACATATTCTCTTATTTTGTTTTTAGTAAAAAAGGTTAGATACATATTCTCTTATTTTATTTATAGTACAAAAGGTTTGATACATATTCTCTTAATTTGTTTTTAGTACAAAAGGTTTGATAAATAGATTTTCTCATTTTATTTTTTAGTACAGAAAAATTTTATACATAGATTCTTTTTTTTCATTATATGAAGAATGTCTTAATGACATGGCTTTATAAGTAACATTCCTTTTCTTGTCCTCGTAGTGGGCAAGTACCATTAGTGGAGCTCACATGGTGCACTGTGGGCAAAATAATATGATCTTTGCACCCCTTTTTATCTTTTTATTCCCCTACCTCCATTCCTGCTTCCTTTCTTCTATTTTGTTGTCCATCTTTTAACTTTGTCTTCTAGCGTGTAATTATATCGGTCCTTCTAGCACTGTTTAATCTCAGTGCTGAAAGGTCTCCTCGGCCCCAGTGTTGGGCGATTGTTACCAAATTCTATAAATCAAATGTTATTTTTGTGTGTGTAAAATTCCTGTGAGTCATTAAGAGTTATATATATATATATATATATATATATATATATATATATATATATATATAATGAAATATATATTATATATATATGTATATATATACACACATATATATTGTATGTATATTATATATATTTATATACATTTTATATATATATATATATATATATAAAATGAAATATATATTGTATATATATGTATATATATACACACATATATATTTTATGTATATTATATATATTTATATACATTATATATATATGTATATATATTTGTATATATAGGCTATATTATATACATTTATATATGTATGTATATATATATATATATATATATATATATATATATAGATATATATATATATATATATATATATATATATATATATATATGTATATATATCTTATTTTAGTAGTAATTTAACCATATAACCCTTTATGCTAGTTGCTATGATTAATATAACTTTTTACTCCGTTGTTTAAAAGTGATTTACGAGAATGTAACTTTGTATATCGCTAATGACGTGTAATAAAACGTTGTTATAGTTTACCAATAATATACCTATTTACTCCGCTATTTACGAGTGATTTTACATTTACAATTATTTACGCGTTATATAATTGTTTAGTCTGTTGTCTACGAGTAATATATTTTTACACGGGTATTTACGAGTAATATAACTTATGTCATTAAGTACGTGTAATAAACCTTTTGTCAGTTTACGGCTAGCAGACTTTCTTTGTCGTTATCTATGAATTATGTTGAATGTTTTACTTTTATCCTTTGAAATGTAGAATAAAGTCAGAAGAAAATTATATAATTATGTTAGATATCATTACAAAAGCTTTCAAATGTATAACCACTTTATGGAACGATGCATTTACAGTATAAATAATAATGAGTATTAATATGCTTGCTTATGGTAAAAAATATATTACCGTGTTTTTTATGTAAATGATATTCACTATCCCTTGCTGAATGGAGTTGCCTTAACGTGGTGAAAGAGTTTGTATATTGCCATGATCAGCAAAGCTGTACTAGTCATGGACACTCATACTAGGTGGGTTTACTATGAGCGAATAGACAAAAGTCTACCCCCATCACCAATCCGTACTGGCTATCGTGGTGATGAAAACTGGCCAAACCCCAGACATGAATAAGGACCTGTCTGAGGCCTTTGTCCTGCAGTGGACTAGAGACGGCTGCATAAATTGTTTTTGTGATATTCACAATTATATACACAATAGTTTTCATTATCTGTATATACACACTTAAAGGTTTAAAGGCCGCTCATGAAAGGCAGAGGCAAGGGACAGTGACATTGCCCTAGCAAGCAGGACAATACCATAGAGACTAACCATATATTATATGATCAGCGCCCAAGCCCCCTCTCCACCCAAGCTAGGACCAGGGAGGGCCAGGCAATGGCTGCTGATGACTAAGAAGATTGACCTGTAGGTTCCTTCAAACCCCCTACCTTAGCTGACAAGGATGGTAAGGTTGCAGACACTAATGGCACTAACGAGTCTGAGCAGGACTCGAACCCCCGCAGGCAAACACCAGGCAGAGACGTTACCAATCAGGCCACAACAACCCCAACATTCACACATGTGTGTATACCACTGGTCGTTCAATCCGCGGTGAAGTTAAACAACATAGGTCAGTACTTGAATGGGTGATCTTTGAACACCTCCAGTGAGTGGACAGGGGTCATGCAACTTCATCCCATGATTAAAGAAGGATGGTCATTATTTCTGGTGGCCCCACACCCATCAAGAAGGTTTGGGGGGGGGGGGGGGGTGGCGTGTATGGTAAGACTTCTGTTATCCAATTCCTTTTATTTTCAAGTTTTTGTCACTGCGAAATGAAAAGCTAGCTATCAGAATTTCCTGTTTCCTACTAAAAATAAGAAGAAGAAGGAGAAGGAGAAGGAGAAGGAGAAGGAGGAGAAGAAGAACTATGTCCTGTTTCCTAATAATAATAGAAGAAGAAGAAGAAGAAGGAGAAGGAGAAGGAGAAGGAGAAGGAGAAGGAGAAGGAGAAGGAGGAGGAGGAGAAGAAGAAGAAGAATGTCCTGTTTCCTACTAAAAATAGAAGAAGAAGAAGAAGAAGAAGAAGAATGTCCTGTGTCCTACTAAAAATAGAAGAAGAAGAAGAAGAAGAAGAAGAATGTCCTGTTTCCTACTAAAAATAGAAGAAGAAGAAGAAGAAGAAGAAGAAGAAGAAGAAGAAGAAGGTCCTGTTTCCTACTAAAAATAGAAGAAGAAGAAGAAGAAGAATGTCCTGTTTCCTACTAAAAATAGAAGAAGAAGAAGAAGAAGAAGAAGAAGAAGAAGAAGAAGAAGAAGAAGAAGAAGAAGGTCCTGTTTCCTACTAAAAATAGAAGAAGAAGAAGAAGAATTTCCTGTTTCCGACTAATATTAGAAGAAGAAGAAGAAGAAGAAGAAGAATGTCCTGTTTCTTACCAAAAATAGAAGTAGAAGAAGAAGAAGAAGAAGAAGAAGAAGAATGTCCTATTCCAGTGGGTGAGGGGGTTGGGCCCCTTATTAGTGCAATCCGTGTGTCTCACGCTGCGCACTGCAAGCACTATTCAACGGTCTTTGCATCGCCTTTTTAGCCCTCGCGCTTCCTTCCATCTTGCTGTGAAACTTCTGTCAACTTTTACATCGCGGTGCAATTTCGGAGTCTCTCCCCCACCACTCCCTGATGCACCTCGGTCATGGTTACCCTCCCTGGCCCCAACACCAAATTGTGTAACATCTAATCCAATCCCGAATGTCCCTGTTTTTTAAGGACAGGGAAGTCCGTGTTCATTATTACTTGACAGAAACTGAGAGGCCACTCTGTTATTCTTGACGTTCATTAGTGAAACACGCCTTCGTGAGATTTATGTGTATATATATATATCCATATATATATATATATATATATATATATATATATATATATATATATATATATATATATATATATATATATAATACACACACATATATATTATATATAATATATATATATATTATGTATATATATATGTATATAATGTATTTATGTACATATATATGTATATATATATGTATATATATATACACACATTATATAAGAGAGAGCCTTAGCTTACCTTCCTTACCTTACCTTATTCTATGTTTCCGTTCTCCTAGGTCCCTCAGTGTGAAAGCACCTCGTATATCCACCAGAGAGTTGCTAATGCATCTTGCGGTATACTTTGCATCTTCGAGAGAGAGAGAGAGAGAGAGAGAGAGAGAGAGAGAGAGAGAGAGAGAGACTTGTTATATGTATCATAGAGCATGAATTTACGAATTTAAATGTTTGTACATACATACGAACACACAATTCCATGTGCTTGCACTTAATTGATCACTGGTCATATCATTTGTAATATACACAATGTCTTCATATAGATTTTTAAGTAACACACAAACACACACACAGATTATTGCAATAAATCACACGAAATCCATTTTCCAATTGCGCGGTCTTTCATCTAGTCTGATCAACCACCTGTGGATAAGGGGTTCGTGTGGTTGATGTGATTGATGATAAATCACTTCATATGTCTCCTGTGGTAGTTTAGGGAAGAATGCAAAGGTTAATGAACAATGACATGAAAGGAGATATTACAGGACGTATTGTTAATGAGTTTATAGAAATAGATTTTTGGTGGATTATGAAAGTGATTTGATTAGTTTTATCCACGTTTATTTCCATATTGTTATTGTTATTCTCTATTTTTTTCTCACCCGGTTCTTTTTCCTCTTCTTACTGCACTGTAATTGTTCAGTGGCCACTTTCCTCTTGGTAAGGGTAGAAGAGACTCTATAGCTATGGTAAGCAGCTCTTCTAGGAGAAGGAAAGTCCAAAATCAAACCATTGTTCTCTAGTCTTGGGTAGTGCCATAGCCTCTGCACCATGGTCTTCCACTGTCTTGGGTTAGAGTTCTCTTGCTTGAGGGTACACTCGGGCACACTGTTCTATCTTATATCTTATTTCTCTTCCTCTTTTGTTAAAGTTTTTATAGTTCATAAAGTGATATTTATTTTAATATTGTTGCTCTTCCTAAAATATTTTATTTTTCCTTGTTTCCTTTCCTCACTGAGCTATTTTCCCTGTTGGAGCCCCTGGGCTTATAGCATCCTCCTTTTCCAACTAGGGTTGTAGCGTAGCGAGTAATAGTAATAATAATGATAATA
>NC_090727.1:130465254-130470254 GCF_036898095.1 Palaemon carinicauda | reverse complement strand
ATTTTAATGTTGTTACTGTTCTTAGAATATTTTTTTTTCAATTGTTGATTACTTCTCTTGTAGTTTGTTTATATCCTTGTTTCCTTCGCTCACTGGGCTATTTTTCTCTGTTGGAGCCCTTGGGCTTATAGCATCTCGCTTTTCCAACTACGGTTTGTAATCATCCATTACTTTGCATATAATTCCCATTGTAACAACTTATTTCCATAAGTTCAGGCTTATATTTACAGCTTTTTATTCAGTTCTTGCTTTATTTTTCTCTCCCACTTTATTGCTTACACTAGCCAACATTTTATCCACCTTGACATGATCTTTAGCCATGCAATTGTATATATAGTCAATTATTTTTTAGCGAGGCAGATTTGCACAGACTCGCAGCGGTGCCCTTTTAGCTCGGAAGATTTTCCTGATCGTTGATTGGTTGGACAAGATAATTCTAACCAATCAGCGAATAGGAAACTTTTCCGAGCTAAAAGGGCACCGCTGCGAGTCGGTGCAAATCTGCCTCATTAAAAGAAATTGACTATAGTGTGTATTGTATATGTATGTTATATGCATATGTATTCAGATGCAAAAAAAGTAGCATTATCGTTGCAGGTATGCCCTTTGATTCTAGCATGGACATAATACAAATAAAAAGGCAATGCTTTAAGATTCAAAGACTTCCTTCTTACTAAATCCTTTGCAATAACTCTTAATTATTAATTGTATAGTGTGTATTGTATATGTATGTTGTATGTATACGTATTCAGATGCAAAAAGTGGCTTTATCGTTGCAGGTATGCCCTTTGATTCTAACAGAATATAAATCAAAAGCCAGTGATTTAAATTTGAAAGAATGTTCTTACTAAATCCTTTGCAATAACTCATTTATTAAGGATATGGAAAAAATAGATAAGTATACTAGCAAAAGACGATCCATTAACGTGTATACTGAAGTAAATCCATGGTAACTCTCCTATAATGGTAATAATTTACCCACAGTTAGACGTCTTACGGGGGATTACGTTGTAATACAGAGAAAAGTGACCTCGGTACCGGATATCATTAAAGAAAATTAAACATTAGCGAATATTTATTGCCTTCGTCTGACCGGTGCCCCTCGCATAAGCACAATCAAAAGCTTAAGGAGCGGATAGCAATTTTTTTTTTCTTATTACAAACAAGAGAAGCATTTTTCATGGCTTTCTCCTTTGTTCAAGTGTGGTGGCAAGGAAGGAATGAGTTCTTGTTATTGTTTATTCGCTACAAATAACAATGAATTGCCAAGGAGTGGGTTAATTCTGAAGTAGCACTCTGCTTATAACACGTGAACACGCGGTATCCATCTGTGTCTACAGTATATCTATGAAATACATATCTGTATAATTATGTATATGAAAATGTATCTGAATATACAGATTACGCACGTTTTATGTATATACAGTATATCATCATCATCGTCATCAGCCGTAACTAGTCCACTGTAGGACAAAGACCTCAGACATGTCCTTCCAATCACGTCTCTTTTTGGTCTCTAGGGACCCATTCTGTTATTCTTAATGTCCATCTATTATCTGTCATTCTCATTACATATCCTGCCCATGTCCATTTTTTTTTATTACTTGTTGTTAGAATATCCTCTACTGTAGTTTGCTCTTGTATCCATGTTGTTCTTTTCTGTCTTTTAGTGTTATCCATATCATTATTCTTTCCTTAGCTCTTTGCGTTTTAACTACCTCATGGTCCAAGGCTTTAGTAAGGTTCCAAGTTTCTGTTGCATAAGTTAATGCGAGAAGGACCATCTCATTAGATACTTTTCTTTGTAGAGAAAGTGGCATTTTACTTTGCCTAATCTCATTTTCTTTACCAACAGTTCTCCATCTCATATATATTTTTTAACTTCTAGAGATTGTTAATGAATATTCACACTTCTAGAGTCTAGAGGTTCATCCATAACTTAATTGTTGTCTCTGCATTTTCTTTGAACATTATCTATAGTTTTCTTCCTATATATTTTCAGTCCTACATTTCTTTTTTGTTAAAATCTTCTATCACTAAAGATAACTGTGTGATCAAGATATCTTAAGTTTATATATATATATATATATATATATATATATATATATATATATATATATACTGTATATATATATATATATATATATATATATATATATATACAGTATATATATATATATATATATATATATATATATATATATATACTCACGTATATGTATACACGCACACAATGTGGGTGGGCTATATATAAATAAAAATATTTTTTAAAGGTTCTTCATTTACAGTACACACACATATATACATACATAGAGAGAGAGAGAGAGAGAGAGAGAGAGAGAGAGAGAGAGAGAGAGAGAGAGAGAGAGAGAGAGAGAGACACACACACACGAGTAGAAAAGAATTAAAGAAAGACTCGAACACACACTTTCCTGTTATATCGTCCATGATCGATACTACACCACGTTTTCTCCCTTCCCTCAAATTACACACACACACACACACACACACACACACACACACACACACAGCAAGGTCAGAATCATCCGTTATCATGACATGCACGCTGTGATTCGATGTAATCCTCATTAACTCTTACTTTACTGCCATTCGGGAGACTCCTTACCGGAAAATTCAAGTCTTATTCGTGTTCCTTTTGGGTATTTTTGCGCTATTGTTGATTCGCTAGTTTTTTTATATTTTTGGAAATTACGTTTTATGCATTTTTTACGTTTTTGTTATTATTATTATTATTATTATTATTATTATTATTATTATTATCATTGTCACTGTTATTATTGTTATTAATATTATTGGCACAGCATTTATTATTATTATTATTATTATTATTATTATTATTATTAATGGTACAACATTTATTATTATGATTATTATTATTGCTGTCGTCGTCGTCGTCGTCGTTGTTGTTGTTGTTGTTGTTGTTAGCTAAGCTGTAACCATAGTTGGAAAATCAAAATGCTATAATCTCAAGGGCCACAACTGGTAAGGGGCAGTACGGAAAAGAATGAAGTAAAATTTAAACTATCAATTGAGAAAAAAAATAGTATGTTGATACACTACTTTATAAATGTGTTTTCCTGTGAATAATATTATCAGCAAAATATTAGTGGGTTAATGCTGATATAACAATGCTTTGTTTCATATTTAGATTCTTAAGTGAAAACACACACACTCTCTCTCTCTCTCTCTCTCTCTCTCTCTCTCTCTCTCTCTCTCTCTCTCTCTCTCTCTCTCTCTCTCTCCCAAGACCTTGATAGCTAGAGCGAAGTATGTACTAGCAGTATGTACGTCATTTTTTATAAATATGGAAATGGTGTTCGTAAACCTTTTTGGTCCTTTAAGCATTCCGTATTTATATTCATAAAACTTATTTCTCTTAATATTTTTATCCATATCTCTACCAAAATTCAATTTTGTTTAACAGTCTTGTTTTACGTAGGAATTATGTCAGTGTGATTACCGATCATCAGTTTTGCATAACTTATTCCTATTAATAGTATTTTTTTTTGTCTGCTAACCATCAATTTTACTTAACCTTGCCTTGTTTTACCAAAGCTTGGAATTATGTCAGTTTCGTTTGTCACATTTTACTACATTTGGCTTCTCATGAGGTGAAGAATTAGAAGAAAAGAAATGAGACCCTGTTTTTTTCCTGGTTTATGACCCATTGGAAGCGTCCCTACATGGCGCTCTCCGGACTGGGGTTCGAGTCCCGCTCAAATTCGATAGTTTCTTTAGTGTCTGTAACCTTACCATCCTTGTCAGCTATGGAGAGGGTGTTTGGGGGTAGCCAATAGGTCTATCTGCTGAATCATCAGTAGCTATTGCCTGGTCCTTACTGGTCCTATCATGGATGGAGTGGGGTCTTGTGCGCTGATCATTTGAATATATGGTCAGTCTCTGGGACATTATCCTTCTTGATAGGGCAATGTCACTGTCCCTTGCTTCTGCCATTCACGAGTGGCCTTTAACCTTCTGGTAGATTAATATTTAGGTCAGAATAGGGTTTTTAGTGTTGAGGGTTTTTTATTTGAATATTGCTCACACAATATCCCGTGAGGTGCACTGTAGGCACTATTTGCACCCATCTTTTACCTTTTTTTTTATTTATTTTATATATTTTTTTTTTTTACTTACGATCCACCTTCGTTTCTCCTTTTCGTTGTTGAATATGAAGATTTTCCTTGACATCGCAACTGGAATGGCTCCCACGGCCCCAGTGCTGGTCCGCATGTCTCACACTCATAATTCTAAATCCAATTTTTGAGGAATATATTAACTAATCGTTTGTTACGTTTTCAATTAATATTTCTAAATTACCAATATTTCATCTTATTATGTTTTTCTCGCCAAGAAATACTGAATAATTTTCAGTATTTTTATATATTTAGTCTTAATTATCATAATTTATGTTGGTGGTTTATAAGAAAAAGATTTATACAGAGAAATGATGACCTCGAATTTTTTATCGAGTATTTGTTGTTGAATGATCAATAACAATTTATTTTTACTTGTTTTTGCAGTTTTTTGTAATTGAAATATATTTTTTATTCATCAGTTGAAATCATGATCAATATAATTAGGTAATTATAATGTTTATCGGTTGCAGAAAGATATCAATCTTCTAATTATGGAGACAAAACTTAATCGCTAAGTCACCCATCGAAATCTTTAGTAATCATTTTCTTTGGAATTATGACGAGGGAAGAAAACGGTATTATCGTGGATTTTATGGTGTACTATTATATTATAAGAGTAAGCGTTCCGTTAGTTACTAACTATTAGTAATATTTTATTGGGTACAGACCTTAGATATTTTTTGTTTTCTGTTCAGCTGTAAAAGTTTTCACCTGCTAATTTGGAAATTTCAAAGAAAAATTTTGATAATAGGGCATAAGAGGACAATATTAGGGGACTGGAACGACATGATTGAATTATGTGATTTTTTCAAACTTTTTTTTTTTATTTTTTATTTTAAC
>NC_090727.1:130455254-130462754 GCF_036898095.1 Palaemon carinicauda | reverse complement strand
TCCAACAGGGAAAATAGCCCAGTGAGGAAAGGAAATAAGGAACTACAAGAAAAGTAATTAACAGTTAATATAGCATATTTTAAGAATAGTAACAACAGTAAAATATACATTCCATATATAAACTATAAAAACTAAAAAAAGAGGAAAGAGGAATAAGATAGTGTGCCCGAGAAGTTTTATAAATTCCTACATAGCGTTTAATCAGAAGCAAAGACGGATAATGAGATTTTTCAAGGTTATTTCTTTCACGGTTGATGAAGCGTAACTGAATAAAAAATAATCGTTTTCTGGGATGACGACCTTGAGTGACGTCAGTGTCCCTTTTCCCCGTTAAGATGGGGAATCTGTTTTTATTGTTATTGCAATCGATTGCATAAGATGTAATAAATTTGTGTTTTTTTTCGTTTATTGATTGTTTATTGTTAAGATTTAAAGGGATGATTCTGTGTTGTAACTTGCAACCATTTCAGTTTAACTTGCAACCATTTAAGTTAAAATTGCAACCATTTCAGTTAAACTTGCAGCCATTTCAGTTGAACATGCAACCGTTTCAGTTGGACTTGCATCCAGTTCAGTTGAACTTGCAGCCTCTTCAGTTGAACTTTCAACCCTTTTAGTAGGACTTGCAATAATTTCAGTAGGACTTGCAACCCTTTCAGTAGGACTTGCAACCCTTTTAGTAGGACTCAATCATTTCAGTAGGACTTGCAACCCTTTCCGTAGGACTTGTAAACCTTTCAGTAGGACTTGCAATCATTTCAGTAGGACTTGCAACCCTTTCAGTAGGACTTGCAATTATTTCATTTGGATTTGCAATTGTTTCATTTGGATTTGCAATTGTTTCATTTGGTCTTTCAATCATTTCAGGTGGACTTGCAATCATTTCAGTAGGACTTGCAAACCCTTTCAGTAGGACTTGCAGTAATCTCAATTGGACTTGCAACCCTTTCAGTAGGACTTGCAACCCCTTCAGTTGGACTTTCAACCCTTACAGTAGGACTTGCAATTATTTCAGTTGGACTTGCAACCCTTTCAGTAGGACTTTCAACCCTTTCAGTAGGACTTGCAATAATTTCAGTAGGACTTGCAACCCTTTCAGTAGGACTTGCAATGATTCCAGTTGGACTTGCAACCATTTCAATAGGACTTGCAACCCTTTCAGTAGGACTTGCAATAATTTCAGTTGACTTGCAACCCTTTCAGTAGGACTTTCAACCCTTTCAGTAGGACTTGCAATAATTTCAGTAGGACTTGCAACCCTTTCAGTAGGACTTGCAGTGATTCCAGTTGGACTTGCAACCATTTCAATAGGACTTGCAACCCTTTCAGTAGGACTTGCAATTATTTCAGTTGGACTTGCAACCATTTCAGTAGGACTTGCAACCCTTTCAGTAGGACTTTCAATCATTTCATTTGGATTTGCAATTATTTCGTTTGGTCTTTCAATCATTTCAGGTGGACTTGCAACCATTTCAGTAGGACTTGCTCACCATTTCAGTAGGACTTGCAATAATTTCAATTGGACTTGCAACCCTGTCAGTAGGACTTGCAACCCCTTCAGTAGAACTTTCAACCCTTTCAGTAGGACTTGCAATAATTTCAGTTGGACTTGCAGTGATTTCAGTTGGGCTTGCAATCATTTCAGTTGAACTTGTAACCATTTCAGTTGGACTTGCAGCCATTTCAGTTGAACTTACAACCACTTCAGTTGAACTTGCAACCCTTTCAGTTGGACTTGCAACCATTTTAGTTGAACTTGCAAGCCATTCTGTAGACTTGCAGCCATTTCAGATGAAATTGTGACCATTCAAGTTGAATTTTGCAACCATTTTGGTTGAACTTGCGACCATTTCATTTCAACTTGCGACCATTTCAGTTAAACTTGCAACCATTTCAGATGAAATTTCAACCATTTCAGTTAAACTTGCAACCATTTCAGATGAAATTGCAACCATTTCAGTTGGACTGGCATCCAGTTCAGTTGAACCTGCAACCATTTCAGTTGAACTGGCAACCATTTCAGTTGGACTTGCAACCATTTCAGTTGAACTTGCAACCATTTCAGTTGAACTGGCAACCATTTCAGTTGGACTTGCAACCATTTCAGTTGAACTGGCAACCATTTCAGTTGGACTTGCAGCCATTTCAGTTGAACCTGCAACCATTTCAGTTTATCATTACTGTAATATTTTTTGCAAAGGAGCTTGTTACGTAGACCTCAATGACAATTATAATTACAAGGGTATGGAGTACGAATATGTCAATTACAATTAATTTTCAATTAATTTCTTGCTGTATTTAATTATTTTTGATAATAATTGTTGCTAAAATTTGAATGATTTGGAATTGCATTTGCATAAATGAGAATGTCACTCTCTGGAGTCACCTTCGTAAATCACAGCTATCAGATTGAGAGGCAATTTTTTTTTTTTTTTTTACAAAGGAAATCTAAAATCTAAACTTACTAACCATGAAGGTTTTTTTTTTTTTTTTTTTTTTTTTTTTTTTCAAAATCTAAAATCTAAACTTACTAACCATGAAGTTTTTTTTTTTTTTTTTTTTTTTTTTACAAAGGAAATCTAAAATCTAAACTTACTAACCATGAAGGTTTTTTATTTATTTTTATTTTTTTTTCAAAGGAAATCTAAAATCTAACCTTACTAACCATGAAGGTGATATCGAGATATTTGAAATAGGTAAAATACAATTAAATTCGCTTGAGTTGATGATACAATAGTATATTGACAAACATGGGCTATACATTTTAGATATGCATATATTATATGAATATGGTTGCATGCATTTGTTACTTATAGTCATTAGTAGGTAGTAGGTTGGCCAGGGCACTAGCCAGCCGTTCAGATACTACTGCTAGAGCTATGGGTGCCTTTGAATGGCCAGACAGCACTACATTGAATATTTTTCTTTGGTTACGGTTTATGTTTCTTTTGCCTACTCACTCACCGAATAGTCTGCCCTATACTTACCACAATCTCCTCTGTCGGCATACACCTAACAACACTGAGATTACCAAACAATTCTTCTTCGCTAGGGTAGATGAGACTCTTTAGCTATGGTAAGCTGCTCTTCTTGGAGAGGGACACTAAAAAAATCAAACCATTGTTCTCTAGTCTTCGGTAGTGCCATAGCCTCTGTACCATGGTCTTCCACTGTCTATGGGGGTACACTCGGGCATGCTTATCTATCTTACTTCTCTTACTCTTATTGTTTTATTTTTTTTATGAAGGTTTTATAGTTTATATGTGAAGGATCTAATTTGATATTGTTACTATTTTTGAAATATTTTATTTTAATTATTTATTCTCTTGTTGTTTATCTATTTCCTTGTTTTCTTTTCTCACTGGGATATTTTACCCCGTTGGAGCCCCTGGGCTTATAGCATCTTGCTTTCCCAACTATAGTCCATTTCTTTTAGCGAGGCATATTTGCACCAACTCGCAGCGGTGCCCTTTTAGCTCTGAAAAGTTTCCTGATCGCTGATTGGTTGGACAAGATAATTCTAACCAATCATCGATCAGGAAACTTTTCCGAGCTAAAGGGGAACCCCAGCGAGTCGGTGCAAATATGCCTCGCTAAAAGAAATGGACTATAGGGTTATAGCCTAGCTTATAATCCCCGACCTTATTTCCGGACGGGGGCTCTAAAACAGTCAGTCATAGCCCCAAGATATTTTCTCCATATGAACAAAAGGTAAACCTCAGAAACTGCTTTGATAAAAGGGGACAGTCAATGATAAACTTAGAGCTAAAGTTGATATAAATAACATCAATGGAGAGAGAGAGAGAGAGAGAGAGAGAGAGAGAGAGAGAGAGAGAGAGAGAGAGAGAGAGAGAGAGAGAGAGAGTTACAAGGATTTTGAATGTCTCAAAGACGTTTTAGTCCACCTGCGGAGTCTCCATTTGCTCTTTGGTAGAGCGATTTAGTTTAAGCATTTAGAGAGTTCTTATGATCTTGTCTAACTTATTCTTGAACTCGTTTACCATGTTACTGTTGACTACATCCGCTGGAAGTCTATTCCAAGTATTTGCTATTTTGTATGGAGAGAGAGAGAGAGAGAGAGAGAGAGAGAGAGAGAGAGAGAGAGAGAGAGAGAGAGAGAGAGCCTTACCTTATTTTTTTTTTGTTTTTTTTTTTTTTTTGTTTGGGTTCCCCCAGGTCCCTCAGTGTGAGGCACCTCGTATATCCACCATAGAGAGAGAGAGAGAGAGAGAGAGAGAGAGAGAGAGAGAGAGAGAGAGAGAGAGAGAGAGAATTTTCCAGCTATTGTAAATCTTTTTAGATGTGAAATCTCTTTCTCTACGCAACAAAGATTTAAGAAATAATAGATAGGGCGTTTTTCCTTCTGTTTTTTTTTTTTTTTTTTTTTTTTTTTTTTTTTTTTTTTATGAATTATCTTCAATGAAGAGTGTTGTAGACGGTAGACTAATCGTCCTTTACCTGAATACGCTTTGCATGTTAAGTAAACTCCAATTACTAGATGCAAATTTCATCTTTGTTTTCTTTACGAGATTTACATACAATTAATTTACGAAGGATATTACAGTACTCACAATTATAGGTAAAATGAATACTTAAGGACACCCGAATAACACACAGATTAACTGCTAACTAATTTGCTTTAATTGTTGAGAAGACCAAAGGACTGTTCTATGAGTAAAAAGGTTAATCTTAATATTTGGGTTTTGAAGTTATCATCTTGGCAAAGAGAGACCAAAGGACTGTTATATAGGTGCAAATGTTAATAATCCCAATATTTAATTTTCGAAATTATTATCCTGGCAAAGACAAAAGTACTATCATATAAGTAAAAATGTTGATAATATTAATTTTAAATTTTTTAAATGATTCAAAAGGACTGTCTTATAAGTAAAAATGTTAATAATATTAATTTTGAGTTTTTGAAATGATCGTCCTGTAATAGACCAAAGGGCTGTTATATAGGTAAAAGGGTTAATAATCTTAATATTTAATTTTTTAAATGATTATCCTGGCAAAGACCAAAGGACTGTAATATAAGTAAAAATGTTAATAATATTAATTTTTAATTTTGAAATGATTTTTCTGGAAAAGACCAAAGGACTTTTCTACAAAAAAAAAAAGGTTAGTCTTAAATTTAATTTTTAATTTTTTGCAATGATTATTTTATCAGACCAAACGACTGCTATCTTAACTTTTAATTTTTAAATGATTATTTTATCAAACCAAATGACTGCTATATAGGTAAAAAAGGTTAACAAGTAGTTATGAAAATTAAAGGAGATATATCAGCCAAACTGGTTATATCTCCATGCCAGTTTCACCAGTTAGTCAAATACCTTTTTAATTGATAGCCGATAACATCATCTTACTTGGCTGTTACCTAAATGGACTTTAGCTGTATGGCTATTTGTTAAAACAGAGAGAAACTATTAAACGTCGTTGTAGGTGGATTGCTGAAGATTTAATTATTTCTTTCTACTTTTTTTTTTATCTGGGTATTTTACGTAATGAGTCGTTACTTGAATTATGTAACAGGAATTGTATGGTTGAATGTACAGTTGGATACATGAATTCATGTTATACCTCGTCCTAAAAAAGTGCACCAACCACACCCTTACTGCGCGGTGAGTTCCTATGTTATCCCTGCTCTCCACCCCTGTCATCTCTCCATACGCTATCTGTTTGGTTACTCACCACGAAGTAAGGGTTTGATAGGATATACTTCGGAGTGAGGTGTGCCAGGGAATCTGTGTCCAAGTGTACATGGGATTTTGCTTGTAAGAAATGTATACAATGAAGCTATGTACAAAGGATTATGGTCGTGAGCATTGTACACGAAGAATATATGTACATGACCCTTATGTCATGTACATAGCTTTTTGTTGTACATATTGAAGCTATGTACATATGATTAATGTCGTGAGCATTGTGCATAACGAAGCTATGCACATAGGCTTTTGATCGTGAGGGAGGAGGAGGAGGAAATAGAAAGGAAGATACGGAAGTAGAAGAGGAGGATGAGGGTGTGGGAGAAGAGGATGAAAAGGAGAGGTAGGATGGGGAAGTAGGAGAGGAGGATGAAGAAGTAGAAGAGGATGAAAAGGAGGAGAACAGGGTGAGGATGATGATGATGATGAAAAGGAGAGGTAGGATGGGGAAGTAGGAGAGGAGGATGAAGTAGAAGAGGGTGAAGATGTAGGAGAAGAGGATGATGATGATGATGATGATGAAAAGGATGGGTAGGATGGGGAATAAGAGGGTAGGATGAGGAAGTAGAAGAAGAGAGAGGAAAAGGAAAAGGAGAAGGATTAGAATAAGGAAGAGGGGGATAAAGAGTGGTTGGATGAGGAAAAGGAAGAGGATGAAAAGGAAGAAGAAGGGTTTAAGGATGAGGATCAGGTAGAAGGATGTGAAAGGGAGGGAGCGAAATGAATGTGTAACCTTGCCTCTGTTGTAGCAATGACATTTGCAGGCGGAAGAGAGAGAGAGAGAGAGAGAGAGAGAGAGAGAGAGAGAGAGAGAGAGGAGAGAGAGAGAGAGAGAGAGAGAGGAGAGAGAGAGAGAGAGAGAGAGAACCTATTTGACATATGCCGATGAGGCAAACTGGATTTTTGCCGGGCCTACGATGGACGACTAAAACGAGCTCACGCGCGCGCACTCACATAATTCTTTAATCTATATGGTTTATGAGCATTGTGGATATAATGTATATATATATATATATATATATATATATATATATATACATATATATATAAATATATATACATATGTATATACATATAGATATAAATACACACACATATATATAATATATATATATATATATATATATATATATATATATATATATATAAATATATATATATATATATACATATAAATATATATACATACATACATACATATATATATATATATATATATATATATATATATATATATATATATATATATATATATACATATTTATGAATCCTTAAATGAGGTAAAGGCGAGAAAATCATATAATATGAGCTCCCCAAAAAGCTATCGATCAATAGAAAAAAGCTTGTACGAAATTTGAATATGACGACAATTCTCACCCCTATATTTATTCAGATGTTTTTAAAGGATTATGAGGTGAGAAGATGACAGGTGTTATCGAAGAAAGATGACAGAATCTTAAGGGAAGACGACTTTATATTTTTTAAATTTTCGTGGGTAATAATAAATAAGATTGAATGATTATCATACTTAGAACTAGGGAAAAGAAGTTTTTTAGGGGAAGAATTCTATTCTATATAGGAAGGATACTTCAATTTTTTTGGGTAATTAGTGAGCAAATATAAGCAAGGAAGAACATATATATTAATGACAAAATGAAGATTTTAACACTTAAGGTAATAAAAAAATGCTAATGAATGAAGAGAACAAAGTCTTAGCCAATCAGCGGCAAGTTTACATCCTGAAGAATTAAGAACAGCGGTGTTTTTAACCAATCAGAGACAAAATTACTTC
>NC_090727.1:130406452-130448952 GCF_036898095.1 Palaemon carinicauda | reverse complement strand
TTACATTTTTTTTTTTTAATTTATTTATTATTAACAGTGTGGCCTCAACAGAGCTAAAGCCGGAGTAGCCAGAACGAGTGGCAGTTTGGTTAAATAAGGTCTTGAAACTGACCAGTCCTGCGAATGTGGAGAAAATACTCAGACCATTAATCATATTCTCCTATCTTGCCCACTATCTCATGCTTTGGACAACTCTGACTTAGTTAATGTCAATGAAAGAACGTTTCAATGTTTAGCTGTTTGTCGTGATAAACTATGTATGACGATTTCAAAACTATGTGAAACGTACATGATTTTGTATTAGATATTTATTTTGATATTTATTTTAATGTTGTTACTGCTCTTAAAGTATTTTATTTTTCCCTTTTGGAGTCCCTGGGTTTATAGCATTCTGCTTTTCCAATCAGGGCTGTAGCTTAGCAATTATTAATAATAATAATAACAATCACATTAGCAATAACAATAACAATAATAATAATAATAATAATAATAATAATAATAATAATAATAATAATAATAATAATAATAATAATAATAATGATAATAAAAGTTATAATTACAGCATGAAACTGGACAATTAAACTCACAGATGTTCTCATCAGTGATTATTAATATTTAGTTCTGTTTTGGAATTCAGTTTAAGAAAAAATAGAAGAATTTTCATGCTGCCAGATGTATACATACATACATATACCAAAGGCACTTCCCCCAATTTTGGGGGGTAGCCGACATCAACAAGAAACAAAACAAAAAAGGGGACCTCTACTCTCTACGTTCCTCCAGCCTAACCAGGGACTCAGCCGAGTTCAGCTGGTACTGCTAGGGTGCCACAGCCCAACCTCCCACATTTCCACCACAGATGAAGCTTCATACTGCTGAGTCCCCTACTGCTGCTACCTCCGCGGTCATCTAAGGCACCGGAGGAAGCAGCAGGGCCTACCGGAACTGCGTCACAATCGCTCGCCATTCATTCCTATTTCTAGCACGCTCTCTTGCCTCTCTCACATCTATCCTCCTATCACCCCGAGCTTTCTTTACACCATCCATCCACCCAAACCTTGGCCTTCCTCTTGTACTTCTCCCATCAACTCTTGCATTCATCACCTTCTTTAGCAGACAGCCATTTTCCATTCTCTCAACATGGCCAAACCACCTCAACACATTCATATCCACTCTAGCCGCTAACTCATTTCTTACACCCGTTCTCACCCTCACCACTTCGTTCCTAACCCTATCAACTCGAGATACACCAGCCATACTCCTCAGACACTTCATCTCAAACACATTCAATTTCTGTCTCTCCATCACTTTCATTCCCCACAACTCCGATCCATACATCACAGTTGGTACAATCACTTTCTCATATAGAACTCTCTTTACATTCATGCCCAACCCTCTATTTTTTACTACTCCCTTAACTGCCCCCAACACTTTGCAACCTTCATTGACTCTCTGACGTACATCTGCTTCCACTCCACCATTTGCTGCAACAACAGACCCCAAGTACTTAAACTGATCCACCTCCTCAAGTAACTCTCCATTCAACATGACATTCAACCTTGCACCACCTTCCCTTCTCGTACATCTCATAACCTTACTCTTACCCACATTAACTCTCAATTTCCTTCTCTCACACACCCTTCCAAATTCTGTCACTAGTCGGTCAAGCTTCTCTTCTGTGTCTGCTACCAGTACAGTATCATCCGCAAACAACAACTGATTTACCTCCCATTCATGATCATTCTCGCCTACCAGTTTTAATCCTCGTCCAAGCACTCGAGCATTCACCTCTCTCACCACTCCATCAACATACAAGTTAAACAACCACGGCGACATCACACATCCCTGTCTCAGCCCCACTCTCACCGGAAACCAATCGCTCACTTCATTTCCTATTCTAACACATGCTTTACTACCTTTGTAGAAACTTTTCACTGCTTGCAACAACCTTCCACCAACTCCATATAACCTCATCACATTCCACATTGCTTCCCTATCAACTCTATCATATGCTTTCTCCAGATCCATAAACGCAACATACACCTCCTTACCTTTTGCTAAATATTTCTCGCATATCTGCCTAACTGTAAAAATCTGATTCATACAACCCCTACCTCTTCTAAAACCACCCTGTACTTCTAAGATTGCATTCTCTGTTTTATCCTTAATCCTATTAATCAGTACTCTACCATACACTTTTCCAACTACACTCAACAAACTAATACCTCTTGAATTACAACACTCATGCACATCTCCCTTACCCTTATATAGTGGTACAATACATGCACAGACCCAATCTACTGGTACCATTGACAACACAAAACACACATTAAACAATCTCACCAACCATTCAAGTACAGTCACACCCCCTTCCTTCAACATCTCAGCTTTCACACCATCCATACCAGATGCTTTTCCTACTCTCGTTTCATCTAGTGCTCTCCTCACTTCCTCTATTGTAATCTCTCTCTCATTCTCATCTCCCATCACTGGCACCTCAACACCTGGAACAGCAATTATATCTGCCTCCCTATCATCCTCAACATTCAGCAAACTTTCAAAATATTCCGCCCACCTTTTCCTTGCCTCCTCTCCTTTTAACAAACTTCCATTTCCATCTTTCACTGTCTCTTCAATTCTTGCGCCGGCCTTCCTTACTCAATTCTTGCGCCGGCCTTCCTTACTCTCTTCACTTCTTTCCAAAACTTCTTCTTATTCTCTTCATATGACTGACCCAGTCCCTGACCCCACCTCAGGTCAGCTGCCCTCTTTGCCTCATGTACCTTGCGCTTTACTTCCACCTTTTTCTCTCTATATTTTTCATACTTCTCTATACTATTACTCTGCAGCCATTCTTCAAAAGCCCTCTTTTTCTCTTCCACTTTTACTTTCACTCCTTCATTCCACCATTCACTGCCCTTCCTCATGCTGCCTCCAACAACCTTCTTGCCACATACATCACTTGCAATCCCAACAAAATTTTCTTTTGCTAACTTCCACTCCTCCTCTAAATTACCAGTTTCTCTTACTCTCACCTCGTCATATGCCATTTTCAACCTTTCCTGATATTTACTTTTTACCCCCGGTTTTATTAGCTCTTCAACCCTCACTAGCTCCCTTTTACATCCACCTACTCTATTCCCCCACTCTTTTGCTACAACTAATTTTCCTTCCACCAAAAAATGATCAGACATACCGTTAGCCATACCCCTAAACACGTGCACGTCTTTCAATCTTCCAAACATTCTTTTAGTTATCAACACATAATCCATTAATGCCCTTTCTACTACTCTTCCATTTGCCACTCTTACCCTTGTATACTTATTTTTATCTTTCTTTTTAAAAAAGCTAGCACTTATTACCATCTCTTGTTCAACACACATATCTACCAGTCTCTCACCACTCTCATTTTCACCTGGTACGCCATACTTCCCAATGACACCTTCTACCTCTCCAGCGCCCACTCTAGCATTTAAGTCACCCATAACAACTACATAATTCCTTCTACCCAGTCCTTCTACACACCTAGTTAATTCATTCCAGAACTCATTCCGCTCTTCTTCACTTTTCTCACTACCTGGCCCATACGCACTGACAAACGCCCAACATTCCCTACCCAACCTAACCCTTACCCACATTAACCTAGATGATATCTCCTTCCATTCCACTACTTTACCTGTCATCCATTCACTCAGCAATAAAGTCACACCCTCTCTCGCTCTTCCCCTTTCAATCCCAGACACTCTACCAGACATTTCACCAAACATCACTTCACTCTTTCCTTTCATCTTTGTCCCACACAAGGCCAATACATCCATCCTTTTACTTCTAAACATACTTCCGATCTCACATCTTTTACTCTCTATCGTACTACATCCACGCACATTCAAAGACCCCAAAACTAGAGTGCGGGGAGCAGTCACTCTCCCCCCAGCTCCATCTCTTTGATGATGTCTCACAGGAATTTCAATTTTGGATTATAGATATATATTTTAGGTGAGGAAAAAATATAAAACCTGTCTTCTTGAGATGAGATCTCATGGATTATAGAGAATTGTTTTCAAACTTTTATGAATTTAAGTTTTTCCAGAAGAAAAATTTTATAAGGAAAAACCACAATCTTAATGGGAAATTCTCCGTAAAAATATACTGTTCTCAACCGTATTTCAGTATAATACAGGCGACCGTAATTTGACCTTACTTTTTTTTTTTTTTATCTTTTACGAGTTGGGGACCGTAATATTACGTCAATATATCCGTTTTTAAAACGGTAAATGCCTGGAATAAATGTTGTCAGACATTTGCCTTGGTATTTTTTTAATGCTAATTTTTAATTGTTCCCTGCACGAAACAAATATTGACTAAAGGAAAATAGTTTAGCTTATGCCAGAAGAATAACTGTAGAATTTTTTCAATTCTAAGAAAAATTATTTTTTGGGGAACAAAGATATCAGTAGACTAAGTCGAATTTGCGTGAAGTTATTTTAAATTTTAAGATTGCGTAAGGGTCTCGAAGTAGGAGATGATGAATGGAGAAGTATTGAATTAAAAGCTCAAGATAGAGTCTACTGGCGAAATCTAACCGAGGCCCTTTGCGTCAATAGGCGTAGGAAGAGATGATGATGATGATGAAAAAATCTTAAGAATATATTCTATGGGTAAATGTCAATAAGATTGACCTTCCATATGTTCTAGGTTATAACTACATCTGAGATAGCAATAGGGTAACGAGGTGGGCAAAAGTCTCCACTTTTGATAGCATTGGAAATATTTCTGATAAAGAGAGACTGAAAACAAGCTATGATTGATAAAGTAGTTGTGCTGCATTTTTCGTCTATTTTTCCCCAAATCTAACCGAGGCCCTTTGTGTCAATTGTCGTAGGAGATGATGATGATGATGATGATGATGAGGAGGAGGAGGAGGAGGAGGAGGAGGAGGAGGAGGAGGTGGATGATGATGATGATGATGACGATGACGGTGAGGATGATGATGATGATGATGATGAGGAGGAGGAGGAGGAGGAGGAGGTGATGATGAAGGGTCTCGAAAAACGAAATATAACGAAGGGCAGCCCATTGACTCTGGGCTGGTTCTCCTTTTTCGGAAGGGGAAATTTATCATTTTAGGAGCTAGCAAGTAGTCGTAACAATAATTATGTTTATTAAAAAAAGATTATTCTAATTCCAAAACCAAATTAAAGTACTAAAAAAAAAGGCTTTTCGTTTGGGAAAATTGAGATGATTTTATTGATACAAAATTTTTTGTAATTGACATTTGATCACAATTATGGAGTTAGGAAAATTTAGAAATACATTAGAACAGTTGATTTTAGATAAGAAAAATTGAGATTTCATAAGCAAAAACTTTGTAATTATTAAAAAAATTGAATTCTGTAATGAAAGGCACAAGGAGATTTATTATGAAAAAATATCCCAAAAAAATATTGCTGACATACATATCTTAAGTTTTGTGTTTTATGGGCTCCTTAGCCCCAGGACCTCAGACCCCACAAATAAGATCAAATCTTCCCGAAGATCATTTGGTTTGGTCTGGTTTTTTAGTCTTATTAAAAAGAATATAATTTCAAAATTCTTATTATATTATATATATTATATTATATTATATTACATTATATTATATTATATTATATTATATTTTTTCCTTGAAACATGTCCCCGTCCCCCAAAAAAGGATGTGACATTTAACCTAAGAAAAAAGTCTTAAGAATACATTCTATGGGTAAATGTCAATAAGATTGGCCTTCTATATATTCCAGGTTATAACTACATCTGAGATAGCTACAGTGTAACGAGGTGGGCAAAAGTCCCCGGTTTTGATAGCATGGGAAATATTTCTGATAAAGCGAGACAGAAAACAAGCTATGATTGATAAAGTAGTTGTGCTGCATTTTTCGTCTATTTATCCCCATTTTGGGTGTGGTTTTCTGTTTGATCTTGGGAAGTGATGTTGGATTTTCATTCTTTTGTCTGTATAAAATTGTATTTTCGATTAATAATTATTATAATATCCCATAATTGTTTTAGACGTATAGGACAATCTATTATCAATTCGGCTGGGATGAAGCTGCTAGGCTATATAAGGTTTTCCAACTCAGTTGCCTCTTACAGCCTGTATACATGTGTGTAACAATAATACTCTACGGAGAATAAACTCCACCTTAGCCTTGCCGTCGTCCAACCCAAAGTCAGCTAGACTTTTAAACTCTCTACTGGGCCTCTTGTAATTTGCTCCTTCCTTTGGTTCAGGGAAAGTTATCAAAGTAATCTAGAATCTTATATTACTCACAGTTTTGATGATTGTGCCACCAGTGCGCTTCACGCGGTACACTAAAGGCATTACTTAAGCAAGTCTTTGCTGTGTTTCTTCATCCTATATACCTCCTATTCGTTTTCTTTCTTACACATAGCTCCTTCAATCTTTCAGAATCTAACTCTTTGGGATTTTTCTCCAGTTGCATTTTGACCCTGAGTGACCTCACTTCCTAGCGACGGGACATATTTTCCAAATTATAAGATAAAAAAATGATATTACCGCCATGTTTGAGGGCGTGAGCGGACTTCAAGTGATAGCGAGAGTACCGAGTAAGGATAAGTTAACGGAAATTACTTTGATCTTACCGCTGTCCTTCAGTTTGCTATTCCAGTTCTTATGCATTCTCTTCCCCAAGGTCGTCTGCGATGACGAGGTGGAACAATGAGGTCCCAGGTTTTTGCTAATTGGATATAATGTCCTATTGTGTTTTCTTCATAGAAATCTCCTTCATGGACGTTTAAGAGCTGGAATGGGCAGGGCCTGAGCTATAACTGAAAAAAAAACTGGAAATTGTATGGTTTAAAAATCACATAATTACAGGACTGGATTTTTTTTTTTCGTCTGGAATGAAGATTGTAAGCCTCCCATTTATCATTTGGTTTTATATTAAACAGGAAATTGTATCCAATTTTTTTTTTTTATTTATTTTTATTTATTTATTTTTTTTTTTTAAGTATTGATCTATGTTGAAGAGAGGAAGGAATCCCTTAATTTTGTTTCGACGATTCATAGTTTTTAGAAAATATAATTTTCGGCAACCTTTTTGTACATTTAGGGATTTTTTTTTTTAAATTTTGAGCGAGTGAGTTGGTGGCCGGACAATAACGAGCGAAGCAAGGTAGTAATTAGCAATTTACATCTGCTATATTGTCAAGGCCATAAATGAAATTTATAATAGTGACATATTTTTAGTGTCATTTTTTAAGATTTACTGAAACCGTATTATCATCATCATCATCTCCGACGCAAATTGACGCAAAGGATCTCCGTTAGATTTCGCCAGTCTTCTCCATCTTGAGCTTTTAATTCAATACTTCTCCATTCATTATCATCTACTTCACACTTCATAGTGCTCAGCCATGTAGGCCTGGGTCTTCCAAATCTAGTGTCTTGTGGAGCCCAATTAAATGTTTTGGTGAACCAATCTCTCTTGGGGAGTGCTAAGAGCATACAGAAACCATCTCTATATTTTGTTGAAATTTAAGGGGGTTGGCCTGGCTACCCCATCAGGTCTTGTGAAAAAACCCTGCTAAATATATCCGATATCTGTTAAATGATTAAATCTGAATCTAACTATGTAGTTTTGTGGAAAGGTTAAGTATCTGAAAAATTGTTATATCTTAGTAAACATTTTTGTGAAAAGGTTAAAAAAAATGTTCTCATTAATCTTATCCATTATTTAGTCTAGAACGAAGAGGAGATCGGCTACATTGTTATCGTATACAGTATACCTACACAAAATTAATCAACAGCACGTCGAGTATTCTGACATAAATCACGCCTTTCACCTCTATTTTTAAAGCATATTTGAATAGTCTTTCTGTACTTGGGCCCTTTACCGTCACTTTCTCAGCCACACCTATATCAAAACATCTAAAGCAACTCCGTATTTTGTCCACCTGTCTCCCTTCTCCTTTTCTGTGCTACAACAAAGTCACATTAAAGGTTTTTTTTTTTTTTTTTTTTTTTTTTACTCCTGTTTCTTTGAAACATTCATTTTCTGTATTTTTTATTCGAAAGTTAATTTTAACCATTTTTCTTTTCGTTTACTGATATTACTAAGACTAGTTGCACTCTCTCTCTCTCTCTCTCTCTCTCTCTCTCTCTCTCTCTCTCTCTCTCTCTCTCATATATATATATATATGAATATATATATATATATATATATATATATATATAATATATAATATATATATGTATACTGTATATTTATATAAATTTATACATTTACATTAAATACACGTATATATATATATGTATATATATATGTATATATATATGTATATATATATGTATATATATATATATATATATATATATATATATGTATATATATAAATATATATATATATATATATATATATATATATATATATATATATATATATATATAGTGTATATGATTTAAAATGTTCGTCTATGAAGTTACATAATCTCTTCATAATGATCATAATGTCTACCTTCACATACCTAAAATCTGCAAAAGCGACTTAACGGTTAACATTAAAGAACTTGCCCCTTGTCAAGGCGCTTGGACAGGTTGCAAGATATTTCGATATATGAGAGAGAGAGAGAGAGAGAGAGAGAGAGAGAGAGAGAGAGAGAGAGAGAGAGAGAGAGAGAGAGAGAGATAGAGAGACTGTGGGTGGGTGCTCTTTCAGAGTTCCTTGTTTTGCTGGCCAATCAGGAGGAAGGGGCGTGGCTTCCGAACCATATGTCTTAAGATAGGTCAAGTTCACCTTATTTTATTTGCGGCAGAAGATAAATGGGGTTAAGATTAACTGGCGCTGGTATTTTATATATATATATATATATATATATATATATATATATATAAAATGTATATATTTATATATATATATGTACATGTATATATGCATATATATACATATATATATATATATATATATATATATATATATATATATATATGTATATATACATATATGCATACATATATATATATATATATATATATATATATATATATATATATATATATATATATATATATATGCATATATATACATATAGCATATATATGTGTGTGTATATGTACGTATATATGTACAGTATATATATACATATATATACATGTTTATATGTATATATATATATATATATATATATATATATATATATATATATATATATATATATATATATATATAATGACAGAAGAGATAATTGCGACACTAAACAACTCTTGAATATGTAATATTGAAACACATTTAATGGAAGTTTGAAGGAAAGTTTTTTTTCTTTTTTTCTTTACGAAGAAAGAACGTGTATTAATGAAAGAAGGGCGATGTATGTTTTCACTCAGTCATCCAAAACATTGAATGATTTCACGCAATTTTATCCAAAACTAAATTTTCTCATCGACTTAGTCAAAGTAGAGAACGCTTTGAAACACCCCACGAAAATCTGTTTTTCTTTTACCAATTGACATCCAAAACACTTTGCTTTTTTACCCGGTGTTATCCAAAACTTGAATGTTTTCGTCTATGCCACTGAGATTGGGAATGTTTTTACCCTCTGGCATCCAACAGAGTGGCTGCTTTCATCCATTTTCATTCAAAAGATCAAATATTTTTACTCTCTCCTTTATTCTACACAGTGCTTGTTTTCACCCAAAGTCACTCAAAAAAGCAAACTTTTCATCCAGTATCATCAATTAAAGCAAATATTTTCATCCAGTGTCACCCAAAAAAAAAAAAAATATTTTCACCCAGTGTCACCCAGAAAGACAAATATTTTCACCCAGTGTCACCCAAAAAAAACAAATATTTTCACCCAGTGTCACCCAAGAACAAATATTTTCACCCAGTGTCACCCAAGAAAGCAAATATTTTCACCCAGTGTCACCCAAGAAAGCAAATATTTTCACCCAGTGTCACCCAAGAAAGCAAATATTTTCACCCAGTATCACCAAAGAAGCAAATATTTTCACCCAGTGTCACCCAAGAAAGCAAATATTTTCACCCAGTGTCACCCCCCAAAAAGCAAAGGTTTTCAACCTGCGTCAAAAAAAAAAAAAAAAAAAAAAAAAAAAAAAAAAAAAAAAAAAAAAAAAAGGCAGCAGTTTCCCCCAGTAGCACCCCAAAAATCAAATATTTTAACCCAGTGTCATTCAGAACAGCTTTCGCCCATAGTCATCTGAAACAACTTGCATTTTCCCCTACTGTTGTTATCCAGTATAAGAAATATCTTCACCCAAAGGCATCCTAAACAAGAATGATTTTCACACGATCTTTCTAATCTGTTCAGAAAACCTCAAATCAATCAGTCACTCGTTCTATTCTGTTCAGAAAACCTCAAATCAATTAATTAATCATTCTATTCTGTTCAGAAAAACCCAAATCAATCAATTAATCTATTCTGTTCATCTTTCCTTGAGGCATTTTTCCAACACCATGGGAGGAATTGCATAAGATAATAGGTTTAAATAGAGAAAGCAGAAATGTAGGACTGAAAATGAATATGAGTAAAATTAAGATAATGTTCATTGAAAATGCAGATATGTGTGTATTTGTATATGAACGGAAGCAATGGTGTTGAAGGGTGCAACTGACTACCCAAAATCCCTTTAGTGTATGAAAAATTAAAATAACATTGTTAGGAATATATTCTTCTTCCTCATCTTCGTAGTAGTAGTAGTATAACTATTATTATTATTATTATTATTATTATTATTAATATTATTTATTAATATTATTATTATTATTATTATTATTATTATTAGCTAAGCTATAACCTTAGTTGGTAAAACAAGATGCTATAAGCCCGAAGGCTCTAACAGGGGAAAATACCCCAGTGAGAAAAGGAAATAAGGAAATAGATAAATGACAAGAGAAGTAATGAACAATTAAAATAAGATATTTTAAGAACAGTAACAACATTAAAATAGGTATTTTATATATAAATTATAATGATATAAAAAACATATTTTGCTGCAAGTTTGAATTTTTGAAATTCTAACGATGCAACTACCCGATTATTATTATTATTATTATTATTATTATTATTATTATTATTATTATTTGCCAAGCTACAATCCTAGTGGGAAAATCAGGATGCTAAAAGCCCAGGGCTCCAACAGGGAAAATAGCCCAGTGAGGAAAGGAAACCAGGAAATAAGTGAATTAAAATAAAATCTTAAGAAATGTAACAACATTAAGATAAATATATATATAAATTAAAAAAAAAAACTTCAACGAAATAAGAGGAAGAGAAATCAGATAGAATAGTGTGCCTGAGTGTGCCCTCAAGCAAGAGAACTCTAACCCAAGACAGTGGAAAACCATGGTACAGAGGCTATGACACTACCCAAGACTAGAGAACAATGGTTTGTTTTTGGAGTGTCCTTCTCCTAAAAGAGCTGCTTACCATAGCTAAAGTCTCTTCTACCCTTACCAAGAGGGAAGTAGCCAATGAACAATAAAAATTGCAGTAGTTAACCCCTTGAGAGGAGAAGAATTGTTTGGTAATCTCAGTGTTGTCAGGTGTATGAGGACAGATGATAATATGTAAAGAATAGGCTAGACTATTCGGTGCATGTATAGGTAAAGGGAAATGAGCAGTAACCAGAGAGAAGGATCCCATTTCTACTGACTGGACAGTCAAAGGATCCAATAACTCTGTAGCGGTAGCTGGTGCCCTGGGACTGTCAATAATAATAATAATAATAATAATAATGATAATAATTTTTTTTATCTTATTCAGATAGCTGATTTGATTTTTGTGCGCTCTCAAACGCCCAAACAAGCACACAACCTAGCCAATAGACTTGGATGCAACTGTTTAAATATGAAATGTCCTTGGGCAAACTACTGATTAGGCTCTGTTGTTGGCATATGTAGTTATTATAGTTAAACGAGAATGAAAGAAAGATTAGGCAGTAGACTTGGATGCAACTGTTTAAAAATGTCCTTGGGCAAACTGCTGATTAGGCTCTGTTGTTGGCATATGTAATTATTATAGTTAAACAAGAATGAAAGAAAGAGTAGGCAGTAGACTTGGATGCAACTGTTTAAAAATATCCTTGGAAAAACTACTGATTAGGCTATGTTGTTAGCATATGAAAAGGCTGGTGAATAAGATATTCCGTTAAAGAAATTCTGTCTCCTTCAACAAATTATGTAGTTATTATAGTTAAACGAGAATGAAAGAAAGAATAGGCAATAGACTTGGATGCAACTGTTTAAAAATGTCCTTGGTAAAACTACTGATTAGGCTCTCTTGTTGACATGAAAAAGCTGGTAAATAAGATATTCCGTTCAAGAAATTCTGTCTCCTTCAACAATTTATGTAATTATTATAGTTAAACAAGAATGAAAGAAAATAAAGAAAATTGTGTTATTCAAACCGAGTGTTTGAAAAAGAAATTTTTCTGTTATAACATAATAAGATAAACTGGAATAAGTAGCTTTTCGACCATTGACACAACAGAAGATAATGATAGGAAATAGACTAGTTTGAAATCTAGTCAAAATGTTAATTTTTTAGCCTTCGTACACATTCGTAATAAGTTTTTTTTTTTTTCTAATTTTAATTTTTTATAGGCTAGTTTGTAATCTAGTCAAAATGTTCAATTTTTAGCCTTCGTACACATTCGTAATAAATGTTTTTTTTTTTTTTTTTTGGTTTTCCTTTTTTTATAGGCTAGGTTGTAATTTAGTCAAAATGTTCAATTTTAGCCTTCGTACACATTCGTAATAAATTTTTAATATTAATTTTCATAGGCTAGTTTGTAATCCACTTAAAATGTTCAATTTTTAGCCTTCGTAAACATTCGAAATAAAAATTTTTATATTGCATTCTTTTAGACTAGTTTGTAATTAGTCAAAATGTTCAATTTTAACCTTCGTAAAAAAATTATATTAATTTCTTTTTACTGAACATTCCACGAATTATAGATAAATAAAATACTAAACTTATAACCATCTCGGATTACAAGTGTAACAGATCTACTATAAAATTGATCCAAATGTAAACGTTGACGACAGGTAATTCAACCTTCGAAGGAAAAGACGACTTCTAACCACAGTGCAGCCGTGGGGTGGGGGAATATGAAGTCGGGGGGGGGGGGGATATGAAGTCGGGGGTGGGGGCATATGAAGTCGGGGGTAGGGGGGGGGGCATATGAAGTCGGGGTGGGGGAATATGAAGTCCGGGGGAGGGGGGTGTTAAACTGTGAAGTGGAGCTTGTCCCTGGAATTCCAGATAGGGGTGGAGGGGGGGGGGGGAGGGGGTTGCTGTGGCATTAGGAATGCCAAGTGGTTGTGGGTACGAATTTAAGATACTGACGTAATCATATTAAAAAAAAATGTGAGGTTTAACTGGTATTCTGGGAACAAAATAAGTCTAGAAGTGTAAACTTTTTTTTTTTTCTTTTTTTTTTTTCTTTTTTTTTCTTTTTTTTTAAAGAAGTGATTAGCCCAGGAGTGCCATAGAATAATTCTTGAAGTTATGAGTTTAGAAAATTGCCAAAAATTTAATTCATTTTATTGAAGTTTGAGTATAGAACAGTGTGGAAAACACTTCCTATTTTTTTTTCTATTGAAGTTTTAGTTCGAATATTGCCCCCCCAAAAATCCCTTAATTTTTATTATTGAAGTTTGAGTGAGGAAATGGCCAAAAAAAAAAAAAAAAAAAAACAATTACCTAACTTTTCATTATTGAAATTATGAGTATAAAAATTGCCAAAAAACCTCCTATATTTTTATTAATGAAAGTTATGAATATAGAAAATTGCTAGAAAATCTCATAACTTTTCATTATTGAAGTTATGAGAATAGAAAATAGCGAAAAAAAAACTTCCTGGATTTTTATTATTAAAGTTATCATTATGGAAGATTGCCAAAAAATTTATAACTTTTCACTATTGAAATTATGAGTATCAAAAATTAAATGGTGATCAGTTAGCATGTAAGTCTCGCCCTAAGCTTTTTTCTTTTTGCAGTGTTATGATTTTTTATTTCTCTTCCTCGCTTCTTTGAAAATGAATGATCTGTCTGACAAAACATAGATTTGTGAACAAATATTTAGGTTAAGAGAATATAAACTAGTTAATGTGGAATTCGTCCATGAGGATGGGCAGAAATATAGCTCCTATATAATAGGGTAAGTCTCTCTCTCTCTTTCTCTCTCTCTCTCTCTCTCTCTCTCTCTCTCTCTCTCTCTCTATATATATATATATGTATACATATGAATATATATATATATATATATATATATATATATATATATATATATATATATATATATATATATATATATATATATATATATATATATATATATATATATATATATATATATATATATACATATGAATATATATATATATATATATATATATATATATATATATACATATGAATATATATATATATATATATATATATATATATATATATATATTCATATATATATATATATATATATATATATATATATATATATATATATATATATATGAAAAAACATATCTTTTCGTTCATGTTTAGCTCTACTCGTCCCTCGAGTGAGGGGGAACTGGGAGTAGTCATACCCTGTTGAGATGGGGTTGCATGTTTGTGCGTATCTAAATATTTAGCCACCATTTTTGACGGGTTGCGTACACTAGTATAGAATAATAATAATAATAATAATAATATAAATTATAAATGTAAATGATGAATAAAAGAGAACTCAACTATTATGTTATATACAAAAATTAAAAGAAAATAAACAAATATTCGAAATCCGATGATAAATGTTAAAGGTGTGAAGTAAAAAGGGTGTAGCAGTTGATTTCAAGTGACCTTGGAACACCGATGGGTATATTTACCTGTCCAGAATAATCAATCATCATGGAAGGTTTTTCCAGAGAACGAATGAATAATCTTTCTCGTGGAGGGTTTCATTATTCACGAATAGGCGGCTGTTATTCATGGGTTTGTGCTGGTTAAATGTTGTTGTTGTTGTTTTTGTTGTTGTTGCCCAGCGAACGAGTGAATAATCTTTCTCGTGGATGGTGTCATTATTCACGGATTAGTGAATATTATTCATTAGTTTGTGTTGTTTAAATGTTTTTGTTGTTGTTATTGTTGTTGTTGTTGTTGACCAGAGAACGAGTGAATAATCTTTCTCGTGGATGGTGTCATTATTCAGGGATTAGTGGATATTATTCATGAGTTTGTGTTGTTGTTGTTGTTGTTGTTGTTGATTGTGTTATTACTTTCGTTATTATTAATTCGAACATTAGCTCAATGGGACAAGATTTTGTAGGGTGGGGGCTTGGTTTTATTCGTGTTGTTATTATTGTAATTCAATTTTATGTTTTGGCCATTCTCGTTTAATATAGTTTGAAAAGCTCATAGTATAAATATAACATTGGTGCATTTATTATTGATATTGAAGTGACGTTATAGTAATGATGAAGATGATGATGATGATGATTATTATATTATTATTATTGTTATTATTGTTGTTGTTGTTGTTATTGGTACTGATATCGACTATATATATATATATATATATATATATATATATATATATATATATATATATATATATATATATAAATATCTATCTATCTATCTATCTATCTATATATATACACACACACATATATATATATATATATATATATATATATATATATATATATATATATATATGAGTGTGTGTGTGTATGTGTGTGTGTTTGTGGATATATGTTCATATGTTAATTAATGACGAATCTTGAAAGATCACAGATATAAAACCACCCACTTAATCTAAAAAAAAAAAAAAAAAAAAAACATATCTACCTCTCGTAATTGCCTCTATCATGAAGGCATATAAGTACTCCCCCACATTGGAGTTCGATCCTGTATCTGTGGATGAAATATAGCATCGAACGCCAGAGGATTTTATCAGACTCGAATCCCGCTCCGGGTGATTTCAGAAAGCGGGATGCTGTACCTCGGGTCGAGATAAAAATCTATTGGGCGGGAAGGGAAATGATTGATTTGCTGCTTCTCTTTTGTAACTTTAGATTTGGCTAGTTTTCTGTGTTAGGGCTTTCAGTTATGGTGTGTGATAATTTGTTTGTTGGTTATGAGATTGTACCTTGTATTTAGGTTGGTTGTATGCATTTACATGTGTATATGTATGTTATATTTGATTACGTATGTTGGATATATTTTATGTGTATGTGTTTTATATATATATATATAATATATATATATATATATATATATATATATATATATATATATATATATATATATATGATTTACATATATACATACATACATGCATACATACATATATACATACACATATATACTGTAGGTATGATTATATATGTGTAATAATAATATGTATATGTATGTATGTATATATATATATATATATATATATATATATATATATATATATATGTATATATATATACTGTATATATATATGTGTGTGTATATATATATTTATATATATATATATATATATATATATATATATATATATATATATATATTTATATATATATATATATACATATAAATATATGTATATATGTACATATATATATATATATATATATATATATATATATATATGTATATGTATATATATATATATATATATATATATATATATATATATATACACACAGTATATATATACACACGCACACATTTCTACATGTTTAGTTTTCAGCATTAATCCGTTTCTCTTAGAGTAGGGTAACTATAGCCGAAGCAACAATGGCCATGGCTACATTTTTATTTTAATTGCTAAATTGTCGATCAGTTCACTTTATAGAAACTTTACACAATAATAATAGTAGTAGTAGTAGTAGTAGTAGTAGTAGTAGTAGTAGTAGTAGTAGCAGCAGCATGTTAAATCCCCTTAAAATAATATCCGAATCATACTTTCATTAGACCTGGTAGACCTACCCCGTTTTTTTAGCATAAAAGGTATTAAAAGGATTAAAAACTATATTTGGAGAGCAGAGGTAGTTTTTAATGAAAAATTGGATAATAAAAGATATATTTGCGGGAGACGAGTATTAATCAGTGTAGTCGAATCTGTAGCAAGATTGATAAAACATGGTTGTAATGGAAGAGCTTTTATATAAATCAAGACTATTCAGGAAAATATCATGAGCAGAAGAATGGAAGAACATTGACAAAAACAGCATTTGTAGTGCATCATATTTGATGTAATTGTTAACGAAAAGTAATATACAAATATAGTCAATTTTTTTTAGCGATGCATGTTTGCACCGACTCGCAGAGGTGCCCTTTTAGCTCGGAAAAGTTTCCTGATCGCTGATTGGTTGGACAAGATAATTCTAACCAATCAGCGATCAGGAAACTTTACCGAGCTAAAAGGGCACCGCTGCGAGTTGGTGCAAATATGCCTCGCTAAAAGAAATGGACTATAGAAAAGCACTCTAAGAGTGCAGGCCTCTGCCACGGCAGCTTATTTCTCGAAACAAGCGTGCCTTTCCCAGACTCAATTAATGATTTCCAGCTCTTTAAATAACAGTTTAAAATCCCTTTACGATTAAAATTGTGGCTGTATGGTTGATAATCGGAATTTGACCTTTTTCTTGACCTTGACCTTGGACTAGACCTTGACCTCCGACCTTGACATGTATTAATTGGCGTGGATTTCCATACACTCAAATATGAACCAAGTTTGAAGTCTTTACGACAATAATGTCCAAACTTATGGCTGATTACGTGATTTGGACATTTTGCTTGACCGTGACCTTGACCTTTGACCTTAACATTTGACCTTGATCTACCAAAATTCAATCATTTCCAGTTTTTACATAACAGTTAATCCCTGCAAATTTCATCCCTCTACGATTAAAATTATGGCTAGGAAGCTGTTCACAAACACACACAAACAAATACCCAAACAAGAGTGTAAAATTGTAAGACAACCTCCTTCCAACTTCCTTGGCGGAGATAACAGCTGTTGCGCAAACGAAACAAGGAAACGTACCCTCCCACTCGATTTGCTAGACAACATATTGTTTTATGGCTCGCTTATTGTCAATGCTAACCTTGGCCGTTGGTGGGTATGTGCCTGGAAATGGGTTACGTGGTATGGCGGTAGGAAACAAGACATAGCAATTTTGGCTCAGATGCGACAATGGAGAGTGGGAAGAGGTTAGTGCGATTCTGGGGATGATAAGGAAAATGGGGACATTGCTTTGGAGGGTGGGGAGAAAGATGGAGAAGGATTGAGGTAAAGGGATTTTGGAATGGGGAGAAAGATTGATAACGATTATGGTGAAGTGAATTGAAGATGGAGGGAAACGTGGATATGACTTGAATTGAAATAATTGGGGGAATAGAGAGAAAAATAGAGAAGGATTTGATGTAAAATGATTTGTGGTGGGGGGGGGGGAGGGGGGCGGGATTGATAAGGATTGAGGTGAAGTGACTACAGGAAGGGAAGAAAGATGAAGAAGGATTGAGGGATAAGGATTAGAGAATGGAGATAAAGATGGAGAAAGATTGAAGTGAAGTGATTTGGGGATGGGAAGAAAGATAGAGCAGGATTGAGGTAATGTGATTAGAGAATGGTGAGAAAATTGGATAAGAATTGAGGTAAATGGATTTTGGAATGGGGAGAAAGAACGATAAGGATTGGGGTAAATGAATCTTAGAATGGGGAGGAAGATGGAGAAGGATTAAGGTAAGTGGATTTTGGAATGGGGAGAAAGATGGAGAAGGATTGAGGTAAATGGATTTTGGAATGGGGAGAAAGATGGAGAAGGATTGAGGTAAATGGATTTTGGAATGGGGAGAAAGATGGAGAAGGATTGAGGTAAATGGATTTTGGAATGGGGAGAAAGATGGAGAAGGATTGAGGTAAATGGATTTTGGAATGGGGAGAAAGATGGAGAAGGATTGAGGTAAATGGATTTTGGAATGGGGAGAAAGATGGAGAAGGATTGAGGTAAATGGATTTTGGAATGGGGAGAAAGATGGAGAAGGATTGAGGTAAATGGATTTTGGAATGGGGAGAAAGATGGAGAAGGATTGAGGTAAATGGATTTTGGAAATGGGGAGAAAGATGGAAAAAGATTAAGGTAAATAAATTTTGGAATGGGGAGAAAGATGGAGGAGGATTGAGGTGAAGTGATTTGTGAATGAAAAACATAGATAAGAATGGGGGTAAAACATTTGGAGAATGGGGAGAAAGATGGAGGAGAATTGAGATAAAATGATTTGGGGAATGGAGAGAAATATTTAGAAGTATTGAGGTAAAAGGATTGGGAATAAGAAAAAGAAGTTGAAATGATCTGGGTATGTGAGGGAATATATTATGATACGGAGAATGGGGATAAAATGAATAAAGGAGAAAAGATATATATGATATAAAATCAATAGGATATTTAGAATGTAAGATGAAGAGAATGGTAGAAATAAAATATAAAATTAAAAGGATGATTGAAATAAAATGTGAAATTTAAAGCGACAGACATGAATTGAAATATTGAAAGAGTGATGAAAATATAATATACAATTGGAAGCTTGTTATAAAAATGCTGACTGATTAGTGTAAGGAGAGATTGAAATAAAGATTTATAATTGAAGTATGATAATCTAGCAATTACGAATAAACGGAATAACTAAGAGGAGACAGAAAAAAAACAAATGACACGAGAGGAGAAATAATGATGAATTTATGTCGGTAACGGTGTATAAGGAAGAGTGAACAGTAAAATATTAAGAATAAATGGAATGTGAATAAGTGAATGAAATAGGTTGTGAGATAATATAAGAATAAAAGAGGATGACGATGTAAAATTAAGTAAAATAGAATAATAGATTTAGGAATGGTGAAAAGAAGACAATACAGGAAGTATCAAGAGAAGAATTTAGCCTACAATAAATGAGTAATACGACACGGATATGAGAGAGAGAGAGAGAGAGAGAGAGAGAGAGAGAGAGAGAGAGAGAGAGAGAGAGAGAGAGAGAGAGAATGCAGGTTCCATATAAGACCGCAATGGAGAGAAGGTAAATGAGAATATTTTTGGTATGAAAGGGGGGCGGGGGGTGGGCTTGATTAAATGCCGACATTGAGAGTTGATGTGGGTGGAGGGAGTCTGAGAAATAGGACCTATTTTGGGGGTATTGGA
The DNA here is from genome assembly GCF_036898095.1 of Palaemon carinicauda. NCBI lineage: Eukaryota > Metazoa > Arthropoda > Malacostraca > Decapoda > Palaemonidae > Palaemon > Palaemon carinicauda. The sequence goes on along the minus strand of NC_090727.1, from coordinate 130,428,760 downwards.
GGTATGGGGATTTTGTAGGGCATGGGAATGGTATGCCATAGCCAGACGGAACTAGAGAAGAAAAAAGGGCAGGGTTGAGAGAATAAAGATTGGGGAGAATGATAGAGAATATTGATTAAAGGAAAAAGGAGAGAGAGAGAGAGAGAGAGAGAGAGGAGAGAGAGAGAGAGAGAGAGAGAGAGAGAGAGAGAATTAATAACGCATTACGTGATATGAGAAGAATAGTAATAAAAATAAAAAGATAGATAACGTATAGATAAAACGAGAGAGAGAGAGAGAGAGGAGAGAGAGGAGAGTGAGAGAGTGAGAGAGAGAGAGAGAGAGAGAGAGAGAGAGGAGAGTTATAACAATGCATTACGTGATATAAGAAGATAGTAATAAAATAAAAAGATATAGATATCATATTGATTAAACGAAGAAGACAGAGAGAGAGAGAGAGAGAGAGAGAGAGAGAGAGGAGAGAGAGAGAGAGAGAGAGAGAGAGAGAGAGAGAGAGAGAGAGAGTATAACAATGCATTATGTATATAAGAAGAATAGTAACAAAATAAAAAGACATAGATAACATATTGATTAAACTAAGGAAGCGAGAGAGAGAGAGAGAGAGAGAGAGAGAGAGAGAGAGAGAGAGAGAGAGAGAGAGAGAGAGAGAGAGAGAATGCATTACATGATATAAGGAGAATAGTGATAAAGATAAAAAGATACAGAGAACGTATTGATTAAACGATGAGAGAGAGAGAGAGAGAGAGAGAGAGAGAGGAGAGAGAGAGAGAGAGAGAGAGAGAGAGAGAGAGAGAGTATAACAATACATTACGAGATATAAGAAGAATAGTAATAAAATAAAAAGATATGGATGACATATTGATTAAACGAAGGAAGAGAGAGAGAGAGAGAGAGAGAGAGAGAGAGAGAGAGAGAGAGAGAGAGAGAGAGAGAGAATATAACAATGCATTACGTGATATAAGAAGAATAGTAATAAAAATAAAGAGATATAGGTAACATTGATGAAACGAAAGGAGAGAGAGAGAGAGAGAGAGAGAGAGAGAGAGAGAGGAGAGAGAGAGAGAGAGAGAGAGAGAGAGAGAGTATAACAATACATTACGAGATATAAGAAGAATAGTAATAAAATAAAAGATATAGATAACATATTGATAAAATGAGAGAGAGAGAGAGAGAGAGAGAGAGAGAGAGAGAGAGAGAGAGGAGAGAGAGAGAGAGGAGAGAGAGGAGAGAGAGAGAGTGGAGTGAGTATAACAATGCATTACGTGATATAAGAAGAATAGTAATATAAATAGATATGGGTAACATTGATGAAACGAAAGGAGAGAGAGAGAGAGAGAGAGAGAGAGAGAGAGAGAGAGAGAGAGAGATGAGAGAGAGAGAGAGAGAGAGAGTATAACAATACCATTACGTGATTATAAGAAGAATAGTAATAAAATAAGATAGATAACATATTGATTAAACGAAGGAAGAGAGAGAGAGAGAGAGAGAGAGAGAGAGAGAGAGAGAGAGAGAGAGAGAGAGAGAGAGAGAGAGAGAGAGAGATACAGAGAGAGAGAGAGAGAATAATGATGCATTACGTGATATAAGAAGAATAGTGATAAAGATAAAAAGATACAGAGAACGTATTGATTAAACGATGAGAGAGAGAGAGAGAGAGAGAGAGAGAGAGAGAGAGGGAGAGAGAGAGGAGAGGAGAGAGAGAGAATAATGATGCATTACGTGATATAAGAAGAGTAGTGATAAAGATAAAAAGATACAGAGAATGTATTGATTAAACGATGAGAGAGAGAGAGAGAGAGAGAGAGAGAGAGAGAGAGAGAGAGAGAGAGAGAGAGGAGAGTATAACGTTCATTTTGGCTCTCATAGGAATTCTTTCCTATTTTTTAACGAGAGAGAGAGAGAGAGAGAGAGAGAGAGAGAGAGAGAGAGAGAGAGAGAGAGAGAGAGAGAGAGAGAGAGAGAGAGGAATAATGATGCATTACGTGATATAAGAAGAATAGTGATAAAGATAAAAAGATACAGAGAACGTATTGATTAAACGATGAGAGAGAGAGAGAGAGAGAGAGAGAGAGAGAGAGATAATAACGCATTACGTGATATAAGAAGAGTAGTGATAAAGATAAAAAGATACAGAGAATGTATTGATTAAACGATGAGAGAGAGAGAGAGAGAGAGAGAGAGAGAGAGAGTATAACGTTCATTTTGTCTCGGTTTATAGGAATTCTTTCCTATTTTTTAACGAGAGAGAGAGAGAGAGAGAGAGAGAGAGAGAGAGAGAGGAGAGAGAGAGAGAGAGAGAGAGAGAGAGAGAATAAAAGTCCTTTAAGTGATATAAACAGAATGGCAATAAAGATAAGATATATAAATAACAATCTGCAATAATGAAAAAGATAGTAATAAACATAACTCTCATCATTATCCCCACCATTATAATTTATCAGAAGTCCCCTTATCTTCTTATCATCTTCTATCACTATCATCATCACGACAGGTCAGTCTCTTGTAAAATCTCTATATTAGTCTGCAATGAATAAACCCATCTCAAGGGTTATTAACCCGTTGCTTCCGTGGGAGGGGCCCGAATCCCCTATATATATGATAAAGAGCAAGTGTCTGGTTATATATACTGTATATATCATCATCATTTACGCCTATTGACGCAAAGGGCCTCGGTTAGATTTCGCCTGTCTTGAGCTTTTAATTCAACACTTCTCCATTCATCGTCTCCTATTTTGCGCTTTATAGTCCTAAGCTATGTAGGCCTGGGTCTTCCAATTCTTCTAGTGCCTTTTATTATCATCATCATCATCTCTTCTTACTACTCGGGTAACCCTGGTAATTCTAGAGAATATATATATATATATATATATATATACTATATATATATATATATATATATATATAACGGATTTTGAGCGAAGCGAAAAATCTATTTTTGGGTGAGATGGCCATGTCGTCCTGATGGAAGTTCCTATAGGGTAGCTTCCTAGGGTATATTACAACTACGGCGATATTCCCAGAGAATTTACCTTAAGGTACCAGAATTCTAACTCCTGGAGCGAGTATCCCTCGTGAAAGGGATATCGCGACATGTCAGAGGACGCATTCTAGACACGTCACATGGCAATCTACATCCTGGACAGAGATTTCGTCTCGTAGGAGGTGATTGGCGAGATACGAATTCGGGAAAGAAAAAGGGGAGCCGCTCCCAAGGCTTCCCTATCCCCCGATTCGTATGCGTGCCTGGCGCCAATCCTGGCACCATCTGTATTCCTTGTAGCGTACACGAGGTGCTACAGATACTGTATGTAGGGAGGGGTCCTACAGCCCTTTCTTAGAAAGGCAAGGGCGGGTCCATCAGGACGACATGGCCATCTCACCCAAAAATAGATTTTTCGCTTCGCTCAAAATCCGTTTTTTGGGCTCAAGCCATGTCGTCCTGATGGAAGTGTACCAGAGCATTACTGTATCTGTGGATTCTCAGAACGTGCCGTACTCCCCGGAGGTAATTTTTTCCTGGTCGACTAGACCTAGAGACCTAAGATGTTACCGTTATACATCTTTTCAACTAACTATAAACTATGTTAGAGCTTCCTGCCCCCTACAGGGAAGAGTCCTACTAGACTATGGAAAAGTCTCGAAGAGTACATATATCTATGTATGAATACCAGGCAAGCTAATATAGTGGTCTCGCCCTATATTAAGTAAAGCATAGTTTGTATAGAACCACTGCGTCAATATATATTGACCAGTAATCCGCACAATACTAGTATTGGACAAAGGTTTATATCCGCATAGGAAGAAACTAATAAAACCGCCCTCGTCCCTTTATGGGACGGAGTCCTCCCATTAGGGGACTACATAAACCAATGCAACATAGCTTGCATAACAGAACAATTCTATCAGAATTATCCCAGATAAGATACATAGAATTAAAATGCTCAATTATACCAATAAATTGACACAGGTGAAAGAGACGCAAGGTTCTCAAGAACAAGTTTATTGACAGACAATAAACAGACAGGTTAACAACAAATATATATATATATATATATATATATATATAAAGAGGATAACCCAAAACTTTAAGCATAAGTATGATAGTAAACAGAACTTGTTTATCTGAAAGTAAAACAATTAAACGCCACTTTAATAAGATACCGAGGTATCAAGTCATAAAAGTCTGTATTACAAATCAATCACATTAGCGTTAGAAACGCTCGGCACACATGTCTGTACTTATGCTAGGTTCACCTTTGAAAGAAGGAACAGTCTATGTAGGCACTTGGTGCCCTCATTTAGTTTGTAGTACAGTATGTACCTACACACTCACCCTGGACTTAATCGTCCCAATTAAGACCACTGTTCCTCGCAGAGTTAAACAGTAGGGTTAACTACACGACCCACTGCTACCACAGATCTCTTAAGTTCCTCTACTTGCTTCGCATATTGGCGAAAGAACACCCTGGAAGACTTCCAGCCCGTGTATGAACGGAGATGTTCAAAATCCATACAATTAACGAAATTTAGGGATGAGGCAACTTTCCTCGGATCGTGACCTGCGGGTGTACTGTCAGGATCCGCTCTGCGAATAAAATATGTGATTTTCGCTCTGAGTTGATTCAGAGATAAATTTGAGCCTGATGTTTCTCCCCTGAATAGTTGACCACCCTTGAAGTCTGAAGTTCTACGAAGATAGACCTTTAGGCATTCTACTGGACATAGAGATGCATCTTCTTTCAGAGGGCAGATTCTCCAGGGACCCCACCTGTTGGTGGGTAACTCATTCTTGGCGAGAAACGTAGGATCCGGAAACAGGTTCAGATCCCCCCCCATCCAGGAACTGAACACGACCTGCCTCTCTCGAGAGGGCTACGATCTCACTAACCCTGGTCCCGGACGCGAGTGCAAATAGGAAAATAACTTTTTGCGTCAAATCCTTTAACGCACATTCTTCATTGCTCAACAGGGAGGCGAAATGAAGAACTTTGTCTAAAGACCATGAGATGGGCTTTGGAGGTGCTGAAGGTCTGAGCCTAGCGCAGGCTTTCGGAACTTTATTAAAGATCTCGTTACCTAGGTCTATCTGGAAGGCAAATAAAATGGGTCTCATCAAAGCAGATTTACACACTGAAATCGTGTTAGCTGCCAACCCTTGGCCATGGAGGTGGATGAAGAAAGATAAGCAGAAGTCTGTTGAGATCTCCTGCGGATTCTTTGCCTTTACAAAGGCCACCCATTTTCTCCAAGATGACTCATATTGCCTTCTAGTCGATTTGCACTTATATTCCTCTAGGAAGTCTATGCTGGCTTTCGAAATCCCGAAACGCTTTCTCACCGCAAGGGCGAGAAAATCATGAGCTGCAGGGTCCGGGTTTTCTGTAATGAAGCGCAGACAGTCGACTTCTGGACTCGCTGGGTCAGAACTGGATGTGGTAGCGGCACAAACTTCATCTGTAGTTCCAACGCCAAGGGGAACCACATACTGTTCGGCCACTTGTGGGCCACTATTGCCGCTACCCCCTTGAAGGATCTCAGTTTGTTGAGGACCCTCAACAGAAGGTTGTGAGGAGGGAACAGATAAATCCTGGACCATCTGTTCCAGTCGAGGGACATCGCGTCCACTGCTTCCGCTAAGGGGTCCTCGTACGGGGACACATACAGGGGCAACTTCTTGTTGTCTTTCGTCGCAAAGAGGTCTATCTGCAGTTCTGGGACTTGATTCAGAATGAAGGAGAATGATCCTGCGTCTAAGGACCATTCCGACTCTATCGGTGTGAACCTGGATAGAGCGTCCGCTGTCACATTGCGGACTCCTTGAAGGTGAACTGCCGACAGGTACCACTTCTTCTTTTCCGCCAATCGGAAAATGGCTAACATCACTTGGTTGAGAGGTGGTGACCTCGACCCTTGTCGATTCAAGCATCTCACAACCACCTCGCCGTCCATCACCAATTTTATGTGGATCGAGTGACGCGGGGAGACTTTCTTTAAGGTAAGGAGCACTGCCATAGCTTCTAGAAAGTTTATATGAAAGGTCCTGAATAGCTTGGACCAAGTCCCCTGGACTTTTTTCCGATGAGAGTGACCTCCCCATCCCTCCTTTGAGGCGTCTGAGTGAATCGTCATCGACGGGGGAGGTGGCTGAAGAAGAACCGACTTCTTTAGATGTCTGGCTTGGGACCAAGGTCTGAGAAGAGTACGTAGCCGAGGGGGGCACTGGTCTTCTCAGATCTCTTCGCGCGTTTGATGCATACCTTCTCCAAACTCCGGTTGCATCCTTTAGCTGTGCTCTTAGCACTGGGTCTGTCACTGAAGCAAACTGGAGAGAGCCAAGTACCCTCTCCTGTTCGCGTCTTGATATCCTTTCGGAATCTAGAAGTCTCTTGACAGAGCCCGCTATCTCCTTCCTTTTCTTCATCGGGATGGAGAAACTGTGTGACAAAAGGTCCCAGTGGATTCCCAGCCACTGGAACTTTTGGGATGGAGAAAGTCAAGACTTTTTTCTATTGATCTTGAAGCCTAGGTACTCTAGGAACTGGATCACCTGACTGGAAGCTTGCAGGCATTCGGTCTCGGATGCTGCCCACACCAGCCAGTCGTCCAGGTAGGCTACTACCTGAATTCCCTTTAGGCGTAATTGTTTGAGAGCTGCGCTCGCAAGCTTCGTGAAAATCCTTGGGGCTATGTTTAGCCCGAATGGCATGGCTCTGAAGGCGTATAGTCTCCGTTGTAGCCTGAACCCTAGGTAGGGGGAGAGTCGATGGCTGATTGGAATGTGCCAATAGGCGTCTGACAAGTCTATAGAGACTGAGTATGCCCTCTTGGGCAGTAAGGTCCTTATGTGTTGCAGTGTTAGCATCTTGAATTTGCAATTCACTATGAACTTGTTGAGTGGTGACAAGTCCAGAATGACTCTGAGCTTTTCCGAGTCTTTCTTGGGAACACAAAACAGCTTCCCTTGGAATTTGATGGACTTCACCTTTCGGATCACCTTTTTCTCCAACAGTTCTTGAACGTACTCCTCCAAAACGGGGGTGGAGTGTTGGAAAAACCGAAGGCACGGGGGTAGAGTGCTGTACCAGCTCCAGCCCAGTCCATTCTTGAGTAGGCTTTGGGCCCAGGGATCGAAGGTCCAGCGATCCCAAAATTTCATCAGTCTCCCTCTTACCGGTATCGTTTCACTTGGACTGCCGTCCTGAGGTCTTGCCTCCCTGACCACGACCACCTCTGAATCCCCTTCCCCTTGAGGGGCGCCTAGACGAGCCTCTGGCTGCTCCTCTAGGTTTTGCTCGAAAGGAAGAAGACTGTCCTTCGAACGTTGGGGTGAATGTGGTTGACTGACCTGGCACAGCCTGGGGTACCCACTGAAAAGTAGTCGGGGTTTGAGCCACCATCTGGGGCACTGGAGGCAATGGCAATTGCAGTTGCTGTTGCTGTCTAAAAGGCTTGGCTGGCCGAGACGGTAGCCTAGTCCTCATATTCTTCCTCTTTGGTTGAGGACCCTCATCCGGGGAAGATTTTCTTTTGATAGCCAGGCCCCACTTCTGGAGAAGGTTTCTATTCTCCACGGCGGCCTTATCAACAACCTCTTTGACCACATCAGTAGGGAAAATGTTGGAGGAGATTAACTTCCTTGGCTCGTGTCTCACCGAAGCCCCGGCAAACACGAACTCCCTGCAAGCTCTCCTTGCCTTGACGAAGCCATAAAGGTCCTTCGTCACTGTGGCTAGGTGAGACTTAGCCACTACCATGAACATTTCATGGACCTTGGGGTCACTTGCCATCGTTTCAAGAGTAGTCTGATGAGACATTGAGGCAGCCAGTCTTTCTTTTGTCTCGAACTCTCTTCGTAAAAGAGAGTCGGACAGCTTGGGGAGGTCCTCGCCGAATTGCCGTCCGGCAATATCAGCCTCCAACTTTCCCACTGAGAATGTCAGATGGACATCCTTCCAGTCTTTGTGGTCCATAGGCAGGGCCAGCGACAAGGGTTTACACTCCTCCAGGGAGGGGCAAGGCTTGCCGGCCTCGACTGCCTTTAGGACAGCCGCAAACCCTTTCTGTAAAAAGGGGAAGGCTCTAGCAGGAGAGGACACAAAAGAAGGGAGCTTCTTGCTCAATGCAGCTACCTTCGAGTTAGAGAAGCCCCTCTCTTTCATCGAGGATGAAAGTAGGGCTTGAGCCTTAGCGTGGTCCATAATTATGACCTCCTTCGGCTCAGTCTCCTCCCTTGAAGCTGGATCTTTTCTCAGCCGGACATAGCAGTCCGGATATGATGCCTTGCTGGGCCAGAATTCCACCTCCTCTAGGGGAACTGAACCCAGCTTATCCGAGATGACGATCTTTCCAGTCGTCATCGGCATGTGCTCAGCATACCTCCATGGGTTAGCATCTGAGCATACGGGAAGGTCTTTCACATTGAGCCTTTTCCGGGGCCCACGTGATTCTGCCAGGGACTGCATACGCAGTTCCATAGCAGCCGCCTTCTCCTGATTCTCCTTCTGCATTTGTTGGATCATTCCAACAATCGAAGAGAGGGCCTGTCCCAGTTCTACTGGGAGACCAGCCGATGTTGAGGGGATAGGCTCCGGAATCTGAACCGGAGTAGCCGACACCTCGTCGACCTCATCCTCTACAACATCCGGGGTTTGAACTTCATCCTGACCTTCATGCACGGAGGTCTTGTTCCAAACGTTCGTCCAGGTCAGACATCCTGTCATCTAACTGGATGTCTTGCATCGCGACTGCGACTTCCACATCCACCTGGACCTGATCTTGAGGGATCTCCTCTTGAGGCTGGGGAATCACTGCATCAGCTGATGCCTGGGGAAAAAGATACGCCCTCATCTTCTCACTTGGAAGATAAGGGCCAGAGGTGTTCTTCTTGAAGCCCCTTACCCAAGTACGAAGCTTTTCCCTTGCTATATCCCTTGATTCCGCCGTTCTAGGGGAATCAAAAGCCTCAGTAATCAGGTTAGTGCATATAGTACATACCTGAGGGTCCCAATACTGGAGATCATCCTTGGAGACAGCGCATGCTGCGTGTCTCCTACAACACTCATGTCCGCAGAGGTTCTTGCTGCGGACGTTGCAGAAAACATTTCCGCACTTCGGAGGGTCCTCCTGTAAAGAGAAGAAATTTCCATGAGTATCAAGTGAACTATGTATCACTGGATATGCATAGTATAGCATAACAATTCATAAAGGAAAGACACACACATGTGTATCCCTCACAACCCATTGTTGCAGCCTTCCAGATAATAAAATCAAAATGGTTTATCTCTTCTAGAGTAACCAATGCAAGGTTTCCAGAGGAAACAGGTGGAGCTCACACCTATGCAATGATTTTAAAATCCTGGATAATAGACAGGGAAGGACTCAGCTTCCTATCTGAGGGCAACAGCAAAGGGATGTGCAAGAAAACACAATAGTGTTAGAAGATACAGTGCTGTACCAAAACCCTTACTATAGTTTTCTTCTTACTGTATATGCTATACAGAAGAATACTAGTACAGTATAGGGGGATGTGTGCCGGCCTGCCTTTGCCGGCCGGCACACACCACAACTAGCTTTAAAGTATACTACTTAACAGCTATAGGGCGGCAGCACTCTGGTTCAAATGCCTGTGCCGGTCGGCAGCAACTGCCGGCCGGTAACAGCCAGTGTTGGCCGGCAATGGCTGCCGGCCAGCAACTACACAAGGTAGTACCCAGCTGCCGGCCACACTCTTGGTGACTGGCAGACAAGGGCTGACATAAGCCGGCCGGCAAAGGTACAAGACCGATGCCAGCCGGCAGCAAAAGAACCAGAGGACTACACCTGCCCGGCTGCCGGCCTCATAGGCCGGCAGCCGGGACAGGTACAGCACTTAGAAGAAAAATAGAATGGATGCCGGGATAAGAGTGTACACAACCTCCAAGCCCGGCAACCGAAAGAGTGCATATAAGGAAGGGGAGAAACTAATTCAGGCTTCCTTGACCAATTCCGTCCGGCTCTGCCGGCAGGCATGGATGAGGGACCAAGAGAGGTCCGGGCAGCACTCGAAAACATAAGACCCTTACCGGCCAGCAGCTCTGCCGGCCGGCAAGGGGCTGAGTCAATTCCACATCCAAACCTATACTAGGTCCAGAAGTAGAACGACGTACAGTACAGTAAGACCCCTGCCGGCCAGCTCTGCCGGCCGGCAAGGGGCTGAGTCAATTCCACATCCTAACCTATACTAGGTCCAGATGTAGAACGACGTACAGTACAGTAATGGCTCGGCCATTACGAAGAAAGAGGGGGAAGGGACAAGAGGGTCCTGCCAACCTTGCTTTAGTGACAGATCACCCGCAGCCAAGAAACTTATCTTAGCCTAAGGGAGATCTAAGGGGAAAGGCCAGCAATACTTGCCAGCTTCCTGAGCACCAAAGCAAGGAAGGCGTTGCTACTCCCAAGGGAAGAACTTATCCTCCCCCGAGAACAGCAACAGGACTAGTCTGGTAGATCACAAAAGAAGGAATCATATCCACAGAAACCTTCGGTAGTGATTTAAGGGAGCTAAGCTCCCTTTGTATGTGTTAGGTCAGCGAGGGGGACTCAGCCCTAAGCCAGACAACACAGACTCAGACTAAAAACTCTGTTGTTCTGTCCCTCTTGAACCATAACTACAGGAACAGGAAGGTACAGTAACACCCTAGTATAGTTTTATCGAAAATAAATTCGGAAAAAACCACTTAGGGATAAGCCCAAGGCTTAAACAGAGGGAAAGGGATTGCATACCTTCTCCGAAGAAAAGAAAGCAACCGGGGAGTATGATAAAGTATACTAAGGCTCCATAAGCAACTAGCCTAGGCACCAAGAGAATCGATTACCTAATTCACCGAAACTCACTCGTATACTATCTTGGAAATATTCCACACAGTCTAAAATGTATAAAATATAGCCTAAAGCTTCAATAAAATTTTAATTACACTCGGAAAAACCATAATCATGCATGAAGTACTAGGACCAAACGACTAGGCTACATGGCCTAGCGTAGGCCAGAATGGCGAATACTTCGCCAAATAATACTAAGCACGAAAGGAAATCCTATGTAATGCTAAATAGCTAAAATTTATTAAAGCAAAACAACCAGGAATGTCGCTCTGACTAACTAATTTATACTTAGCGAGCGACAGCGTCCAAGACGCCTCTGGTAGGCTACGGCTCTTGTATCAAAGATTAATCCTATTAATCACTCAAAATTTTACCAAGAGCCTACATTTATACATAAAAGACACTATACTCAACTTATCAGAGGCCGACGAAGACGGAGAAGCCATGAAAAGTCGAATAAATCCAAGATTTGCGAGAAAAACAGGAAAAAACACCGAGTTGTTAAGCTACGCAAAAAGGAATACAGATGGCGCCAGGATTGGCGCCAGGCACGCATACGAATCGGGGGATAGGGAAGCCTTGGGAGCGGCTCCCCTTTTTCTTTCCCGAATTCGTATCTCGCCAATCACCTCCTACGAGACGAAATCTCTGTCCAGGATGTAGATTGCCATGTGACGTGTCTAGAATACGTCCTCTGATATGTCGCGATATCCCTTTCACGAGGGATACTCGCTCCAGGAGTTAGAATTCTGGTACCTTAAGGTAAATTCTCTGGGAATATCGCCGTAGTTGTAATATACCCTAGGAAGCTACCCTATAGGAACTTCCATCAGGACGACATGGCTTGAGCCCAAAAAAAAAAAAATATATATATATATATATATATATTATATATATCTTATATACATACACATATATATATATATATATATATGTGTGTGTGTGTGTGTGTGTGCGTGCGCACATACGCACATACATGGTTATAACTAAAATACATTCCTCTACCGTATAAATCATTGTGTATACCTATTCCCCAGAGCTCAAGGACACATTATAGCGGTATGTCGAAGCCAGCAACAAAAAAACAATACAGTTATCAAAAAATCTAGTCGCTCTAATCACAACAACTCAGAAACAAAGAAAAGTGAATCAACAACAACCATAACAAGAGTATTGTTTGTCGAAATAATAGGAGCTATCTACTTAACACCCACTCAACTATCAAGTCAAAAGTGTCAGTATCAGGTATTGATAGATTTTAAAAAGATGAAAAACTGGAAGGTCAAAAATTGAGGTCCATTATTTGCCCCGTACGGTAAATAAGTACAACCTGTCATAAGCATTATCTCATTTAGTGGGTAATTATGAGCATTCTCCATTTGCCAAACCCCTTTTCATGGGGTGTTTTATTTCCCGAAGGGTGTGATGCCATTAGATTTTAGTATTGTTTCTGTTTATTGCATCTTTTAAGAGATAGTCGAATCGCACCTTAAAACTCATACCTCATTTCAGAGTTGATTAGCACCAATCTTCATTTCTGAAGTCCCTTTTCTTCCTGTTTTTTTTTTTTTTTTTTTTTTTTTTTTTTTAAGGATGGAAACCGGAAAGTGTTAAGTGATGTCCTTACGTATAGCATGACAAGGTAAATGGATGCTCCTTGCATTAAGCTTTATCTCGTTTTAAGAGTTGGTTATCGGAGTGTTCCATTTGCTACTTTTCCCGTGGCGCTTCTAAACCGAGTAGGACGAGACGATGTAAGAATATAGTACTGGGTTTTTTAATAGTGTGGTGTCTCTCAACCAAGCAGGATGAGTCAAAGTAAAATTTTAGTATTGTTTCACTTCAGTTTGATGCCTTTCAACCAAGTAGGACTAGACGATATTAGATTATAGTATTGTTTTTTTTTAATTTGGTTACTTCGACACCAAGCAGGATGAGTCAAAGTAAAATTTTTAGTATTGTTTCACTTCAGTTTGGTGCATTTCAACCAAATAGAACAAGACGATTTAATGTTATAGCATAGATTTTATTTATTTGGTTACTTCGACACCAACCAGGATGAGTCAATGTAAAATTTTAGTATTGTTTCTCTTCAGTTTGGTGTCTTTCAACCAAGTAGAACAAGACGATATAAGGTTATAGCATAGTTTTTCTCCGATACCAAGCAGGATGAGTCGATGTATAAAACTGTAGTATTGTTTCCTTGTTTAGTTTGGTACACCTCAGCCAAGTACAGTATAGCCTCAGGCTTTTAAGTATAGATAGGCAAAATGTCGAGTTGTTTTCTATGAGTTTCTCAAATCAGTGGGAAATATCAACAATTGGCATTTTTAAGTTCGGAGTATTGTTTCTTTTATTTTGGTGCCTCTTAACAAAGCAGGATGAGACTGTAAAATTTTAGTATTGTTTCTTTGTTTAGTGTGGTGCCTCAACCAAGCAGGAAGAGACGATGTAAGATGATGTATTGTTTCTTAGGTGTGACGGGCTTACGATGGTAACAATTATGTGATGGAGATTGAAGTACAATCGATCAAATCATACGAAAAGAATAAAGGGATATTGTGTAGTATAATATGATACATTGGAAAACCCACTTTATGTAATAACTGTAAATGCTGTAGATGGAAGTATTTTTCAGTATCTTGTGAGGCCGTGGTATTTAACTGTAATTTTTTACTATCTCGTATCTCGACTTTGGAATTTTTTTTTTATTTTTTTAACCTAACAATTTTCTGGCAAGAGTTAATCCAGATTGAAATTGCACGAAAACAATAAGTATTTGATAGCACAAGTTTTCCATACCCAGACTTGGAGTTTTCTCATATTTTCTGCTCTACGTTAATCAACTCTTTTTAAGATCCGGAAAGGATGCTTTTGTGTTCCCAGCCTTTTTTTTTCCTTTTATCTCTTTAATCCGGCCTGATCTATAAAAAGTAGTTTCACCTATGATTTTAAATAATTCAGATTTTTATATAAGATTTTATATAATCTTCAAAATGCTATCTTAGACCCTCAGCCCATACACTCCCAAGGCCATCCCAAGACCTTGAAAAGATAGAATTACCCCAACAAGAGTCTTAAGGTGACATAATTATTGTCGTCTGGTCTTAACAACACATAATTTTCTTTCCAGTCTAGTGATCTTCGCGGTCGTAAGCCTCGCAGTTTCTTAATGGAATTAAGATTTACGTTTATGCCTAAGCAGTCTTTTAGGGAAACTTTACCCTGTCTCGTTTCGTTCTCATTTTGTAGATAATTTTGTAGGTAATGTGATGTGATATTGGATGACTTTTTTAGCAAGTTTTATCCTGGGGAGTCAGGAAGCTATGATTGGGATAGTGAATAGCGAGTAGTTTGCATTTTCTGAACTAAGACTTGGCTGTATATGAACAGTTTTTTGTAGTTTATAAGGTAAATTTATTGCACAATCCTAAAGTCTAGTGAGTAATAGATGACTTTTTAGCAGTTTTTATCCTTTGGGAGTCAGGAAGCTATGGGTGGGATGCATTTTATGGATTATAAGACTTAGATGAATATAAACCGGTTTTTGTAGTTTATAAGGTTAATTTATTGAATTATCCTAAATGCTAGCGAGTTATATTATTTTCTTGAATCAGCCCATGGCAGATGAAACCTTTTGATATTGATTATGCAAAGGTTATTTCAAGAGTATATATTATCATCATCATCATCATCATCTTTATCATCATCATTATCATCTTCATCCGCAGCTAGTCCATTGCAGAACAAAAGTCTCAGACATGTCCTTCCACTCACGTCTGTTTATGGTCTGTCTATGCCAGTCTATACCCGCAAATTTTCTTAGCTTTTCAATCCAAAGCAGGACATTTAATGAGAATGACAATAAAAGAAGAACATGTACTATGGATCCATTATGAAATGTAATGACCTTTTGTTATTATCACCGTCATTATACATAAATGAAAGCCGCGATACTCTTCACTGTTAAAAAACGTAATTTTAATCGGGAATTCTCCGTAAAAATATACGGTTCTCGGCCGTATTTTCAGAAATACAGACAACCGTAATTTCTGACCTACTTTATTATTATCTTTTACGGGTTGGTGACCGTAATATCACTCCTTAACGTCAATTTATCCGTTTTTAAACGGTAAATGCTTGGCAATATTTATTAAGGATTTATACCGTTTTTATTACGGCAGATTTTAAATTGTTCATATCCTCATTATGCTTGGCAACATTTATTCAATGATTTTTACCGTTTTTATTACGGCAGTTTTTAAAGTGTTCATATCCTTATTATGCTTGGCAACATTTATTTAATGATTTTTTTCTGTTTTTAATGCAGATTTTAAATTGTTCATATCTTCATTATGCTTGGCAACATTTATTAAAGGATTTTTACCGTTTTTTAATGCAGATTTTAAAGTGTTCATATCCTAATTACCTATGCCAAGGAATGCCCTGCTTGTTTGTCTTGTCTTTTTGCTTGTCTGTTATGCCCACTGTCTTAACAAGTCACTTGAACACCAGTGAACCGATATTGAAGAAATACCTTAAGACACTAAGAAGTTTTCTGACGGAATATTTCTTTCTACACTGTTGTGTGTTCTCATTTACAATAATTCAACTTTTCTTCTACCGGTTTTATGAAATTTTTTTTTTTTTGAGATAATTGGATAAAAAACAAAATAATTTTTGGCACACACACACACACACACATATATATATATATATATATATTCATATATTCATATAACTTTTATATATATATATATATGTATATATATATATATATATATATATAAAGTTATATGAATATATATATATATATATATATATAATATAAATATATTAATATATATATATATGTACTGAATATATATATGTGTATATATATATATATGCACACACATACAGTATATATATATATATATATATATGTGCATTTATATATGTAACCAGACACTTGCTCTTTGTTTGTATTAGGGAGATTATTATTATTATTATTATTATTATTATTATTATTTATTAATATTATCATTATTATTATTATTATTATTATTATTTGTATTATTAATATTGTTTATTATTATTATTTATTATTATTAGCCAAGCTACAGCCTTAGTTGGAAAAGCTGGATGCTATAAGCCCTATAAAGGCTCCAACGGGAAAAATAGCCCAGCGAGGAAAGCAAACAAACTACATGAGATGTAATGGATCATTAATAACAACATTTTAAGAATAAAACAATATTAAAGGAATTTGACTTCTCTGGCCAAATCCTGTCCTCTTCTGCTTTCTGCCTCTTGGTGAATCTATAATAGCGGTTTATTAAATTGAGATAAGGAAGCTTTTAGGCTTTTAAGTGTAGATAGACAAAACGGTGTTGCGTTTTCTGGGATTTTCTCAAATTGATGGAAAATATCAACAGTTGGCATTTTCGGTTCGTTACTTTGGCTGACATTTTAAAGGTTTTACTTGACAATGTACATACTCTGTATATGTATGTATATATATATATATATATATATGTATATATACATATATGTGTGTATATATATGTATATATATTACATATACATACATACATACATATATATATATATATATATGTATATATATGTATATATTATATATGAATATATATATATATACATGTATATATATATATATATATATACACACACGCACACAAGAAGTGTAGCCGTTTCTAGTCCACTGTAGGACAAAGACCTCAGACATGTCTTTATTCCTGTCTGGGGTTTGGCCAATTTTCCTCACCACGCTGGCCTCTGCAGATTGGTGATGGTGGGAGACTTTAGTCTGATCGCTCATTGCAAACCAAACTGGTAAGGCTGGCCCTGACTAGTACAGGTTTGCTGATCATGACTGAGGTATACATACAGTATATAAAATATTTAGAGGAAACCTTAATACTGATTCATAGGAAAAGCAAAATAATATAGTTTTTGAGTGTGATTATTCTTTTCTGTTAGCAATGGCACTGAAATTGGCAACAGGTCGTGTTTAGATTTTAGCTTTTAAGATTTTCTGTTCCAACTGGGCTTTTAAGAGGTGGAAAGGAACGAGGAGATGAGGGTCGCAACCTCATCCCGTATAAAGAATGAATATAATCGGAATGTTCTCAATTTCAAGAACCGCAATCTTAGAGACTAGACCGTCTATATTATTATTATTATTATTATTATTATTATTATTATTATTATTATTATTATTATTATTATTATTATAACTTGTTAAGCCACAACCCTAGTTGGAAAAGCAAGATGCTATAAGCTCAAGGCTCCAACAGGGAAAACAGCCCACTGGGGAGAGGAAATAAGGAAACAAACTACAAGAGAAGTTTAAGAACAGCAACAACATTAAAACAAACATTTCATATATATACTATAAAAACTTCAAAATAATTAAAAAGAGAAATAAGATAGATTAGGGTGCCCGAGTGTACCCTCAAGCTTGTAGAAATGTCGAGATTGTTTTGATATGCTTTTGTATTCTCAAATAACTTTCGAAAAAAATACAGCTGTATTGCGTAAATAAATTTAATGTTAATTGAGTGATTATTCATTATGAAAATTCAGTAAAATATAATGGATTATTTTGAAATATGTAACTCCACGAATACTACAAAACTAGATGTTTTGTCTGATTGTTAGCGAAGACTTTCAATGATCCGAAGGATAGCAGGAGGGTTTGACCCGCTATTTCTTTTCGCTATTGTATGTCCTTGGCAACAGACTTCGTTTTGTCCCGCATGAAATTATTATTAAATTCTGTTTTTTGTTGCGTAAGTAGATGCAAAATATATTTGTTAGAGTTTTGTATGTTATTAAAATAAGTTTTAAAACGGTAATTTAAATTCCTCGTTTAAGTACAGACCACCTACTCAGAGAAGAGAGAGAGAGAGAGAGAGAGAGAGAGAGAGAGAGAGAGATATCATTCTGTTTTTCTAGTGTTGCTGCAAACAAGAAATAATTTTGTTTGTAACTTTTGCATCTCTCGTTTGAAGAGAGAGAGAGAGAGAGAGAGAGAGAGAGAGAGAGAGAGAGATTATTCTGTTTTTCGTGTTGCTACAAACAAGAAATTATTTTGTTTGTAACTTTTGCATCTCGTTTGAAGTAAGAGAGAGAGAGAGAGAGAGAGAGAGAGAGAGAGAGATTATTCTGTTTTTCGTGTTGCTACAAACAAGAAATTATTTTGTTTGTAACTTTTGCATCTCGTTTGAAGTAAGAGAGAGAGAGAGAGAGAGAGAGAGAGAGAGATTATTCTGTTTTTTCGTGTTGCTACAAACAAGAAATTATTTTGTTTGTAACTTTTGCATCTCGTTTGAAGTAAGAGAGAGAGAGAGAGAGAGAGAGAGAGAGAGAGAGAGAGAGATTATTCTGTTTTTCGTGTTGCTACAAACAAGAAATTATTTTGTTTGTAACTTTTGCATCTCTCGTTTGAAGCGAGAGAGAGAGAGAGAGAGAGAGAGAGAGAGAGAGATTATTCGGTTTTTCGTGTTGCTGCAAACAAGAAATAATTTTGTTTGTAACTTTTGCATCTCTCGTTTGAAGCGAGAGAGAGAGAGAGAGAGAGAGAGAGAGAGAGAGAGAGAGATTATTCTGTTTTTCGTGTTGCTGCAAACAAGAAATAATTTTGTTTGTAACTTTTGCATCTCTCGTTTGAAGCGAGAGAGAGAGAGAGAGAGAGAGAGAGAGAGAGAGATTATTCGGTTTTTCGTGTTGCTGCAAACAAGAAATAATTTTGTTTGTAACTTTTGCATCTCTCGTTTGAAGCGAGAGAGAGAGAGAGAGAGAGAGAGAGAGAGAGAGAGAGAGAGAATGTTATAGCTGGTAACCTTGAAATATAGGAAGGCTAACCTGTTTGAATCTTTAGGAACGTGTCATCTCTCTCAGTAAATAACATGATACATTACAATACTGCTATTTACCGTTGGCTTAACGCATGGTATGACCTTCGGGTATTACCGTAAATAATCTACGTATGGAATTACCTGTCATGATTGTAATTCTTTCTAAGAAGCTTTACGTAAAAAAGAATATCCTGTTTTTAACTCTTTATTCCAGTAATTTGTTACTTTTGAAATGGACATAAGCATTTTGCATACTAATATTTTTTCTTCATTTCACATGGGTTGATGTATATTTTCCTGATGTGAATGTTTTATGTTAATTTATTATAAAATTTATACCTTTCATTGCATAATGAATATTATAGGGGTTTATTTTATTTATTGTTTATTTATAATTTCTTATTTTTAAATCGGTTAAGTTTTAATTTCTATTGTTTATTTCTGATTTGAAATTTGTAAATTAGACTATGCATATATTCAGTATATAACAAACCTTAGATTTATATACACTGATTAAAATGATACTCCCCCAATAATAGGAGAGAGAGAGAGAGAGAGAGAGAGAGAGAGAGAGAGAGAGAATTACTGTAGATTAAGATATAGACGAAATTAACAAAACTTCCATAGCCGTAAGAAAGCAATCTAGACAGCCCAGACAATTTGGGGAAGTGAAAAGGAAATACTTGAAGAAAATTCTAGCAATGTTAAATGCTATTTGCAAGCTGCTTTATATAAATGTTCATTCAGCTTGCTTATTTAAAGATGGGGGTCATACTTGTTCTTATTAAGATAAAGTACCCACTGAAAAATTACAGTGCAGAAGTTAACCTCTCGAGAGAAGAAGAATTGTTTGTTAATCTCAGGTTTTGTACTTTAACCGAAGTATTCATTGTGTGTATACTGTATACATGTAAATAAGGGTTTGTGCTGTGTTATTATATACATATAAGGTTTCGTGTTGTGTTTATAGATGCCATAGCTAATTCCTTTAGGGGTTTCTTGACTTCTTATGACCCATTGCTCATTGCAACTCGGTGCTGAAATTGACCCTTTTAAATGCCAATTTTTTCGCACATATCTTCACAAACGATTTGTAATATATTCATTCGCTAACTTTTCTTAGGTGATTCAGACTTCCTTCGAGTATAAGTACGTATGAATTTTCTTTGTTTAATGGACAGTGAATTTTACGTATTTAATCAGTTTTCGTCAACAACCTTTAGATAGAAGTTTATTTTTACTAAGCCTTAAAAAGTTCGTATTTACACTGGTTTTCGATGACTATTTTTTGCTTATTAAATTGTTGTTATTATTATTTTCATGTTAATCTTTTTATTTTGCGTATTTCTTAATTTCTTTTTCAATCTTAACTCTCTGCACTTTTAATCTGTTTTATGCATTTTAGTTTCATTCATTAATGGTATTATATTTTGTAGTGTTTACATTAGATGTTTTACTATTTTCAGTGGGTCATCTATCGAAGGGTGTATTAATGTTTTCTTTCGCGAATTTTCGTGTTTTCTCATTCAGAAAGAGTTTAATATTAATATGATGTATGTAACAAAGAAAGCTAAAAGCTACAGATGACGAAATAAAGAAAGGGGTGCTGCCTGCTTAATGACTGGGCATATCATGAGGGCCCTCTAAAGATAAATAAATAAATAAATAATGAATAAATAAGTAAAACGATTAATCATTTGTATAATCAAACGCTGCTGTTAAGAGAGATAAGCTTACCTGATATGTTTTCAACTTTACATTTCCTTGGAAACGGGTTGAAGAGTTTTTTTATGCATTTTTATTTTCCCCATCACTCAAATATAATCCTCTTCAATGCAAATTATGCCATGTCATTTGCATATATGACCTTCGTTTCTTGAATAATTGTTTATATATTTTTATTTTTTTTTATTTTTTTTTTATTTAAGGAGCTTTTAATCTGTTTTTGTTAGGGACAAAATTTCATTAATATGGAGGTTTCACAAATAATATTGTTTGTATTTTTCCCTAAACCTCTGATTTTGAAGGATTTATTCTTTCCCTTTCTCCTTTGAAATCTTCAGCAGTTTCGAAATGAAAAAAAATCTTTGGCCAGACAAGGTTATGCTAGCTTAGCGTTATGCTAGGTTGTTATTTTTTATAACTTATTTTGGTTTCATGCTAAGCTATGTTAGTAGTTTATGTTAGCTTATTTTTGCGGGTCATACTATGTTGTTTCATGTTAGCTTATTTTTGTGGGTCATACTAGGTTGTTTCATGTTAGCCTATGTTAGCTAAGTTTTTTGGGTCATACTAGGTTATGTTTCATGTTAGCTTATTTTTGTGGGTCATACTAGGTTATGTTTCATGTTAGCCTATGTTAGTTTATTTTTGTGGGTCACACTAGGTTATGTTTCATGTTAGCCTATATTAGCTAAGATTTTTGGGTCATACTATGTTATTTTCATGTTAGCCTATGTTAGCTTATTTTTGCGGGTCATATTAGGATATGTTTCATGTTGGCCTATGTTAGCTTAGTTCTTTGGGTCATACTAAGTTATGTTTCATGTTAGCCCATGTTAGCTTCTTTTTGTGGGTCATACTAAGTTATGTTTCATGTTAGCTTATTTTTGTGGGTCATATTAGGTTATGTTTCATGTTAGCCTATGTTAGCTTATTTTTGTGGGTCATACTAGGTTATGTTTCATGTTATCCTATGTTAGCTTATTTTTGTGGGTCATACTAGGTTATGTTTCATGTTAGCCTATGTTAGCTTATTTTTGTGTGTCATACTAGGTTATGTTAGCTTCTTTTGGTGGATCGTGTTGAAATTCTCAGCTAGGTTTAATTTTTATTTTCTCTTCAGGTTTTGCCGAATTAATACTGTATTGAGTTTAAGGTTCAGAAACTTGAACTTTATTTTAGTATGCATATAAAGTTTATTGAGCAAAATTAAGTTCGTTAATTCAAATAAGTTTTACTAGGCGACAGAGGTTTAATACACGAAATGAAGTTTAGTTAGCGTATTAGCTTCATTAAGCCAAATTAGGTTTATTAATCCAAATGAGCTCCATGAAGCCAAATAAAGGCAATGCCTAAGGTTCAATAAATAAGGTTCATTTAAGTATATAAACACCAGGAAACCAAATAAAATTAATGCCAAAGGTTCAGTAAATAATGTTCATTTAAGCAAATAAACACCAAGTAACCAAATAAAGCTAATACCAAAGGTTCAGTAAATAAGGTTCATGTAAGCAAATAAACACCATGAAACCAAATAAAGATGATGCCAAAGGTTCAATAAATAAGGTTAATTTAAGCAAATAAGCATCATGAAGCCAAATAAAGTTTATTAAACTAAATAATGTTCAGTAAACCAAATAAAGTTATTGGTTTAGATAAGCACCGACCGAAATGATGTCTTTTAAGGCAAATAAGGTTCCTAAAGCCAAGTAACTTTTTTATTTATTTATTTACTTTTTTTTTTTTTTCTTTTTTATAAATTGTATTTTTATGCTGATGCAGAAAATAATAAGTATACTAGCAAAGGTTCAATAAATAAGTTTCATGTATGCAAATAAGTACCATGAAGCCAAATAAAATGTATTAA
>NC_090727.1:130394016-130396516 GCF_036898095.1 Palaemon carinicauda | reverse complement strand
TTCACATACCTTGCTTATAAAGGTCTTGAGGTTGCAGAAACTACTATAGTCCATTTTTTTTAGCGAAGCAGATTTGCACCGACTCGCAGCGGTGCCCTTTTAGCTCGGAAAAGTTTCCTGATCGCTGATTGGTTAGAATTATCTTGTCCAACCAATCAGCGATCAGGATACTTTTCCGAGCTAAAAGGGCACCGCTGCGACTCGGTGCAAATCTGCTTCGCTAAAAAAAATTGACTATAGAGACTATCACACTTGAGCTGTTCTCGAACCCCTGTCCAACAGATTGCTAGGCAGGGAGGTTTCCAGTAGATTACCACAACCTTTCCGTATGTCTTTAAGCCCAATCCACGTGAAGACGTCGAACGTTGTAATTACCTGTAATTATCTGTTGCTAATTACAGGTAATTGTTCTGTACATTCTTTTCTGATTTTTTTACCCCGTTTTGCTGTTCAACTTTTAACTTCATTATTGCAATTGGCGAATAATAACCTTCCTGGCATCAACTACATGGTCAAAATTACATGCATGTATTTATTTATTAATCGCTTGGAGGCAGTCTTTAAGGTCAAGAACTTGCAAGAATGTTTTTGAGATGTTAGAAAAATAAACATGGAAATATTAGCTATAGAATATCCGGGAGATATATTAATAATTTTTCCCGTTGCCATTTTACTGTAGGAAGCGTAGCGGGTGCTGCACTTCATTCTTCTACCACTGCTCATTACAAGAAGTCCTAACTTTACATTAATAAAAAAGTATTTGGAGTTTTTCTTCAATAAGGAAAATTAAAAGAAGGTACGAGAAATCATCGTTGTTTATTATTGATTATTTATATTTGATTTTCAAGGAAAGGTCTGTTTGTTTACAAGGAATATTCAACGGGAAATGGAGACTGAAAATTAATTTTTCTAGTTGTATCCTAAATGTTTCTCTGGCTGATTTAGCTTTCATATCTCATTGGGATCCTTTGCTGTCTGCGTTCGATGCTTCAATGCAAGCAGTGCATTATCAGTTTTGTTTTTAGTGTGGGTGGCACTTCCTTATCCATGGCACTACCACGAACCGAAAGCTACCACTTGGTTGTACTACCTTGACAGCCATCACCAGTCAAGGTACTTACATTTTAGGAAGAAGAATTGATCAGATTAAAGGTCAGGAGTAAAAGTGTCCACAAATAATTTTCGATCATTTATCTCCAAAGATCCCTATTTATGAAAGCCTTGAGTCCATATAAATATCCGTTGTTGCCATATTGTAACCTGTTAGTTTTTTCTTAAACCCACTTTGATACCCTCTCATACCCCTCCCCGGGTGATGGGCATAGATGGGCATGGGGGAGCGCCTTTAATTGGCCCATACCCAAGCTGTTGAGACAGCCCTGTCAAGGATGCATTTCATTTGTCGCTTTGTTTAGAGACTCGTCGTTAATTAGACATTAGTTTAGGTTTCCTGTCTAGTGTTTAAACACCCTCCTCCCCCCCCCCCCTAAGGAGTTTGTCTGGGTCGAGATTTAGATTTGATATGGGATAAGTCCAAGAGAGATTCTTTTTATATGGATTTATGTAAGAGAGTCTGATAGTTTTAGGTTCTAGGTACGAGGACGTTGGTTTAGATACAGTTTAGAATTTCTTTTGTAGAGTTACTTTTGGTAGTGATTAATGTAAACAAAATTGGGTTTAGGAATATGTTTTAGATACATTTTAGAAATGCTCTCTTCTCTAGTATTACCGTGGGAATTATATATTTGATCTTAATTTTTAGAAATACGCTTTAGATACATTTTAGAAACACTGTCTTAATTTTTAGAAATACGCTTTGGATACATTTTAGAAACTTAATTTTTAGAAATACGCTCTAGATACATTATAGAAATGTTTTCTTAATTTTTAGAAATACGCTTTAGGTACATTTTAGAAATGTTTTCTTAATTTTTAGAAATACGCTTTAGATACATTTTAGAAACTTAATTTTTAGAAATACGCTATTGATACATTTTAGAAACGTTTTCTTAATCATTAGAAATACGCTCTAGATACATTTTAGAAATGTTTTCTTAATTTTTAGAAATACGCTTTAGGTACATTTCAGAAACGCCGACTTAATTTTTAGAAATACGCTTTAGATATATTTTAGAAAAGCTTTTTTTCTCCATAGCGCCACCGCAGGAAATAATTAATCGGATCTGAATATGGTTTAGAAATATGTTTTAGATACAATTTAGTAACGCCCTCTTCTCTAGCGTCAACATGGGAATTATAAATTGCATCTGAATAGGTTTTAGGAAAACGTGTGGAGGAGTTGAACTAAAGAAGGCTGTATACGTGATGGTATTATTTTATATGTATAGGTTAATGAGATGGCTATCAAATGATATAAAGTTTAAAGGTCGCTTATGAAGGGCATAGGTAAGGGACAGTGACATTGCCCAAGCAAGCAGGACAATGCCTTAGAGACTGGCCATACATACATATGATCAGCGCCCAAGCCCCCTCTCCACCC
>NC_090727.1:130386516-130391516 GCF_036898095.1 Palaemon carinicauda | reverse complement strand
TATATGCTGTATATATAATATCTATTATATAATTACAAAAAACTTCCTTCTTCATACCTGTGAATTTTACATTTAAATTCAGGATCCGTCTCCTGCTTAGGACAATATTGACCAGCAGCCGAATAATAGAACAATAATTTATATTTAAATGAAGAAGGCGTGTTACTATCCCCTGATTAATGAGAGCTCCGCTGGGAGTCAAGTTGTAGTAATAATGCAGCAAGTGGCGAAGGAGGAAATGAATTGAAACTTTCATAAAAGAGCGAGGTTTGATAAATGGTCAGACTCGAATACATGTTGCATAATGTTGGACTGTAATCAATTGTTCGGGTTGCATAAGGAGTTGTTGTGTACATTCAACGTTCCTTTGTTGTGTACATTCAATGGTCGTCTGTTAAGAAAGGCGAGAGTTTTCGTTGGTCTCTTCCGTCGTTTGTTTAAAGGCCGCTCATGAATGGCAGAGGCAAGGGACAGTGACATTGCCCTAGCAAGCAGGACAACGCCCTAGAGACTGACCATATATCGTATGATCAGCGCCCAAGCCCCCTCTCCACCCAATCTAGGACCAAGGAGTGGCCCTAATGGCTGCTAATGACTTAACAGATAGACCTATAGGCTCCCCCAAACCCACCAACCTTAGCTCACAAGGATGGTAAGGTTGCAGACACTAATGGCACTAACGAGTCTGAGCGGGACTCGAACCCCCGTCTGGCAAACACTAGGCAGAGACGTTACCAATCAGGCCACATCAACCCTAGGGGATTTTAGTTTGTCTTGAGATGCGCTATATATATATATATATATATATATATATATATATATATATATATATATATATATATATATATATATATGCGCCCGTGTATTTCTACATATGGGTGTGTTTTGGGTGTAAGCCTACTTCATAATACAGCGCGTGTAGATAATAGACCAAGAAAATGTTACATAATTAGATAAAAATTGATTTGGGGATCGACAAAGAACGAAAATATTCAATCTGTCTTTTTTTTTTATCTGGTATTGTTTATTTAAACCTTTCAAATGGTTTTCTTATGTTTATTACACGAATTTAAGAAAACGTTCGAATATTTTTATAAATATATTTTTTTTGGGTCTTGAGATAGACATTTGGATGCTAGTTTTGGCTAGTCACGTATTTAACTGGTGTTGTTTATTCAAACCTTTCAAATGGTTTTGTTATTATTACACGATTTAAAAAAAAAACATTCGAATATTTGTATTAATAGATTTTAAAAGACGTGCTAGAAATAGGAATGAATGGCGAGCGATTGTGACGCAGTTACGGTAGGCCCTGCTGCTTCCTCCGGTGCCTTAGATGACATCGGAGGTAGCAGCAGTAGGGGATTCAGCATTATGAAGCTTCATCTGTGGTGGATAATGTGGGAGGGTGGGCTGTGGCACCCTAGCAGTACCAGCGGAACTCGGTTGAGTCCCTTGTCAGGCTGGGAGGAACGTATAGAGTAGAGGTCCCCTTTTTGTTTTTGTTTCATTTGTTGATGTCGGCTACCCCCAAAATAGGGGGAAGTGCCTTGGTATATGAATATATGATGTAAAAGATGTTCAAATTGTCTATTACTTGATTAGGAAGATCATTCCACAGTATATCTCACATTTTATACTTTTTCAATAAAAAAAAAAAAAAAAAAAAAAAAAAAAAAAAAAAAAAAAAAAAAGAATATTCGACTACACAAATATTTAAAGGAGGAGCTCATATGTATAATTTGACTTCAAGGAGTTTATATAACCCGCCCTTGCATAACATCGATATTTACCTTAGCCAACTTCGTTGCAAAAGTTATATTTTGTTAGGCGTGCGTATGTCTGTCTGTGCGTGTTTGTGATTCGCATATCTCAAAAGCTATTTGACTGATCTCATGAAATTTGGTGTGGTGATTGGGCATGATCCAAGGACTATTTAATTAGTATTTAGAAGTGATAAGGTCAAAGATCAAGGTAAATGGTCACGAATGGATGAAAAACGTGGACAATTTTTATCCGACTTGCATAAGCCAAATGGAAATGTGCATAATTCAATTGCCTATCTTGTAATACACATGACATACTGTTAAAAAACCCAATATTTTAATTGGAAATTCTCCGTAACAATATACTGTTCCCACCCGTATTTCAGTAAAATATAGGCGACCGTAATTTTACCTTACTGTGTTATCATATTTTACGGGTTGGTGACCGTAATATCACTCCTTTACGTAAATATATCCGTTTTTAAAACTGTAAAAATCATGGAGTAAATGTTGCCAGGAATTTACCGTTTTTTTTAATGCCAATTTTTAACAGTGTAGGCGAAGGTATGCGCTCTACCGACTGGCCGTTCTTGTTCAAATAGTTTATTTAAAAACCTACAGAATTATTCTCCTCGAAAAGAGAAATTGAAATAGTAATTGATCCGACCTCAAAAATACATCTGCTAATGACTTGTGTGTGTGTGTGTGTGTGTGTATTTGTGTTTGTATATGTGTAGATTGCCTTGCCTGATGCAAGACACGGGCTCTTGCGTTGGCAGGCCGTAAGAGAATGTAAATGTATTGTGTTTGAGTTTAAACTTTGAGAGAGAGAATTTATCATTTGAAAAGGGTTCTGGCAATTTACGTTAAAACAAATAGGTTAAATTTATGTAAGTGTGATTACTTTAAAGAATAAATGAAGATAATTTACGTTAAAATTTAGAGAGCAAAAGCTAATTAGATGGTACGAGGGTAGTGGTAGTTTCGAGAATGACCTTTAAACCTTTAAGTAGTTTATCTAAAAACCAACAAATTTATTTCAAAGAGAACTTGAAATAGATCCGACCTCAAAAGTACGTCTGCTAATGACCTGTCCGTTTTTATTTCCAGTTCCTGTAACGGCATTAGTTTAGCCTTCATCTAAATGTCAGAACGCCAGTGAGAATTAGAAGTAAGCGGCCTGTACCCGGCAAAGTGATTTATTAAGAGTAGGAGGTCAGTACTTGTCAGAGTGAAGCATTGAGATCTCTCGTACATGTTCATGTCCCGCCATCTTTTAAATGTCTATTTTTAATTACCTTATAGGGGTCTAAGTATGGGGTCTATATATGTAGATCCTGCAGAGGATATTTTAAAGAAGAACCCATGTAAGGATTGAGATGGAAGAAATAAATTCCTACTGTTATATCTAAGTGTTTTGAGAAGTTATGAGGATTTTTTTCCAGTATCATACTTTTGAAATAATCATCATCATCATCTCCTCCTACGCCTATTGACCCAAAGGGCCTCGGTTAGATTTCGCCAGTCGTCTGTATCAATACCTCTCCATTCATCAACTCCTACTTCACGCTTCACATCCCTCACTCTCCATTCATCAACTCCTACTTCACGCTTCACATCCCTCAGCCATGTAAGCCTGGGTCTTCCAACTCTTCTAGTGCCTTTTAGAACCCAGTTGAAAGTTTGGTGAACTAATCTCTCTTGGGGAGTGCGAAGAGCATGCCCAAACTATCTCCATCTACCACTCACCATGATCTCATCCACATATGGCATTCGAGTAATCTCTCTTATAGTTTAATATCTAATTCAGTCATGCCAGTTAACTCTCAATATTCTTCTCACGAAGGCTTTGTTCTCAAATCTATAAATTCTGTTGGATATTGTCTCATTCTCATACCACAACTCATGTCCATACTTTTTGAATAATGGTTATTATATGATTCACGACAGAAAAGCCAAACATCAAAATTTTTAGGTAATGAATATTGATTTATACATGATTTTAGATAATGATTATTGATTTGGTCATGATTTTAAATAATTAGTATTGATTTATTCATGATTTAAGTAATGATTATTGATTTATTCATGATTTTTGATAATGAGTATTGATTTATTCATGAATTTTGATAATGAGTATTGATTTATTCATGAATTTTGATAATGAGTATTGATTTATTCATGGTTTTAGACAATGAATATTGATTTATTCATGATTTTTGATAATGAGTATTGATTTATTCACGACAGAACAGCGAAAGAATTGCGCAAAAAAAAAGAAAGAATAATTTCCTAACTAAACCTAAATGTTCAACTATTGTTCAACTAAAGCTAAATGTTAAATCAATAGAATAAAAAGAGCCAATGATGTCTTAACCTTTTTCTTTCTTAAAAAGGAAATGAAGCCCAAAATGATGATAGATTCTTATTAAAATTTTCAATGTAACCTTTCGCTGACGATGTTCACCTTTTAAATATGCAAAAAACTTACGTTTCTTTAAACACCGCTTTCCTTGAAGCCTATGCAAATAATAGCCATCTTATGCCAGACTTAAAAACCACTCTCTGTATAGGTGACATTCTGGTCGCGGTACCACTGACCAGCGTTGCCAGGTTGGCCTTTTTTTGGGCCAAATAAAACTCCAAATTTGCAAATTTGGCCCTTTTTCGTGCTAGATACCTAAATTTGGCCTTTTTGAAATTGTTTAGCCTTGCATGCTATATTTTCGGCCTTTTTCTACTATTAGGTTGGCCTTTTAAAGCTGCAATTCATCCGACGTTGGGCTTTTCTCATTTGGAAAACCTGGCAACCCTGCCACTGACACCTACAAATGCTCTATAAGGAAAACAGAGAATCATTACTTTTTTTTTCCCTTGGTTGGTGTCACATCCATTCGGGGGGTTGCAGGTACTTCCTATATAAACCCAGGCGCCGGAGAATTATTTCTGACGACATAAGGGTGAAAATCAGCTCTATATATTTAGCATCCTCACCCTTACATGCTACAATCCTCCGTTAATGATAAAATATTGCTAAGATGTCCCCAGATAATCGGATTTGCTTGCAAACGACCATGGCTAACGTCTGGCGATGAGACGTAAAAAGAAATGTGGAGCATTTTCGATGTTTAATATTACCGATAAATTCGTTTTTACTCCGATTATGTCGAAGTACAAGGTTTTTGCAAATGAGCGCTGGAATGCTCCAGGTGTACCTTACGCAAAAAAAAGAAA
>NC_090727.1:130379016-130381516 GCF_036898095.1 Palaemon carinicauda | reverse complement strand
TCCCTCTAACGGAGAGAGGATAGTTAAAATCCCCCCTGCAGTTTTTATGACTGCTCAAGTCTCGAGGTCCAAAGTATAGATGCTCATCCTATGCCAACACTATATTTAACGACCTGGGCGATTACCCTATACGGACAGAACAGGGTTCTATGGAAATGTTCTTGCACGCCAGCTATATTTTACTAATTGGATAGGCGGGATTGTTGTTATTACTTTGATCTTCCATCTTTTCAGCCCTCAGGCTGGTCTTTCACGCCATTTCTTACGACTTCCTGTTTCTCACAGCTGTTATTTTGCGCGCGCAATTTTTAAGTAAGGTGCCATCTCGGGTTTTATTGGTGCCATTTTATTGTTTTCCCGATATATCTTTAGAGGATAAATATTCGTTGTTAGAATTTAACAAGATTTGAAAAAAAATTTTGTATTTTATCTAAGTTGCACGAATCGTTTCATGTGTTTTTTATTTTTTTTTTATTTTTAATATAGGCTATGATTAATAAGAATGTTGGTGTTTTGAATACATGCAAGTGTTGTGACTTTTACGTTTGCTGTTGAAACATTTTTTTTATTTTATGAATATATTTTATCATTTAGTATTGCTGTTTATTTGGATATCAAACTTCCAGTTTTGATATATATATATATATATATATATATATATATGTGTGTGTGTGTATATATATATATATATATATATATATATATATATATATATATATATATATATATATATATATATATATATATATATATATATATATACATATATATATATATATATATATATATATATATATACATACATATATGTATTTATGTATGTATGCATGCATAGAATAATTTATATTAAACCTATCGATGCCAAAATATACCGATTGTTAAAAATGGGCCAAGGAATTAAAAGGCTGATATTGTGTCATTGGAATATCAGAATGAAAATATATCAACGATTATTAATTTAAAGAATTTTCGTATCAAAATGTAACCTTTGTACTAGTGAAAGAAATTTTGGCTCAAGGTGGATGCCAAAGAAGGATGAAGCTGCAGCCCACATGGTGACTGAAAGGTATTGACAGAAATTTTGGTCTTATTTTGGAGATATTGGCCAACATTTATATTGTGTGTGCACAGGATTTTGGCCCTGTGAGTGCACAGGATTTTGGCCCAGTGAGTGCACAGGATTTTGGCCCAGTGAGTGCACAGGATTTTGGCCCAGTGAGTGCACAGGATTTTGGCCCAGTGAGTGCACAGGATTTTGGCCCAGTGAGTGCACAGGATTTTGGCCCTGTGAGTGCACAGGATTTTGGCCCAGTGAGTGCAAAGGATTTTAGCCCAGTAAGTGCACAGGATTTTGGCCCAGTGAGTGCACAGGATTTTGGCCCAGTGAGTGCACAGGATTTTGGCCCAGTGAGTGCACAGGATTTTGGCCCAGTGAGTGCACAGGATTTTGGCCCAGTGAGTGCACAGGATTTTGGCCCAGTGAGTGCACAGGATTTTGGCCCAGTGAGTGCACAGGATTTTGGCCCAGTGAGTGCACAGGATTTTGGCCCAGTGAGTGCACAGGATTTTGGCCCAGTGAGTGCACAGGATTTTAGCCCAGTGAGTACACAGGATTTTGGCCCAGTGAGTGCACAGGATTTTGGCCCAGTGAGTGCACAGGAATTTGGCCCAGTGAGTGCACAGGATTTTGGCCCAGTGAGTGCACAGGATTTTGGCCCAGTGAGTGCACAGGATTTTGGCTCAGTGAGTGCACAGGATTTTGACCCAGTGAGTGCACAGGTCTTTGGCCCAGTGAGTGTACAGGATTTTGATCCAGTGAGTGCACAGGATTTTGGCCCAGTGAGTGCACAGGATTTTGGCCCAGTGAGTGCACAGGATTTTGGCCCAGTGAATGCAAAGGAATTTGGCCCAGTGAGTGCACAGGATTTTGGCCAGTGAGTGCACAGGAATTTGGCCCAGTGAGTGCACAGGATTTTGGCCCAGTGAGTGCACAGGATTTTGGCCCAGTGAGTGCACAGGAATTTGGCTCAGTGAGTGCACAGGATTTTGGCTCAGTGAGTGCACAGGATTTTGGCCCAGTGAGTGCACAGGTCTTTGGCCCAGTGAGTGCATAGGATTTTGACCCAGTGAGTGCACAGGATTTTGACCCAGTGAGTGCACAGGATTTTGGCCCAGTGAGTGCACAGCATTTTGGCCCAGTGAGTGCACAGGATTTTAGCCCAGTGAGTGCACAGCATTTTGGCCCAGTGAGTGCACAGCATTTT
Organism: Palaemon carinicauda; assembly: GCF_036898095.1. Classification (NCBI taxonomy): domain Eukaryota; kingdom Metazoa; phylum Arthropoda; class Malacostraca; order Decapoda; family Palaemonidae; genus Palaemon; species Palaemon carinicauda. The sequence goes on along the minus strand of NC_090727.1, from coordinate 130,379,252 downwards.
GGCCCAGTGAGTGCACAGGACTTTGGCCCAGTGAGTGCACAGGATTTTGGCCCAGTGAGTGCACAGGATTTTGGCCCAGTGAGTGCATAGGATTTTGGCCCAGTGAGTGCACAGGATTTTGGCCCAGTAAGTGCGCAGGATTTTGGCCCAGTGAGTGCACAGTATTTTGGCTCGGTGAGTGCACAGGATTTTGGCCCAGTTGAGTGCACAGGATTTTGGCCCAGTGAGTGCACAGG
>NC_090727.1:130359016-130374016 GCF_036898095.1 Palaemon carinicauda | reverse complement strand
TTTGTTTCTTTTTCCGGACCATCTCCAAAACTTAATAGGGTCGTCCATGACCTCAGATCTACCTGTGGTGAAAATTTCGTCAAAATCCTTCGAGTAGTTTTGACGTAATCCTGTCCGCAAACAGACAGAAACAAGAACAAATAAATAAATGAATAAACATACTCAAATTTTATAACCACCTTGGTGGAGGCAATTATAGGAAGATAAGATTGATTGGCAATAGCAAGGAGGCGGCAACGCGGGGTACTAGAATAGATATGAAGAGTTGAATCATTAGCAAAAACATGCGCAGAAGAAGTAGGCCAAGAAGGTCATTGAAGAGCCTTGGAAAATAGCAGTTGGAATTCTGTTGTTGTGCTTTGATGAATACCGCTGGAGGCAAGAATGGGAGCAGATGTTACGCCGTTAACAGTAGATTAAGAGGGAGATGGATTGATCTTAGCTTGAACATAGCGTATGTTTATAATCATGGGGTGTCTGAAAGGAAAGCAAGTTCTGAGAGTAAATAGTTTTAAAACTCTTTCCTTTGCCGTGAGTAATAACCCACAATGACACTACGTTAATTAAAAACAGGAGATATGTTTATATCTCGCCTGTTAACAACAACAACAACAACAAATGTAGCCGTTTCTAGTCAACTGCAGAACAAAGGTCTTAGTCATGTCTCTATTCATGTCTGTGGTTTTACCAATTTCATCACCACGCTGTCCAGTGGAGATTGGTGATGGTGGAAGACATTGATCTGATCGCTCACAGCAAATTAGCCTAGTATGGACCTCCCTGACTAGAACAGCTTTGCTGATCATGGTGATACACAAACCCTTTCACCACGTTAAAGTATCCCCACCTAGAAAGGAATACATGTATCATTATATTTAATTTGATTAATGAATTTTCACTGAAATAAAACCATTCTTAAAAATCCTCACATTGGTTGTTTGTGTTTAGGGTAACGTACAGTTGGATACAGGAATTTCTGGCACACCTCACTCTGAGGAATTGCACCCTGTCACACCCTTACTGTGCTGAGTAACCAAATAGACAGTAAAGGAAGAGATGGCAGAGGTAGTGGTTGAGGACTTGGAGTTTACACATAGGTAGACTTCGTCAGAGAGAGGTGTGCCAAGAATTCGTGTGTCCAACTGTACCTTAGCATTACTGTTTATCAGTGTACGTGACCTGTCAAAATGACGGTTAATTACTCAGATGAATATACACACACAGATTCAACCCTTCCACCCTCCTCCCCCCTTTCGTACTCGAGTGTTTAGGCAATTTGTTGGAGATAGTGATTTGCGAGTGGTTGCCGCTCAACGTGACAGGAAAGAAATATCTATTTATCTATCTATCTATATAATCAGACACTTACTCTTTATTATATATGGGAGACAGTGATTAATTAAGAAACCTTACTGTCTGTACCATTAAAAGGAAACCGGATTGCAGAGCGCTTTGGCGCACAACCGTGCCGGTACATTCGCCACGCACGGCCGCTCCTTTTATAAATTCACCATTGACCACAAGCGATTCTTAACAGACCCTCAACATCGGGAACAAGGTTGCAAGACATTGGGAGCGCTTTGTACCACCCACTACTCGGGCGGAATTTTAATGACGACATTTTTCTACCTTTTTTTGATGCATGGAATCATTATTAAGACTGCCATCATCATAGTCCTTAAGTGCTATAGTGAGGGATGTGCTTTGTATGATAGTGAGACTATGGATTGTGAGGGTGACAATGAGGATTATTATTAAGAGAAAAGTGTTGTGATGGCGATCTGTCGGACTGGCGTTCGAGTCCCGCTCAAGCATGATAGTTTCTTGTGGTGTTTTAAACACTACCATCCTTGTGAGTTAACGAGGGGGGAGGGGACGTTTGGGGGCCTATAGGTCTACCTTCTGAGTCATCATCAACCAATGCCTGGCCCTCCTTGGTTATAGCTTGGGTGGAGAAGGGGCTTGGGCGCTGATCATGTGTATATGTGGTTATTAGGGCATTGTCCTGTTAGGGAATTGTCACAGTCCATTGTCCCTGCCATTCATGAGGGACTTTTAAACCTTTAAACTTTTAAAGAGGGATGGTGATAGTGATAGTGATATTGATGAGAGTGACTGTGATGTTCCAGGAGATAGTGAGTGCTGCAAGAGGGTGATGAAAACAGTAGCATAATGATTATGAATGATAATGAAGATTGATGAGGTTGATAATTACAAGGGTGACTATGATGTTCAAAGTCAGTATTAAGTAGTGTTATAACGTAACGATAATAGTGACTCCGGATGATAGATAGGAATGAGTGATGATGGTAATAGCGAGTAAATGAAAATGATAATGATAAGAAGGGAGCTGCTGGCATAGGAGAGCACTGGCTCTTGCTCCATATCGATTTTTCTATACCCATCCCTGTCGAATGATAAGCCACGAAAAAAAAAGAAACATTTGATATTGAATTTCATTTATCTCGGTAATAAATTGCAGCTAAGGAGAATTATATATATATATATATATATATATATTATATATTTATATATATACTATATATACTGTATATTTATTTATATATATATATATATATATATATATTATACATATATATTTATATATATACTGTGTATATATATATATATATATATATATATATATATATATACTGTATATATACAGTATATATATATATATATATATATATTATATATATATATGTATATTACAGTATATATATATATATATATATATATTATAACGTTATGGTTTCATAGGGGTTGGTGAATGGCCTCCCGGTCCCCAATGCCATTCCTTATGGCCCAAAAATAAAAATCGAATCTAATCCAAATCCACCATCAAACAGGTTACAGTCACCTGGAGGAATATTTCTTGCAAAGTAACTAAAAGATTTAAGAAAATGCACTAATGTAGGTGTACAAAAAATGTTTCTTTACATTTTATATTTCATATTTTATATTTTTTTATTTTATTTTATATTTTGTATTCTATATTTTTTATTCTATGTTTTTATATTTTTATATTTTTATATTTGTATATTTCTATATTTTATATTTTCTTAATTTATTCTGGAAACATTTTTATTGTAAAATCTGGAATTTTTTTTTTTTATATTAGGTTCAGATAACTGTTTTGTAATAGATTCTGGCAACATATTTTTATAGTAGAGTCTGGTAACATTTTTATATTAGATTCTGATAACATATTTATATAGAAGAGGCTAGTAATATTTTTATATTACATTCTGATAACATTTTTTTGTAACAGAGGCTGGTAATATTTTTATAATAGATTCTGGAAACATATTTATATAGCAGAGGCTGGTAATATTTTTATATTAGAGTCTGGAAACATATTTTTATAGTAGAGGCTGATGATATTTTAATATTAGTTTCTGATAACATATTTTTTTGTAGTAGAGGCTGGTAATATTTTTATAATAGATTCTGGAAACATATTTATATAGTAGAGGCTGGTATTATTTTTATATTAGAGTTCGGAAACATTTTTATTTGTAGAGGCAGGTAATATTTTTGTATTAGGTTCTAATAACATTTTTATAGTAGAGGCTGATAATATTTTAATATTAGATTCTGGTAACATATTTTTTGTAGTAGAGGCTGGTAAAATTTTTATAATAGATTCTGGAAAAATTATTATAGTGGAGGCCGGTAATATTTTCATATCAGATTCTGATGACATATTTTTGTCGTATATTCTGGTAAAAATTCTTTTATAATAGATTCCGGAAACATATTTTCATAGTAGAGGCTGGTAACATTTTTATATTAGATTCTGATAACATATTTTTGTAGTAGAGTCTGGTAATATTTTTATATTAGATTTTGATAACATAATTTTGTAGTATATTCTGGTAGGATCACCGACATTGAATACCTATTTTAGATGAATTTAAAGACGCCAATAAACACACGCGACAAGGAAGTCTCCTTCGAGAATCATCTCTTGCTATGAGGAATGGCATTGACTGCTAAAAGCTGTCAGTTGAGACCCAGGGCGGATGGAATGCTAAGTAAAAGGTTGATTGACCATTGGCTTTTACTGGTGCTTCCTGTTAAAGTCTCTCTCTCTCTCTCTCTCTCTCTCTCTCTCTCTCTCTCTCTCTCGTATATGTATATTTATATGTATGTATATATATGTTTATATATGTATATATCTGTATATATCTTTATATATATTTATATATATGTATACAGTATATATCTGTATATATATCTGTATATATATGTATATATATATATTTTATGTATACATAGATGTATATATATATATATATGTATGTGTGTGTTTATATATATGTATATATATGTATATATACAGTATATGTACAGTATATATATACACAGCATACAGTATATATAGAACGCTTTCTGAGTGGGGATACCTTAACGTAGTGAAAGGGTTTGTGTACCGCCATGATCAGCAAAGCTGTACTGGTCAGGGCCACCCATACTAGGTTGGTTTTCTTTGAGCGAGTTGACTGAAGTATCCCACCATCACCAATCTGAAGTGGCCAGAATGGTGATAAAATTGGCCCTACCCCAGACATGAATAAGGATATGTGTGAGGCCTTTGTCCTCTAGTGGACTCGAAATAAATTTGTTGTTGTTTTGTAATTTTATATATATATATATATATATATATATATTATATATGCATATATATAATTATATATATATATATATATATATATGTATATGTACGTATATATATACGTATATATATATATATATATATGTGTGTGTGTGTGTGTGTGTGTTGTGTGTGTGTTGGTATACTGTATATACACGTGTGTATATGTATATAACAAGTAACGTAAAGGTATTATAATCGTATTCCAGTCTCGGTAACATATCCATATAAAATCCTGAAAAAAAACCTAAAAAAATAATCAAAGGAAGAAATAAAAGGAATATGAAATAAGGGGTTAAAAAGATTCACACCTGAGGCCTTTACCCATCCTCTGCCCTGATGGGCGCTTCTGCTTAATAGCAATCGGCTCTAGCTGACCTTGTAGTAGGAAGGAGGTGGGGGTGGGGGGGGGGGGGGGGGGGAGCTGGTCGTATTCCCTTTGGCGTAATAGGAGTGCTAGGCGTAGAAGAATCCTTATGTTTCTGTCTAGTTCCTTTTTCCTGGTTTACTCTATGGCGTGGTTAAAAATTGTGATTTTTCCTAAATGATTTTGAAAGAATAGAAGAGTATTTATGGGGGAAAGATATATTTATAAAAGGTGAATAAAAAAGAAAAGGTATAATTTGGGAATATCTGAATTACGAAAACGCTTGAAACAACATATATTTATATAAGTACTTACTGACAATTAATATGATAGGATACTGGAGTTTTTCTAGTATTAGTGGAATTTTTTTTTAATAATGAATGAGATAAATATTTGGAATTGCAAGTGATTACTATTGATATTATTATTATTATTATTATTATTATTATTATTATTAGCCAAGCTACATCCTAGTTTGAAGAGCAAGATGCTACAAGCCCAAGGGCTCCAAGAGTGAAACAAGCCCAGTGCGGAATGTAATTAGAGAAACGACGAACTAGAGGAGTACTCAGTAGAGCGCAGACCTCCGACCTTTTTCCTGACTTGGCCTTCACCTTTGACCTTAACATGTATTAATTGGCGTGGATTTTCATACACTCAAATATGAACCAAGTTCGACGTCTTTGTGACAACGATGTCCAAACTTGAGACTGATTACTTGAATTGGACATTTTGCTTGACCGTGACCTTGACATTTGACCTTGACCTTCCAGAATTTAATAATTTCCAGATTTTTATATAACAGTTAATATTTGTTAGTTTCATTGCGATTAAAATTGTGGGTAGGAAGCTGTTCACAAACACACAAACACAAACAGGGTGTAAAACATAACCTCATTCCAACTTCGTTGGTGGAGGTAATAAGTTTGCCCTTTTGAAGTTCCATCTTAAAGGAAATGGGCATTAATTTGTTTTAGTTCAATTGGTAAATGTAAACACAAAGACACATTGGCGTGAGGATGTGGTAACTCACTTCCTATCATAAAACCGTGGTAGATGATGCAGTTCTTAGCTAACGTTTACTATGACCGTGGTGCACTCCCGGCTGAACATTCCACTTGATTGTAAATAGTGTAAGCGCCTATTAGGTCAAGAAAATGCATAAGGCTAACAACTGCATCTCTGAAATTTTCTGAAACCACAAGACTAATGGAAAAAGCGTTGGTTGAAAATAATTCATCATCTCCTCCTACGTCTATTGACGTAAAGGACCTCTATTAGATTTCGTCAGTCGTCTCTGTCTTGTGCTTTTCATTCAATACTTCTCCATTCATCATCATCTACTTCACGCTTCATAGTCCTCAACCATGTAGGCCTGGGTCATCTAACTCTTCTAGTGCCTTTGTAGAGCGCAGTTGAGAGTTTGGTGAACTATTCTCTCTTGAGGACTGCGTTTCAGAGGTTATAAAAAAAAGATAGTTATTACAACAATAGCACTTTCTTTGGTTAAAAGTTCAAATCATGAAAGTTTTTTCTTCTTAGTTTTATTATAATAAATATGATAATAATTATCATATAGCTATAGTACATATGATTATTTTCAAAGTACATTAATTTCATTCATAGCTTTGAGCTAAGCCGTGAAAGAAATGTAAAACCTATAAACTGCATAATTTATTTTGTTGTTCTTGGCCGGTTTTGGATGGAATGAAGTGGATTCCCTGAAATACAGTATGAAATTAATTTCATGAAATTAGTTGTATTTTGTTTCTATCTCACGATTCATAGGCGAACCGCTTGGGGTTGAACCTTGAAAATAATTAGTTGTAGCTGAAAAAAATCTTATTGATTATAATAATAATTGGTATTTTGCATAGTTTTCCATATTTCTCAATTAAAGGGTAGAAAACAGTTTATGTATATGTAAACTTTGACGTCAAAAGGATACATCTTTTACATAAAAAAATCCGATTATTATATTCCATCAATATTTTTAATATCCTGACGCACCACTAAATTGCGAAAGGACTACACTACCCTTAAAATGCGTTGCACCAAGTTTATTGTCTTTCATTACCCAAAGTCTTGACGTGAAAGGGATGAAACGTAATCTGCACGGCCTGTCTTTTGATTTGGAGCCAAGGCTACACACACACACACACACACACACACACGCCTTTGTGCCCATGAAAGGGGAGGGGGAATGCACAATTACTTTCCAGTCAATGTCTATAATTTCCTTTGGCAGGTGGGAACATTCACACATTTTTGGCATCTCTGCTGCAAGAGATTGCGATGACTCTCTCTCTCTCTCTCTCTCTCTCTCTCTCTCTCTCTCTCTCTCTCTCTCTCTGGCAGATTAAAGAGAACTTATAGGCAAAATGTTACCTAATTTTATTCTGATTACTCGCCCTCTTCAACCGTTCTCTCTCTCTCTCTCTCTCTCTCTCTCTCTCTCAATGATGAAGCCCAAATGAACATTGATAGCCCACAATCAATAACCTTTACTCTCTCTCTCTCTCTAAATTTGTATTGACGAACCTGTAAACTACCTCGATACCTCACCTTCATCACTACCCATCTCTCTCTCTCTCTCTCTCTCTCTCTCTCTCTCTCTCCTCTCTCATCCAATGAAACTGAATGTGTTCCGATAACTCCTCAGCCATCCTTGACTCCCCCATATCACATTCTTGTCGAGTCCAAGGCCGCCCTGCAATGAATTTCCTCGTTGAGCATCATGCATTGAGCAACGGATGTATATACAAAACGCCCTGGGGAGAACGAGACCCCCTTTCCAGCCACACATGACATGAAGAGAGTGACGTGTGATGATTCCAGGAGAGAGAAGCAGGTGTCGGGGAGAATCTCGAATATGAGAGAGAGAGAGAGAGAGAGAGAGAGAGAGAGAGAGAGAGTAAAGGTTGAAGAGGAAGAGTCATCAAAATAAAATTAGGTGAATTTTTACCCGTAATGTAGGTCTTGTTTAATGTACGAGAGAGAGAGAGAGAGAGAGAGAGAGAGAGAGAGAGTTTGGTATTTAGGTGATTTTGGTGTTAATGATTGGAGAGAGAGAGAGAGAGAGAGAGAGAGAGAGATTGGCAACGATGTGATTTTGGTGTTAATGATTGAAAATAGAGAGAGAGAGAGAGAGAGAGAGAGAGAGAGAGAGAGGAGGGGGGGGGAGGTGAAGGTTGATGAAGATGGGTTTACGGATGGGTTTTGATTTTGCGAAGTAGAACTTGTTTTAATGGGTAGGAGAGAGAGAGAGAGAGAGAGAGAGAGAGAGAGAGAGAGTCATCAGTATAAGTAGTAGGATGGCCAGGGCACCAGGCGCCCGTTGAGGCACTACCCCTAGAGAGTTATTGGGTCCTTTAACTAGCCAGACAGTACTACTTTAGATCCTTTTTTCAGGTTACGGCACATTTCCACTTGCCTACACATACACTGAATTGTCAGATCTATTCTTTACAATCCTCTTCCATCCTTATACACCTGACAACACCAAGATTGCCAATTAATTCTTCCTCACTGTAATTGTTCAGTGGCTACTTTCTCTTGGTAAGGGTAGAAGAGACTCTTGAGCTATGGTAAGCAGCTCTTCTAGAAGGACACTCCAAAATAAAACCATTGTTCTCTGGTCTTGGATAGTGCCATAGCATTTGTACCATGGTCTTTCGCTGTCTTGGGGGTAGAGCTCTTTGCTTGAGGGTACACTCGGGCACACTATTCTATCTTATTTTTCTTCCCTTTTTTTTAAAGTCTGTATAGTTAATATATGAAAAAAAAATTAATTTTAATGTTACTGTTCTTAAAATCTTTTATTTTAATTGTTAATTGCTTCTTTGTTGTTTCCTTATTTCCTTTCCTCCTTGTGCTGTTTTTCCCTGTTGGAGCTCTCAGGCTTATAGCATCCTGCTTTTCCAACTAGGATTGAAGCTTAGCAAGTAATAATGAAAATAAAAAAAAAGTGTTTCAAAGTAAACATAGGAAGGAATTTTACGTAAATAGAATTGAGCAGCCCATTGGCCAAGTGTCAAAGGTCCTTTGATTTGAGGTATTTCACAGGAAAACTAGGAGAAGAGGAGAGAGAGAGAGAGAGAGAGAGGAGAGAGAGAGGAGAGAAATAGATGAGGATAAGTTATCTGAAAATAAGCCAATATCAGAGAACGAGGAGGAGGACTAAGAAGAGAGAGAGAGAGAGAGAGAGAGAGAGAGAGAGAGAGAAAATAGTGACAAAAGGAGTGAAGGTTGATGATCGTGGGTTATTGATGTAACTTTAACTTTTAATGATTGAAAAGTGAGAAAGAGGGAGGGAGGTGAAGTTGATGAAGATGTGTTAACGGATCAGCTTTGATTTTTTGCGATGCAGATCTGGTCTTAAAGGAGAGAGAGAGAGAGAGAGAGAGAGAGAGAGAGAGAGAGAGATAAATTGATGAGGATAGTTTATCTGAAAATAGGTCAATATCAGAAACAAGAAGACAGAGAAACAGATTGAAGAGTGAAGGTTGATGAGAGTTAGGTTATCTGAAATAGCTCTCGTTGCTGAGAGAGAGAGAGGAGAGAGAGAGAGAGAGAGAGAGAGAGGAAAAGTTATCAAAATAGAATTAGGTGAATTTTTACTTGTAATGTAGATCATGTTTAATGTACGAGAGAGAGAGGAGAGAGAGAGAGAGGAGAGTGAGAGAGAGAGAGAGAGAGAGAGAGAGAGTTCCTGGAAGATCAAATGTCACTTTTTTTCTTCTTTTCGATGTTTGCTGGCCCTTTACTCTTCTGTTTGACCAATCCATCTGGAGTTGCCTCTCTCCAAGGACGTTTGCAGACAATAAAGAAGAAGAATGGGATTTTCATTAATGGTGTCAGATGTAGAATTACAGTTTCTTCTGTAGTTTTATGGCGATGATATTTATTTTTTTGTTTATTTATTTATTTGTTTTTCGTGATTAAAGTAGTTACTTTGTTGTTATGCATTTATTTACATTTTTTAAAAATTTAATCTTGATTAACTTGTTACTCTTTGATTACCTTGACATTGTTTTTTTTAAGCATATGTATACAACAACAATAACAACAACAACAACAGTAATAATAATAATGATAATAATAATAGTAATATTATTTAGTATTATCATTATTATTATTATTAACAATATTAATATTATTATTATTAATAATAATAATAATAATAATAATAATAATGGAGATAAATTAGTTCATTGTTGTTTTTGCATATTTAGGTATACAACAACAATGATTTGATAACAAATAATAATAATAATAATAATAATAATAATAATAATAATAATAATAATAATAATAATAATAATAATAATAATAATGAGCGTTTTAGCAGTATAACCAGATGTTTGTTATGAAAGTAGGTGTGTGCGTCTTCAACTTAAATGTTTTGACTGTTAAATTGAATTTTATATAGGTGAGTCTATTGCATAATTTTTCACTGATAGATTGTATCATTGTTTTTGTTTGTTTGTTTCTCTTGTTTTCTTGTCTTTGGTTTTTGCTCTTGTTTCATCATCCGTTTTCCGATGTTTGCAGGAATTTCTCAAAGTGTTACCTGTTGGTTAATATGTTGGTAATGATTAACAAATCCGAAATTGTTAAGAAATACATGAAATTTATTGTTACTATAAAGATACACAAACATATATACTGTAGCCCTACATGTGTGTATTTTTATTTTGTATATTGTAAATATATACTGTATATATATATATAGTATATATATGTATACTATATATATATATATATATATATACAATGTATATATACAGTATATATACAATATACATATATATATATATATATATATTTACAATGTATATATATACACAATGTGTATATATATATATATATATATAAATATATAATATATATATACATATGTATATATATGTATATATATACACAATGTATATATATACACAATGTATATATATATATATATACATATATATATATATATATATATACAATGTATATATATGTATATATAATATATACACAATGTATATATATATTATACATTGTATATATATTCAAATATAATATATACACAATATATATATATATATATATATATAGTTCCCTGAACTAAAAATAATTCTTAAGAAAAACAAGTCGAATTGCGTGTTTTTGATTATCAATCCTTGAAAGGAGAAATTAAAAATGTCAATTGGTGCTGATAATTTCGTCTTATTGACGTCATGAGACGCAATAAAAAAAATAAAATTCACAACAACATATTTATACAGGAAATGGGATCCCTTTATAGTTAAATTCGTATTGATTTTTATATAAGACGGATAAGAATAAAGGTTATAATAAACCGGTGGTCATAATCATGATTAGCTCTTTTGTATAGGTGATTAATACTGTTTTCATCATCATCATCAACATTATCATCATCATCATGATCTCCTACGCCTATTGACTCAAAATACCTCGGTTATAGATTTTGCTAGTCGACTCTATCTTGAGCTTTTAAATCAATATTTCCCCATTTATCATCTGTTACTTCACGCTTCTAAGTTCTCAGCTATGTAGGCCTGGGTCTTTCCAACTCTTCAAGCGCCTTGTGGAGCCCAGTTGAATGTTTGGTGAACTAATCTCTCATGCGAAGTGACTCTAATCCAGTTGTGTGGTAATATTGTTTTCATGCAAAGTTATTTATAGGGATTAGTGTCTCCGATTTAACAGCAAATTATGTAACTGAGAGAAGCCAGTGGATAGGCCGGAAACAATATTATTATTATTATTATTATTATTATTATTATTATTATTATTATATACCTGGTAAGCTACAACACTAGTAGGAAAGGCCGGATGCTATAAGCCCAGGGGCTCCAACAGGGAAAATAGCCCAGATAGGAAAGTTAACAGGGAAGAGTAAAATAATTTAAGAGTAACAACATTTAAATAAATATCTCCTATATAAACTATAAAAACTTTAACAAAACAAGAGGAAGAGAAATAAGATAGAATAGTGTGCCCGAGTGTACCCTCAAGCTAAAGAACTCTAACCCAAGACATTGGAAGACCATGGTACAGAGGCCATGGCACTACCCAGGACTAGAGATGAAAGGTTTGTCCTTGGAGTGTCCTTATCCTAGAAGAGCTGCTTACCATAGCTAAAGAGTCTTTTCTACCCTTAATAAGAGGAAAGTGGCCACTGAACAATTACAGTGCAGTAGTTAACCCTTTGGATAAAGAAGAATTGTTAGGTAATCTCAGTGTTGTCAGGTGTATGAGGACAGAGGATCGTATGTAACGAGTATGCCAGGCTATTTGGTGTGTGTTGTGTGTGTGTGTGTGTGTGTGTGTGTGTGTTTGTGAGTGTTTGTGTGTGTAGGCACATGAAAATGAACTGTAACCAGAGAGAAAGATCCATCAAAAGACCCCCATAACTCTCTGGTGGTAGTATCTCAACTTACGTGTACATGAAATGTGAAATTTGAGCACTGGGTTTAGTTAGTTTTTCCTTTACATTTTATTGCTTTTCTTTATCTATTTCTGCTCCTTTTAAGGATTTCATTTTCAGAAAACAAGATGTTTGGGAAAGAAAATAAAACTTGTACTTTTCAAGTTTTTAAATTTTAATTTATTGTTTGATACATATCTTATGTTCGTCACGTGTTTAATTCTTGAATTTTACACACATACTTACACGCTCACACACACACACACATATATATATATATATATATATGTATGTATGTTTGTATGTATATATATATATATATATATATGTATATATATATACTTATAAATGTGTGTATATATATACATATACATATATATAAGAATATATATATATATATATATATATATACATACATATAATATGTATATATATATACATACATACATATAATATGTATATATAATATATACTTATAAATGTGTGTATATATATACATATACATATATATAAGAATATATATATATATATATATATATATGTATATATATACACATATAAGTATATATATATATATGTGTATATTTGTTTGTGTATGTTATTATGTAGGCTATATAGGTATTAAACTTTATTTCTATGTATGTATGGAAGTATGTATCTATGTAAGCATATATGTGATTTACGTAAATGGCTCTACAATTAGTGTGTATGCATTTATGTACTTAAAAAATATACGCATCTCCATCATCGCATCCTTAAAAGTACGGTGTACCTAATCCAACCGGCTATGAAAAGTGACCAAGAGGGAATTTACATTCACTTCCCAAGAACAGAAAATAAAAGGACGTCAAGAGGACGCTTCATTTAAATGAAAGTAAATAATAGCTTCCATAAGGTCGAAAGGCTGATGAATTATATGTATAAGAGAATTTGTATGGCTGTTTGTATTTTTACTTGATTTTAGGAGAAAAAGAAGATTTTTTTTTCTGGTGTACTGTGATTAAGTTAAATGTTGAAACTTGAAAACATAGTATATAGTTACATAAGCTCTCTCTCTCTCTCTCTCTCTCTCTCTCTCTCTCTCTCATCTCGCTCTCTCTCTCTCTCTCTCTCTCTCTCTCTCTCTCCTAAATGCTGAAATTTCAAAACTTTGTATCGAATTACATATGCACACTCTCTCTCTCTCTCTCTCTCTCTCTCTCTCTCTCTCTCTCTCAAATGCTGAAATTTCAAAACATAGTATATAATTACATAGGCACACACTCTCTCTCTCTCTCTCTCTCTCTCTCTCTCTCTCTCTCTCGAGTTTCAAGTTTCTTTCGTTTTTTAGTTTAACTGAAACACTACCTGACAATCTTTTCAAGAAAAACCTTTCCCCCATTATATTAATTCAACATATTTTTTTTAATTATTTTGACATGGTCCTCAACTCTAGAATTGTCATACATAAGAAATTACAAGGGTCAAATAAAAAGGCTTAGCATTAGAATAGTCAAAATAAGTTAAATGAGTTTAATAACAAGTGTCCATTTAACGTAGGTTATTTTCACATATATCTTCACTTTAAACAGTACTATAATAAGTTAAGGGAGTTTAATAACAAAGTTCTTATTTAACGTACTTTTAGGTTATTTTTATATATGCCTTCACTTCAACAATACTAAAATAAGTTAAGGGAGTTTAATAACAAAGTTTTATTTAATTACTTTTAGGTTATTTTTATATATGCCTTCACTTTAAGAATACAAAATAAGTTAAGGGAGTTTAATAACAAAGATTTATTAACGTACTTTTAGGTTATTTTTATATAGGCCTTCACTTTAAGAATACCAAAATAAGTTAAGGGAGTTTAATAACAAAGTTTTATTTAACGTACTTTTAGGTTATTTTTATATAGGCCTTCATTTAAGAACACCAAAATAAGTTAAGGGAGTTTAATAACAAAGTTTTATTTAACGTACTTTTAGGTTATTTTTATATATGTGTTTACTTGAAGAATACCCAAAATAAGTTAAGGGAGTTTAATAACAAGATTTATTTAACGTACTCTTAGGTTATTTTTATATATGCCTTCACTTTAAGAATACCAAAATAAGTTAAGGGGGTTTAATAACAAAGTTTTATTTAACGTACTCTTACGTTATTTTTACCCAAACCTATACTTTAAAGAATACTAATTTAGGCAGAATTAGTAACTGGAGAACATAAGCTTTGACACAACCTGTTCAGGCCGATTCTCTGAACTACCTGAAGGGGGATACCGTTACAACTGTAATTTCATAACAGTTTTCATTACAGTTGACAACTTTCCCTTTCACTCGAACACCCTTCCATGCTCCTCTTGAAATCAAGAGAATTTTTTTTTTGGGGGGGGGGGGTTGGAAAGGGGGGGGGGGGACTTAGTGCAAATATTAGAGGTAATGAAGTTTACGAATATCCGGTCTGGATAGTACGAGGATGGGTGATCATATATTCTTCATATCAGTGGGAATTCGATTGGTAAATTTATGAGATATCAGGGGGCGATTATTGCTAATA
>NC_090727.1:130346516-130354016 GCF_036898095.1 Palaemon carinicauda | reverse complement strand
CCACTGTTAATTTGTCTAGCTGAAAATGATTAATCTTGTTCTCGTAACTCTTTGCAATGGAAGATTGATTTAACTCATAATGCAAAAACACACTTGGTACATAATAGAGATAATCATTTATCACTACTGAGCAAGAATCTGCAAATGACTTCAAGTTTCCTAACTGAAATGTTTGAGTCTTCCCATCACAAGTAACTTCTGCATTTTTAGTACTTTGTACATAAACAAAAATCTCATTACCTAAATGTAATGCCCTGTATGGCAAAGCAAAGGTTTCAAATTTACACTCTCTCATCAACTCATAATTCTCAAAGAAAATACCTTGGATACACGGAAAATTGCTCATAGGTTGTTTAATTTGCACAAAATTGCACATGGATTGACTTTCACTTATCAACACACACTGTTCTAAATCACCTTCTTCTAAAATAATCATCAACAACTTGTTCTTATCCAATGCTAGACGAACCTTCGGATGGTTCCAAATTATTGTTGCATTTCCTATCTTAACTGGGAAAGGATGTATTGTATATAGGTCAAACAAATTCATACCCTTGAAGGGGATCAATACCAACAAATACCCTTTTGTTACTTTCACAGTTGACATTGTGTAATACCAAAATATATCTTCTAGCAAAGGCTTGGAATGGCTATTTACTATACACCAATCGATAATTTCTTTCAAAGTTTTTGGAGAAATGATAGCAGGGCTGAGTATTCCCTTTTGTGCATTTATTAGTCCGTTCACAGATTCCTTGTGATCACCAATCTCGATTTCTACTTCATGAATCAACTTAAACACTTGTTCTACGTCATCTATTTTATTAGAAACATTCACGTTAACTTGATTAATAAATTCCACCATCTTTTTTATGTTCTCTACATTCTTATTATTATTTTCTATCAGAGTACTTATAAGATTACCCTTCTGATTAGCCCATTTCTCGATTAGTTCTACACGATCAGTCAAACCTCTTACATCGTTTTCTGTAGCCACTCCAAACAAAGCACTAAAGGCACTTCCTACAAAAGGTAACAAAGATCTCTTGTTTCTTTGAGGCCTGACAATGTCTTCAATTTTACCCTGTAAATTTCTTAATACTTCTACAAAGGCAGAATCACTATGGGTTAGTATGCACTTCCGTAGTTCTTTATCTAACTGGTTCAAATGTTCTTCCCTTTCTAATATTGAATTGACATTAATTTTTACTACAGCAAAATCTGTTAACAGTTCACCTTTTCCATGATTTTGTATCAAGGCCCCACTTTTAATGTCTATTTCGCAAGTGATACCGACCACCAGGGGTAGGATCAGAAGGAAGTTTTTCCACCACTTCCTGTAGAAGTTGAGAGGACCATGGATTAGTTTTTTACAACCTTCATATGATTCCAATGGGCATACCTTACATCTAAATTCTGTTCATGTATCAGCTTAAATTTATTATTCCTTTCCCTTTCTAACACTCTATAAGGACCTTCAAATTTGGGAGATACCTTTTCATTTGGTCCTTCCTTTACATGTACCTTTATATATACTTGTGAGCCTATCTTCAGGTCAGTCATGGAACTAGTTGTGTCATAGTATTTCTTATTTACCTGTTGGCCCTTTTCTAAAGATTGTCTGGTTTGTCTTATTATTTGAAAGGTTCTTTGCAGTTTCCAAGCTATATAGTCCTGGTAATCATATGTGTGCCTAGGAGGTTTTGCGTCATCTAACAATGAGTTTGGCAGTCTTTTCTGATAACCATAAAGCAAAAAGTGTGGGGTTTCTCCTACTGTCTCATTTACTGTGTTATTCAAAGTAAACTGAACGTCCTCTAACGCTAGGTCCCAATCTTCTGTAGTTGGACTAATGATAGTTCGCAGTACATCCAGTATCTTCTTATTGGCCCTTTCCACTGTCCCATTTGAACTCGGCTTATAAGGGGTTATCTCGCATTTCTTTATCTCAAAAAATTCACAAAGCTTTTTCATTACCTCACTGGTGAATTCGGGTGCATTGTCCGACAAAAGTACCTCCGGACACGAATGTCTTGTGAGTATTCTGGTCTTTAAAGCTTCTGCAACAGAAACTGCAGTTCTATCTCTGACTGGGACAATTTCTAAATACCGAGTCAAATAATCAATGAATACCAGTATATATTTATTTCCTCTCAAAGTTTTTGGATAGGGTCCTATATGATCCATCTGAACTACCTCAAAAGGGTTTAAATTACTAGGATATTTTTCTAAAGGAGCTCTGACATTTACATGACCTTTATGCCTATTACAAGTTTGACATTCATTTACAAATTGCTTTGCTTCTTCGCTGCACTTAGGCCAAAAATAATTTCTATTTATTGTTCTCAGAGTCTTTTTGATTCCTGGATGTCCTGCCAACTTGTGGGTATGTGTTAGAGTTAATACTTCTTTAGTCAGGGTGTCAGGCACATATAGTCTAGAGCAAGCACTCCTATCCTTAGCCTTCTTATATAATATCCCATTTATTAATTCAAAATCTGACCTAGAGGTTTCATCTTGTAGCAAATCTCCTATTATTTTCCTGATACCTTCTTGTTTCTCTTGTTCGATTTTAACTCTCTCCAAATCTAAGTCTACGACCTGACAGCTGAAACAAAAAGTGTTAGTTGTGATAATTCTTTCAGTATCCTCTTGTGCTCTAGATAATCCATCTGCTAAAGTATTAAACTTACCTGGAATGTATCTAAATTCTGGAGCAAACTCTAGCACACTAATAAACCATCGATTAAACTTTAAGTTATTAGTGAAAGCTCTTTTCTTAAATAGGTCACAGATGGGTTTATGGTCAGTAAGTACATTTACTTTGTGTCCTAACAAAATGTGCCGAAACTTTCTCAGTGCCCAATAAATGGCTAAACATTCCTTTTCTGTGGTATTGTAATTTCGTTCGGCCGCATTCAGGACTCTACTTGCATAATATACTACCCTCATTCGGGTTTTTGCCTTCTGTAACAAAACCGCTCCTATTCCTGTATTCGAAGCATCACATGCTAAGTAAAATTGCTTGCTAAAGTCTGGATACACTAAGATAGGATCTTGGATTAATTTCTCCTTCAACTTTTGAAAAGCCTCCTCTTGCTCTGCTTTCCATTCAAACTCTACATCCTTCTTAGTTAATTCTGTCAATGGTTTAGCTATAGTAGCAAAATTTTTGACAAATGGTCTATAGTATCCTATCATCCCTAAAAATCTTCTTACACCTTTCAAATTTTGTGGAGCAGGATATTCCACAATCGCCTTTATTTTTCCTTCTTGCATGCGTAATCCATCAGCACTGATCACATGTCCTAAATATTCTAATGATTTCCTCAAGAATTGACATTTCTTAACCTTTATCTTTAATCCTGCCAGTCTTAGTCGTTCTAAAACGATTTCTATGGTTCCGAAATGGCTCTCTATATCTTTGCTAAATATAATGACATCATCTAAATAGACTGACACATTCTCTATGTCTCCTAAGATCTGTAACATTAACCTTACAAAAGTCAATGGAGCTGATGTTAACCCAAATGGCATTACCTGAAATTCTAAGTGTTCTTTATGTGTGCTGAAGGCAGTTAATGGCTTTGATTCTTCGTCTAAAGGTACTTGCCAATATCCACTTAGTAGATCTAAGGATGAGAAGATCTTTGCTCCTCCTAACTGAGCCAAAACATCGTTTATTACAGGCATGGGCATCCTATCAGGAACTGTGTTCGCATTCAACTTGCGATAATCAATCACTAATCTGTAACTTCCATCTTTCTTTGGAATCAACAACATGGGAGAATTATAAGGTGATTTAGAGGGTATGACCACTCCTTCTTCTTTCATTTCTTCTATCATTTTATCTACTATTGGACGTTGGCTGATAGGTAATTTATAATTAGGTATGAAAAAGGGTTTAGCTCCATCATCTAGGATTATCTTATGTCTTAACACCTCAGTCCTACCTAACCTATCACCTGTAATTGCTATGCCCTGCCTATATTTATTTAAGGTTTCTATTAACCTTTTACGGTACTCAGGAAAATCGGTGTTATCTATCTCCCTATCTATTCCTGCATCAATGTTTCCTATGGTAAAGAATGCTTCCTCCTCTAACGGAATCATTTTGTGTGTAACTTCTATTCCTGTACAAAATTCTGTACCCGCTAACAAATGGAGTCTTTTATCAGAATAATTCATGACATAAGTAGTACAGGCTAATCCCTCCATCTGAACTAATGAGTTATCCATTCTGACATATTCTGGTAATCCTTCTGGGGTCAAGATTACATCATTATTAGTGT
Organism: Palaemon carinicauda; assembly: GCF_036898095.1. Taxonomy (NCBI): domain Eukaryota; kingdom Metazoa; phylum Arthropoda; class Malacostraca; order Decapoda; family Palaemonidae; genus Palaemon; species Palaemon carinicauda. The sequence continues at coordinate 130,349,724 of NC_090727.1, read as the reverse complement.
GTAGGCGGGTTATCAAATATACTCTAGTAAGAGTATTGGGCAGTAGTACTACATCTCTAGCTAGCCTAAATCTTATTTTGTTTGCATCTGCTGTGCTGATCAGACTTATTTCCCCAGTTTGTACTTGAGTACAAAAACATGAATCTTCATCTCCTCCTTTTTGAGATTCTGTTTCTCTTAAGTGTCTTAATTCTTGTGAATTCAATGTGCCTAGCAGCAAAACTTCTTGGAATTCCCTTTTATCTATTCTCTCAGATTCTCTGTCGACATTTTTCTCCTTAGTATGTGTGCTGCCTTTACAAGAAGTAATTTCCCCCTTTCTGGGTGCAATTGCTAAATTCTCTTCTTTCTCCCTTTCTTCTGATTTTACTTTGATTTCCCTTTCTCTTTCTGAACCGGAGTGTGTTTCAACTATCGAAGCGGTCCCCTGCAAATTGGCCAAATTTGTAGTGGACTTGTCATCAACAAGTTGGAAACAGACTTCCTGATTATTTCCCTTTAGAACTAATCTTCTGTCTTGACAATCAAAAACTATGCCAAAATCTTGCATTGTTGCAAAAGAAATCAAAGCTCGAGCGGGAAATGCTACTTCTTGCAAAACCAAAAATGGCACTTGGCACTTCTTCTCTAGCAATTCAATGTTTAAATCTATGGCTCCTACATTGTTAAGCTGATTGCCAGTTATCCCCTGAATTAATGTATCCTCAGTCCTAATTGCAGAAATAGGTATATTCAAATAATCAGTTAAGGTATGGAGCCCTATGAGATTTACAGTACTTCCTGAATCTAACAAACTAAGACATTCTTTACCTTCTATCTTGATATTTGTCTTGGGTAATGATTGCTGTCGGAAGGATAAATAGGTTGCTGGCAACGTGGATGTACCTCCGCTACCTGCAACATCCTTCCATTCTTTGGTTTCCCTATTTCCTGGACTCCTATCCTGCTCTTCTAGTCACTTTCTGTTACCTTGTTTTTCTTCGGAGTAATTAGTAGGGTTTGAGTTATCCCTTGCCTGTACCTGAGGAGTATTTTCGGAGGGTTTATTATGTTTCTTACCTTGGTACCAACATTCTTGGTCTGTGTGACCTCCTCTTTGACAATACTGGCAATACCTATTCTTTGGTCTAGCTCCCTTATGATGATAATTCCCTCTAGATTTATATGTTTCATTATAATTTCCTCTGTTTTGTTCATTTGACTTGTAAGGGGGCTGGTTATTTTGATAATTTTTATGGTAATATTTATTCCTACCGGTCTCGTTATTTTTATCTTCCCTGTAATTCTGATACCTTCTTTGCTTGGTATTTGCCGAAAAAGTGACCTCTTCAATTTGGGTCTCGTTTTTCTGGATGATTTCCTGGATTTGGCTCAACGTTTTTGTGAGCTTCTGGGCAGGATCTAACTTTAGGTCCTTGAAAGCCTTCCTTTCCCTTTCACCAAAGGCTGCATACAATGTACCGTAGGCCATATAAGTCAAAATTTCATCTAAATCCACCAGTTGGTTATTATCCTCACTAAACTGCATTCTGTTTCCTACCGTGATTGTGGGTAATGACAAAATGTCTTCCTTAACTACTCCTAAATGATTCAGAACCTGGGTATACAGACTAGGCATGGAATCACCTTCAAATTTAGCCGAGTTAAACCTATACAAGTTCAACAACCGATCGGTCTCCTTGGCCGATCGCCACAATAGTCTGCATTCCTCCTTGAACTCGTTGAAAGTGGTAATTTTTTCAAAGGCCTTACCGTTTAATGTAGGGTGAGCATCCCCTACGTCTACGTTGACTAACATCATTGCCTGTTTAATTTTTGCAACATCGTCAGTTATTTTAAAACTAGCGATCCTATTCTCTGTGTCCGCTAACCACTTATCTACACTGTATTTCTCTAACCTTTGTTTGTCGGGATTATCCCTACTTACATTTCCACAAAACCGTGTGGTTTGTGTGATCAGCCCAGCGGAATTCATATCGGCAATATTTGCTCTTACCGGACTCGAACTTCGGTTTCTAGTCAGATTTTGACGTCTTCCTACACTAGCACTTCGCGACCGTCTGTCTGCAGTTAATCTCAAGTCGTATTGATATTGTGTAAGTCTTTGGAAAATATTGTCCAGACTCATATCACAAAAAAAGGAAAAATTAAAACACCAAAATTTTCTTACGAGAGACAAATGCCCTAACTTCCTATTCTATAGAGAGACAGTATTTATACAAAACAAGAGAGTGAACGAAAACATGCAAACTACTCACATATCCATTGGTTCACGACTCCTTTGGTTTCCCTCTGTTTTTCTTGAGATTGTTTTGTATTTCTTCGACACATAAAAGGGGGTTTCAGCACTTTCCTGAAATAAAGCCAGTATTAGTTCAAACTTAATACAACACGGCACAGTATCCCTTAACGATGCCACCATTTGTGAAGATGTCCTTGATTTAGTTAGCAACAACTTCTTAATTAGTCTAGTATCTTACCTCTTCCTTTAGTTTAATATTAATTGAATTTCTCTCAGGAGTTTACATAAGCAAAGTTTCGTGGGTGAGGGATACGAATGCTGGTTTCTTTCTTTACTAGACATAAAAAGGGGTTTGAACAGGCACTTACAAGCAGTCAAAAACAAAAGCGTGGTTTCTACATTAACACTTAGTGACGAACTCAGACGTCTTGACACTGGCTGGAGAATTTGGTGAATCCTGGTTTAGTTAGGCCTAAACGTCATCTATAGGCCTACTGTCGTCGCTGAAGTATAAGCCTTCGTCAGGTGTTGGGAAGGCTGGCGCGAAGTTCTAGACACGCCTTGGTCACTCGGGGACGTCACGCCTCTCGGTCGCTCTGGGACGTCTCGCCAAACGCACTCACAGACACTCAGGTGCGGGCGTAGTAACTTTGTTCGTCGTCCTTCGTTCTCAGGGGTAATTGTTCCCCTGTAATTTCTCGGCTGCTTTAGTATTCTACGTAATCGCCGTCCCTCAATTTGGTATAGGCAGCCGCCATGTGTTGTCGTCAAGGAGACCCGGCAGGTTAAGTAGGTCGTTAGACCTATTATACAGAGTGACTACTAAGAAGAGCGAGATGCCGTCTTCTCGTTGCTTATATATGGTCGTCCTGGGCGTGTCAAGCTATCCTTAATCACGTGACTTTTTCCCGGCTTCCACGTCTCATTCGTCTATGTTCCGTTCGACATTCAAGAACGGATCCTGTC
>NC_090727.1:130336516-130339016 GCF_036898095.1 Palaemon carinicauda | reverse complement strand
TGCTTTTATAAGTATTGAATATATCAGGATTCTTAAAATTAATGGATGTTATGTAAATTTAAAGGAACCCCCCCCATAAAAAAATGGAAAATGTAAATATGAGACATGTCAGGATTCTGAAAATCAATGAATGATTTGTAAAATGTAAAGGAAAGCCCCCCTCCAGCCCCCCCCCCCAAAAAAAAAGAAATGGAAAAAAGGTAAATATAACTTGATAAAATTAATAGTTTGAAATAAAAAAAATCTATTGGATTTATTGTTTATGTAATGATAAAAAAATCTGAAATAAAACTATAATTAATTTATTTGCTTTTATAAGAATTAAATGTATCAGGATTCTTAAAATAAATGGATGCTATGCAAAAAGTAAAGGAAACCCCCCTACCCCCCAAAAAAAAAAGTATGGAAAATGTAAATATAACTTGCTAAAATTGATAGTTTTATTTAAAAAAAAATCCATTGGGTTTATTGTTTATGTAATGATAAAAAAATACTGAAATAAAACTATAATTTATTTATTTTAGGTTTATTTATTTTTGTCTGATAAATATAAATATTCTTCCTTGTTATATTGCTTTCCTTGTTAATTTATTGATTTATTTTTTTGGGGTGGAGTGCTTTTACAAATTAGGCCCACTGGATTTTCAATTATATTTCTTTATATAAACAATAGGCTCATAATGAATGAAACGAAATTTTTACCTCAAAAATAGAAAAAAATACATCCAAATGAAGAAGGACCATTAGTGATAACAGGTTCTTTTATATATATATATATATATATATATATATATATATATATATATATATATATATATATATATATATATATATATATATATATAAAAACTAACAGGTTCTTTTATATATATATATATATATATATATATATATATATATATATATATATAAACTGATAGAAATTTTCAAAAAAAAGAAAGAAAGAAAAATCCAAATGAATAACATTAGAATGACCATCAATGAAAACAGGTGTTTATATAAAAATATAAATAGAGCGAAATTTCCAACAAAAAATAAAGAATAAAAGTAATCCAAATGAAGAGTAGGCCTATAGTAAAGTGACCATCAGTGTGTCTATAAATCCAATCTAAAATGTCGACCAAAGACCTTCCAAGGTTACCATAGCGCGGCTTCCTATATGGCTACATAGCTACCAGGGCACCTTGCGGGCGGTTGGGGGTAGGGGGGGGGGGGGTAATTATACCTGGTGGTACCGTAAAGGAGGGCCCTTATACCCATCGGATGGGCGGGAGACGGGAAAGGGCGGGAGAAGCTCGTTCGGCCTTCGGGTATGACCTTGCGGGTTGAAGATGGGCGGCTGAGAATGCCCAGGTTTCAGGTTCCAGAATTACAGGAGGCTGTGAAGATGCGTCGGCCTTGTTGGAGAGAGAGAGAGAGAGAGAGAGAGAGAGAGAGAGAGAGAGAGAGAGAGAGAGAGAGAATTTATGGTAATGGTTTTTAGAGAGAGAGAGAGAGAGAGAGAGAGAGAGAGAGAGAGAGAGAGAGAGAGAGAGAGAGAGAGAATTTATGGTAATGGTTTTTAGAGAGAGAGAGAGAGAGAGAAATTATTAGGGTAATGGTTTCGAGAGAGAGAGAGAGAGAGAGAGAGAGAGAGAGAGAGAGAGAGAGAAAAAGAGAAAGAAAATTAATTAATGGTAATAGTTCTTATATCATTGCTACTACTACCATTGTAAACAGAAAGAGAAAATGAAGATTTTCATGATGGCAATAGTTTTGTAATTACACACTACTACTACTACTACTACTACTACTACTACTACTACTACTACTACTACAGTAAGCGTAGGAGTTAGAAACTCAATCTGCCTCATTCCTGTTTTCGTGATGCTAAACTTGACCTCAATGTTTATAGAGGTGAAGACACAAATAGATATTTTTTTTTTTTTTTGTAATGTCAATGTTGCACTTCATTGAGAATTGAATATAACTTCAAATGTTCAAAGTTGCAGCAAATGTTTTTTATGTTGAGCAGGCTGACATGAATCTTTTTATGGTATATATATGACATATCTGTTTTGATGTTGTTACTGATTTTGAAATAATTTATTGTTAATTTTTTTTCTCATCGTTTATTCATTTTCTTATTTCCTTTCCTCGCCGAGCTATTTTTCCATGTTGGAGCCCGTGGGCTTATAGTATCTTGCTTTTCCAAGATAATAATAATAATAATAATAATAATAATAATAATAATAATAATAATTTATCGGGTAAGTGTGCAAGTGGTAGCTCTAGTCCTGTTGATTATGGTCCAAATTTTATATTTCATTTCATCTAAAGTATTTGAAAGTTTATAGGCAAAATCCTTTCAACCCATTTTCTGAAAATAGTCGTATATTCCTTATTTTGCAGATTGGGTTTCGCGAAAGTCTATTTGCTTATGTAGGTCCTGAATTTTTCATTATTTTTGCAAAAAGAGTATGTGTATATCTATCTATCTATCTATCTATCTATCTATCTA
>NC_090727.1:130321516-130329016 GCF_036898095.1 Palaemon carinicauda | reverse complement strand
TTGTTGTTGTTATTACTATTATTATTATTGTTATTGTTATAATTATTATTATTATTATTATTATTATGATTATGATTATTATAATTCTTATTATTTAATTATTATTAATATTGTTATTATTGCTAGTATTATTAATATTGTTATTATTGCTAGTATTATTATTATTATTTTTATTGTTACTATTATCACTATCATTATATTATTATTATTATTATTGTTGTTATTATTATTATTATTATTATCATCATCATTATCATCATCATCATCATCATCATCGCTGTTGTTGTTGTTGTTTGTATTGTTCTTGCTGTTTAATATAGGATCTGTAAAATTAAAAATGCCATTACTTGCAAGACGAGAGAGAGAGAGAGAGAGAGAGGAGAGAGCGAGAGAGAGAGAGAAGAGAGAGAGATGAGAGGAGGAGAGAGAGAGAGCGCTCTTTGTTAAATTACAGAATAAAAACTAAAGAATTAATAAAACTATTTTTTTTTTATTAAATCATAGTATCAGACACATAAAAGCCCTTACCAAGTACGTGTTTACAAGACACCAAAGCTTGTTTAACAGGTTCCGAAAAAACTGCATTTTACCTCTAGTCCTTAAAGTCACCCATACATGATGGACGAGTCACGATATTTTTAACTGGACAAAAGTACTCGCTTAAACTCTTTTCATGGCCGTCAATCTAACTGTTAACCGAATAGCATTCCCGAAAATAAGAGTCTCTGATTGGTTGGTGGGGTCACTCTACAGGGCTCCTGATTGGTCAAAGATCCGTGATGAAATTGCTCCCGTCCCCCCATTGGGTGGGAAGGGGTAGATAGAAGAGACGGGTGGTAATAGTACCCTCCCCCTCCCGATTGTTAAGGGGTAGATAGGGGAGGGGGTGTATCATAGTCCCCTCCCCTCCTGATTGGTTGGGAAGGGGTAGTTAGGGAAGGGGGGAGGGGGGTGGTGTTATAGTCCCCCTCCCCCTCCTGATTGGCTGGGAAGGGGAAGATAAGGGAAGGGGGTGTTTTATAGTCCCCTCCCGATAGGTTGGAAAGGGGTAGATAGGGAAGTGGGGTATTAGTCCCCTCCCCTCCCGATTTGTTAGGAAGGGATAGATCGGAGAGGGGTGTTAAATAATTCCCTCCCCCTCCCGATTAGCTGGGAAGGGGTAGATAGGGGAAGGGGGGATGTTTCATTGTCCCCTCTCCCTACCGATAGGTTGGAATGGGGTAGATAGGTGAAGGGGGTGTTTTATAGTCCCCTCCCCTCTCCGATAGCTTAGGAAGGGCTAGATAGGAGAGCGATGAAGCTCCCCTCCCCCCCCCCTATGGGTTGGGAAGGGGGTAGATAGGGGAAGGGGCCTGTTTTATTGTCCCCTTCCCCTCCCTATTGGTTGGGAAGGGGTAGATAGGGGAAGGGGGTGTTTTATTGTCCCCTTCCCCTCCCTATTGGTTGGAAAGGGGTAGATAGGGGAAGGGGGTGTTTTATTGTCCCCTTCCCCTCCCTATTGGTTGGAAAGGGGTAGATAGGGGAAGGGGGTGTTTTATTGTCCCCTTCCCCTCCCTATTGGTTGGGAAGGGGTAGATAGGAGAGCGATGAAGCCCCCCCCCTTCCCGATATGTTGGAAAGGGGTAGATAAGGGGAAAGGGGGGTGTTGTATAGTCCCCTCCCCTCCTCCTCTGATTGGATAGGAAGGGATAGATAGGAGAGAGGGGGTGTTATATAATTCCCTCCCCCTCCCGATTGGTTGGGAAGGGGTAGGTAGAGGATGGGGGTTTCATAGACCCCTCCCCTCCAGATTGGTTGTGAAGGGGTAGGAAGGGGGGGGTTATTGTCCCCTCACCCTCCCGATTTGTTGGGAAGGGGTAGATAGGGAAGGAGGTTATGTAAATCCCCTCACCCTCCCGATTTGTTGGGAAGGGGTAGATAGGGAAGGGGGTGTTTTATAGTCCCCTCCCCTCCAGATTGGTTGGGAAGGGGTAGATAGGAGAACGATGAAGCCCCCCTCTCCCTCCATATTACTGGAAACGGGTAGACAGGGAAGGGGGGGGAGGGAGGTTATTGTCCCCTCCCCCTCCCGATTGGATGGGAAGGGATAGATAGGAGAGAGGGGTGTTATATAATCCCCTCCGCCTCCCGATTGGCTGGGAGGGGGAGATAGGGGGGTGGGTTATTGTCCCCCATCCCTCCCGATTTCTTAGGAAGGGGATAGATAGGAGAGAGGGGTGTTATATAATCCCCTCCCCCTCCCGATTGCCTGGGAAGGGGGTAGGTAGGGGAGGGGGTGATTTAGGGTTCAAGGCAAGTCGAATCCAAGGTCATGTGCAGGTTGAAAAAGAAGTGTGACGGGTAGAGGTAGATTTCCATTATCTTTTCACATCTTTTTTCCCTTCGAATTTCTGGTATTTCTTCGTTTATTTCATTTTTTATTCTTATTCCGTTTTAATCTTTTTATTCTGTCCCATTTTCTTTATATACTATATTTCCAATACTGTCATTTAATGTTTTTATTATTTCGTTTTTGTCGTTTTATTCTGCTATATTTTCTGTATATACTATATTTTCCAATAATGTCTTTTAATATGTTTCTATTACTGTATTTATTTTGTAGTTTCCTTTTTATTTGTATTTTTTTTTTATTATTTATTTTTTCTCGTTTTATTCTGTCCCATTTCCTCTATATACTGTATTTTCCAATATTGCCATTTAATCTTTTTCTATATATTTATTATGTGTTTTGGTTCTTTTATTCTTTTTGTAATTTTTCTGAAATCTCTCTTCATTTTTTGGTAATTCTTATTTCGGTTATTCTAGTTTTCTGTTTTGTAGTCTCCTCATATCCTTCTAACCTTTCGTTGTTTTTTTTATTAATCCTTTTTATAACTTTTATATTTGTTTTATTTCCTCGTTACTCGTTCATTCTTCTTGTTTTCCTTGTTTTTATTCGACTCCTATTTCAATCTTTTTATTTTTATTTTATTTTCCTTTAGCTTGTCATTATCTTCCGAACCTTCTTTTTCCTTTCATGCATATTCCTCAAATTTTACTCTCATTATCTTCCTTATTCATGTTTCGTTATTATTCTTTGTTATTCCCCCTTTCATCTTTCACTTTAGAAAATGTTAGAAACGAGCTACTGGGTAATGAATTTATGGAGGAGTGGCGACTCATTTAACGTGAACGTTGGTATATGGATTTCTAAACTACTACTACTACTACTACTACTACTACTACTACTACTACTACTACTATTTCTACTACTACTACTCATCATCATCATAATAATAATAATTAAGTGGAAATTTATTAATAAATATTTACAAGGATTTTTATATTAATTTGGTTTTCTATTTTAGACTCCTGCTATTATTAGTTATATATGATATATAATCATAATAATAGTACTATCCTGTATAGTAAGTCGTTGATATATGGAAGTTTCCTGTTCAACATGTTCAGCCTCATTTTAAGCATTACAATATGAATGTGGGAGTGAATAGTCGATAGTTAAAATTTATTTGTCTTTTGTTTGTTTAACACTTAATTATTTTATTTTTTGTCTTTGTTTGTAACCCCTTTTTGGTGAAATATAATTCTAAACTAGAGGGGCACTCGGTAGAGCGCATACCTCCGCTGCGGCAGCTTATTTCTTGATTTTTTTTGCCCGGCCTTGTCCTTGACCTTTGACTTTAACATGTATTAATGGGCGTGGATTAATCATACACTCAAATATGAACCAAGTTTGAAGTCTCTGTGACAACGATGTCCAAACTTAAGAGTGGTTACGCGAATTGGATATTTTGTTTGACCATGACTTTGACCTTTGATCTTGACCTTGACCTTTCAAAATGTGATAATTTCCAGCTTTTTACCTAACTGTTAATCCTGCAAGTTGCCTTACTCTACGATTAAAATTGTGGTCAGGAAGCTGTTCACAAACAAACACAGTAACGGGGTCGAAAAAATAACCTCTTTCCAACTTCGTTGGTTGAGGTAATGATACAAGAAAATATTGAATACTGCAAAAATATTCTAAAAGTAAAAAAGCAAATATTTTAATTCCAAAAGATTTGAATCTAAATTAGATTCACTTGCATTATCTGATTAATTCATACATAAGAATCGTGACCGAATCTCCCATTGGAAAATGCTTTAATTAGGATATTAAACCGCAGGTTTCTTGGTCTAGGAAGAAATTGACTTAATATTACATTGGTAGCATCAACATAATAGCTTCCTTTTGTAGTTGGTAACAGATAGCATAGAGTCTGGGGAAAGTCTGTGCAGTTTGATTATATTACCCTCCTCCAACGAAGTTTGAAGGAGGTTATGTTTTTTCCCCTATTTGTGTGTATGTTTGTTTGTTATGAACAGATTCCTGGCCACAATTGTAATCGTAGAGTAATAAAACTTGCAGGGATTAACTCTATGGAAAATGCTGGAAAGGATTAGATATTATTATTATTATTATTATTGTTATTATTATTATTATTTATTATTATCATTATTATTATTTATGGCAAATTCATGAGCCCCAAAAATGTTTCATACAAATTCCTGCAAAATATAATTTGTAGGCTACATTTAAGGAGAAAATTGAAGGGGAAATGTAAAAATGCTGGTTAGAATAACATGTAAAAGATAGCAACATGTTTATAAGGTATGAGCCCAATGAACTGCATGTGGATCTATTTAAGTAATTAAGTGATGTAATTAAGAACTTAATGTATGTAAATATTTATTGATGTAGAGTAAAGCATATCGTCTATATATTTTATCTATCCTTCTACTATCTATTTCTCTCTGTATGTATGATAAAACTTTCTTAAGATATAAAATATAAAATACAGAGTAAAGTATACCGGCTATCTATTTTATATATCCTTCTATCTATTTCTCTCTGTATGTATGATAAACTTTCTTAAGACACAAAATATGAAATACAAAGTAAAGTATAACTGCTTACCTATTTATCTATCCTTCTATCCATTTCTCTCTTTATGTATGACAAACTTTCTTAAGATATAAAATATGAAATACAGAGTAAAGTATACTGTCTACCTATTTTATCTATCCCTCTATCTATTTCTCTCTGTATGTATGATAAACTTCCTTAAGATACAAAGTAAAGTATACTGCTTACCTATTTTATCCATCCTTCTATCTATTTCTCTCTGTATGTATGATAAACTTCCTTAAGATACAAAGTAAAGTATACTGGCTTACCTATTTTATCCATCCTTCTATCTATTTCTCTCTGTATGTATGATAAACTTCCTTAAGATACAAAGTAAAGTATACTGCTTACCTATTTTATCCATCCTTCTATCTATTTCTCTCTGTATGTATGATAAACTTCCTTAAGATACAAAGTAAAGTATACTGCTTACCTATTTTATCCATCCTTCTATCTATTTCTCTCTGTATGTATGATAAACTTCCTTAAGATACAAAGTAAAGTATACTGCTTACCTATTTTATCCATCCTTCTATCTATTTCTCTCTGTATGTATGATAAACTTCCTTAAGATACATAGTAAAGTATACTGCTTACCTATTTTATCCATCCTTCTATCTATTTCTCTCTGTATGTATGATAAACTTCCTTAAGATACAAAGTAATGTATACTGCTTACCTATTTTATCTATCCTTCTATCTATTTCTCTCTGTATGTATGATAAACTCCCTTAAGACAACAAAATACAAAGTAAAGTATACTGCTTACCTATTTTATCTATCCTATCTATTTCTCTCTGTATGTATGATAAACTTCCTTAAGATACAAAGTAAAGTATACTGCTTACCTATTTTATCTATCCTTCTATCCATTTCTCTCTGTATGTATGATAAACTTCCTTAAGATAAAAAAATATGAAATAAAAAATAAAGTATACCGTCTATGTATTTTAACTATCCATCAATCTATTTCTCTGTATGTATGATAAACTTCCTTAAGATACAAAATACAAAGTAAAGTATACTGTCTACTTATTTTATCTGTCCTTCTATCCATTTCTTTCTGTATGTATGATAAAACTTCCTCAGATACAAAGTAAAGTATACTGCTTACCTATCTTATCTATCCCTCTATCTATTTCTCTCTGTATGTATGATAAACTTCCTTAACGATACAAAGTAAAGTATACTGCTTACCTCTTTTATCTATCCCTCTATCTATTTTTCTCCGTATGTATGATAAACTTCCTTAAGACACAAAATATAAAATACAAAGTAAAGTATACTGCTTACCTATTTTATCTATCCTTCTATCTATTTCTCTCTGTAATGTATGATAAACTCCCTTAAGACACAAAATACAAAGTAAAGTATACTGCTTACCTATTTTATCTAATCCTATCTATTTCTCTCTGTATGTATGATAAACTTCCTTAAGATACAAAGTAAAGTATACTGCTTACCTATTTTATCTATCCTTCTATCTATTTCTCTCTGTATGTATGATAAACTTCCTTAAGATACAAAGTAAAGTATACTGCTTACCCATTTTATCTATACTTTTATCTATTTCTCTCTGTATGTATGATAAACTTCCTTAAGATACAAAGTAAAGTATACTGCTTACCTATTTTATCTATACTTCCTATCCATTTCTCTCCGTATGTATGATAAACTTCCTTAAGATACAAAGTAAAGTATTACTGCTTACCTATTTTATCTATACTTCTATCCATTTCTCTCCGTATGTATGATAAACTTCCTTAAGATACAAAGTAAAGTATACTGCTTACCTATTTTATCTATACTTCTATCCATTTCTCTCCGTATGTATGATAAACTTCCTTAAGATACAAAGTAAAGTATACTGCTTACCTATTTTATCTATCCCTCTATCTATTTCTCTGTATGTATGATAAACTTCCTTAAGATACAAAGTAAAGTATACTGCTTACCTATTTTATCTATACTTCTATCCATTTCTCTGTATGTATGATAAACTTCCTTAAGATACAAAGTAAAGTATACTGCTTACCTAGTTTTATCTATCCTTCTATCTATTTCTCTGTATGTATGATAAACTTCCTTAAGATACAAAGTAAAGTATACTGCTTACCTCTTTTATCTATCCCTCTATCTATTTCTCTCTGTATGTATGATAAACTTCCTTAAGATACAAAGTAAAGTATACTGCTTACCTATTTTATCTATCCCTCTATCTATTTCTCTGTATGTATGATAAACTTCCTTAAGATACAAAATATAAAATACAAAGTAAAGTATACTGCTTACTCATTTTATCTATCCCTCTATCCATTTCTCTCTGTATGTATGATAAACTTCCTTAAGATACAAAGTCAAGTATACTGCTTACCTATTTTATCTATCCTTCTATCTATTTCTCTCTGTATGTATGATAAACTTCCTTAAGATACAAAGTAAAGTATACTGCTTACCTATTTTATCTATCCCTCTATCTATTTCTCTCTGTATGTATGATAAACTGTTCCATAGAACATCCATCAAAGTATCTCAAATCACCTCTGGCTATT
>NC_090727.1:130290687-130310687 GCF_036898095.1 Palaemon carinicauda | reverse complement strand
TGAGATTCGTTTAAGAGAGCTAGGTGAACTAGAGGATACATCGTATTGGGGAGGACTTATGATCTAAACGCTTAAGAACACAGCTGGGGAGATACAGTATAGTCAGTGTGGGGGAAAGGGGAGAAATACAGCAGGATTCTTGACGTCCTTGAGGCATTTGGATTATTTGAGCTGGGTGGGCCTCGCACACGTTTGTTTGCACGGGCAAACTTGTTCACAATAACGTTCATGCTACTATTTACAGGCCAGGGTCAAATAAGCAGTTTATTTACAGCAGTTGGCATGCCAATGCTCATGAAAAACGCCTGGCCACATTCACTCATAAATACCACTGGGCCTCTGAGGAAATTGTATGAACCGCACAAGGTAAGAGCTTCTGTTGCTCTCGGCGGCTGTTATCATTGAGGAAGAGAAGTTCCCCATTTTTTATTGTTTTCTGTGATGCCATGCCTAGCAATTTATGCCGGAGACATACCTGAGGTAATTACAAAGGTGCGGTACACTGTTTCCGTGACTGTTGGGGGTGGATAGCAGAAATTTAAGGAGCTAGGCTGGCCCGAAATAGAGGATGGAGATAGTGGTAGCGCTGTTGTAGCTTCGGTTTCTGTTTCTGTATTTTCAACATTGATAGATGATGTAAGCTCAGGTGCATTTACATGCTTAGTCTCTTCTTTAGTTTCTTGCTTAGCACGAAGTGTGTTATCCTCTTCATCTAGTAGTTCATGGTTATAATAGTCAACCCAATTTTGAAGGGACTTCAGCATTTTTTTAACTTGATCCGGTTTTAATGTCTTGAGTAAATGGACTATTTCTTTTGAGTTGATACCACCTGGGGGAATATCTGGTAAAATTGTATTTTCTGTCATCTTCAGGGAAGATGACGTTGTTGCCGCTATCTTTGTAATAGGTTCTTCATTGGTATCTCGGCGTCGGCGTGTAGCCAGAGATCGTAAAGTAACAGTTCGCAGAGATGTGCTGAATTCTCCGGGCACTGTCCCACTCAAGTACATAGTAAGAACGGTCGTGCGTACATTTGCCGATGGTGTATCAACTGGAACAATATTTCTCTGAGTTGCCTTTGGCCTTGGTGCAGAGATTGGTCTCGACGAAGGTGTATTATCTTCTTGAACACCAGATCTACGGCGAGATATTTCTCGATCATTTCTAGTTCCAAACGGACGGAATTTTGGTGGTCCATCTTCAAAGTACTGAGACTCGGCTGCAGGTACAAACCGTGTGCTTGGAGGCCGAGAAGTTCTATCCTCTGTGGTACGACGTGGAGTATTTGATGACCTTGAGAAGGTTCGGCGGGGATTCGAAGCAGAATACCGTTCGCTTTCTCGAGTGTTTGCATCAGTTGTGGTAGCAATGCCATTGTTATCAACCTTGTCTTTTCTGTGGTATTTGCTGTACCGTGTGTCTGTAGCAGCGCGTCCAGTTCCTGAGCCAGAGCTACCACCAGAGGAAGGAGTGTGGTCACTCAGTACGAAACCAGTGATGACATTGAACTTTGGTGGTTCATCAACAACAGCATCATAATCGTCGTAGTCATTTTGGAATGGGTCTTCAAATCTTGTTCTTCTAGAGCTGAAAGGAGCATTTCTCCTCCCATCAGCACTTCTGCCATTAGTACCAAACCGGGTTCTTGGGGCTGGATCAAAGCCAGCATCTGCTTCTGGGTCATCGTAATTCTGCAAAAGCGAGGATAAGATTGACAGCATCTGGTTGTCATCCCCAGGAGGATTAAATCCACCGAGTCCACCACCGGTCAAGCTAGCCAGATCTAGCTGCGACAGGTCCAGGTTCCCTAAATCTAATCCAGCGGCATCAAAATCGAAAGTGGTGGTTGAAACTGGCTGATGTATGACTGATGTTGGTCCAGGAGTCAGCTCGTGCAAGGTATACTGACCGTTTACCCCACGAGTACTCGTTGCTGTCATTGTGATGTGGACAGGAAGAGTTTGGACGATTGACGGGGAGTGGACGGACGAATCTGTGAAGAACTCCGTTGCTGTGATGACCTGAGGATGATGAAAAGGATTAGAAACTGTTAAAAGAAGTAAAGATAGAAATACTTTAGGTGGTTTTTTAATCTTCTAATTTTTCATACTGTTGAAAGTGAAAGATAATGCCAAAGTGAAATTTTTAACAATTATGATTCAGCAATATGACAGATGTAATTTTAAACTTAAATCTTTTGGCAATTTTCAAATTAAATTTAAATAGATGAACTTAAAGTAAGAGATGAGGAAAAGCAGTCAGAAGAAAATGAAAATAGTACATAGAAGGTTAGGGCTTCTCAGTTAGTAAGAACTTGCACTGGCATATAACCTTCTTGATGTAATTAGTAACATTTTAAAAGATTGAATCAAATCCTATACTACAGTAGGTGCATGCATGTAACGAATATGTGTACTTGAATGAGATTAGAGCATGTATAAAACCAATTCCTAACCTTATGTTGCCTCTTGAAATCTCTTATTGGTTTACTATTCGATCTTTTAATTATTTGACACACCCTCGCTCTATCATAGGTCAAAGGTCACTCTTACTCTAGTGACTAGACAGTTTCTATATAATAATATTTCAGCAAGAAATGTCTCTAACAATAGCTCGTATAGATCATGCGTTTATTAAGCTCGCAAGGACATGTACGACACCAGATATAAACAGGTGTTCATATTGCCGCCATTTGTCAAGGAGGCTGAGCAATCCTGGGTGGTGTATCGCCTCCATTAAACATGGCGACGGAATGCAGACGTGACGGAGGTCAGCCACTCCGGGTTGCCATTATCTGATCTAGCATTTGAAAAATATTTGTGGACTTCTAAAGGGTGAGCGTCCAAGTAAGGAATGAGAGGAGAAATTAAGATAAATTAAGATAAAGGAGGAGAATTGGAAAGGAAAATGCTATGAATAAGGAAGGCATCAGATAGAACAATTGTTGATATATGGGTTTTATTATCTGATCTAGCATTTGAAAAGTATGTGTGGACTTCAAGAGATTGAGATTCAAAAGAAGGAATGAGAGGAGAAATTAAGATAAAGTAAGAGAATTAGAAAGGAAAATGCTATGAATAAAGAAGGCATCAGATTGAATAGTTTTTGATATATGGGTTTTATTATCTGATCTAGCATTTGAAAAGTATGTGTGGACTTCTAGAGATTTAAGATTCAAAAGAAGGAATGAGAGGAGAAATTAAGATAAAGTAAGAGAATTGGAAAGGAAAATGCTATGAATAAGGAAGGCATCAGATAGAATAATTGTTGATATATGGGTTTTATTATCTGATCTAGCATTTGAAAAGTATTTGTGGACTTCAAGAGATTTAAGATTCAAAAGAAGGAATGAGAGGAGAAATTAAGATAAAGTAAGAGAATTGGAAAGGAAAATGCTATGAATAAAGAAGGCATCAGATAGAATAATTGTTGATATATGGGTTTTATTATCTGATCTAGCATTTGAAAAGTATTTGTGGACTTCAAGAGATTTAAGATTCAAAAGAAGGAATGAGAGGAGAAATTAAGATAAAGTAAGAGAATTGGAAAGGAAAATGCTATGAATAAGGAAGGCATCAGATAGAATAATTGTTGATATATGGGTTTTATTATCTGATCTAGCACTTGAAAAGTATTTGTGGACTTCAAGAGATTGAGATTCAAAGGAAGGAATGAGAGGAGAAATAAAGATAAAGGAGGAGAATTGGAAAGGAAAATGCTATGAATAAGGAAGGCATCAGATAGAATAATTGTTGATATATGGGTTTTATTATCTGATCTAGCACTTGAAAAGTATGAGTGGACTTCAAGAGACTGAGATTCAAAGGAAGGAATGAGAGGAGAAATTAAGATAAAGTAAGAGAATTGGAAAGGAAAATGCTATGAATAAGGAAGGCATCAGATAGAATAATTGTTGATATATGGGTTTTATTATCTGATCTAGCATTTGAAAAGTATGTGTGGACTTCTAGAGATTTAAGATTCAAAAGAAGGAATGAGAGGAGAAATTAAGATAAAGGAGGAGAATTGGAAAGGAAAATGCTATGAATAAGGAAGGCATCAGATAGAATAATTGTTGATATATGGGTTTTATTATCTGATCTAGCATTTGAAAAGTATGTGTGGACTTCTAGAGATTTAAGATTCAAAAGAAGGAATGAGAGGAGAAATTAAGATAAAGGAGGAGAATTGGAAAGGAAAATGCTATGAATAAGGAAGGCATCAGATAGAATAATTGTTGATAAATGGGTTTTATTTTCTGATCTAGCATTTGAAAATATGTGTGGACTTCTAGAGATTTAAGATTCAAAAGAAGGAATGAGAGGAGAAATTAAGATAAAGGAGGAGAATTGGAAAGGAAAATGCTATGAATAAGGAAGGCATCAGATAGAATAATTGTTGATATATGGGTTTTATTATCTGATCTAGCATTTGAAAAGTATGTGTAGACTTCAAGAGATTGAGATTCAAAAGAAGGAATGAGAGGAGAAATTAAGATAAAGGAGGAGAATTGGAAAGGAAAATGCTATGAATAAGGAAGGCATCAGATAGAATAATTGTTGATAAATGGGTTTTATTTTCTGATCTAGCATTTGAAAATATGTGTGGACTTCTAGAGATTTAAGATTCAAAAGAAGGAATGAGAGGAGAAATTAAGATAAAGGAGGAGAATTGGAAAGGAAAATGCTATGAATAAGGAAGGCATCAGATAGAATAATTGTTGATAAATGGGTTTTATTATCTGATCTAGCATTTGAAAAGTATTTGTGGACTTCAAGAGATTGAGATTCAAAGGAAGGAATGAGAGGAGAAATTAAGATAAAGTAGGAGAATTGGAAAGGAAAATGCTATGAATAAGGAAGGCATCAGATAGAATAATTGTTGATATATGGGTTTTATTATCTGATCTAGCATTTGAAAAGTATTTGTGGACTTCTAGAGATTTAAGATTCAAAGGAAGGAATGAGAGGAGAAATTAAGATAAAGTAAGAGAATTGGAAAGAAAATGCTATGAATAAAGAAGGCATCAGATAGAATAATTGTTGATATATGGGTTTTATTATCTGATCTAGCATTTGAAAAGTATTTGTGGACTTCTAGAGATTTAAGATTCAAAAGAAGGAATGAGAGGAGAAATTAAGATAAAGGAGGAGAATTGGAAAGGAAAATGCTATGAATAAGGAAGGCATCAGATAGAATAATTGTTGATATATGGGTTTTATTATCTGATCTAGCATTTGAAAAGTATTTGTGGACTTCTAGAGATTTAAGATTCAAAGGAAGGAATGAGAGGAGAAATTAAGATAAAGTAAGAGAATTGGAAAGAAAATGCTATGAATAAAGAAGGCATCAGATAGAATAATTGTTGATATATGGTTTTTATTATCTGATCTAGCATTTGAAAAGTATGAGTGGACTTCAAGAGATTGAGATTCAAAGGAAGGAATGAGAGGAGAAATTAAGATAAAGGAGGAGAATTGGAAAGGAAAATGCTATGAATAAAGAAGGCATCAGATAGAATAATTGTTGATATATGGTTTTTATTATCTGATCTAGCATTTGAAAAGTATGAGTGGACTTCAAGAGATTGAGATTCAAAGGAAGGAATGAGAGGAGAAATTAAGATAAAGGAGGAGAATTGGAAAGGAAAATGCTATGAATAAAGAAGGCATCAGATAGAATAATTGTTGATATATGGTTTTTATTATCTGATCTAGCATTTGAAAAGTATGAGTGGACTTCAAGAGATTGAGATTCAAAGGAAGGAATGAGAGGAGAAATTAAGATAAAGGAGGAGAATTGGAAAGGAAAATGCTATGAATAAAGAAGGCATCAGATAGAATAATTGTTGATATATGGTTTTTATTATCTGATCTAGCATTTGAAAAGTATGAGTGGACTTCAAGAGATTGAGATTCAAAGGAAGGAATGAGAGGAGAAATTAAGATAAAGTAAGAGAATTGGAAAGGAAAATGCTATGAATAAAGAAGGCATCAGATAGAATAATTGTTGATATATGGTTTTTATTATCTGATCTAGCATTTAAAAAGTATGAGTGGACTTCAAGAGATTGAGATTCAAAGGAAGGAATGAGAGGAGAAATTAAGATAAAGGAGGAGAATTGGAAAGGAAAATGCTATGAATAAGGAAGGCATCAGATAGAATAATTGTTGATATATGGGTTTTATTATCTGATCTAGCATTTGAAAAGTATGTGTGGACTTCAAGAGATTGAGATTCAAAGGAAGGAATGAGAGGAGAAATTAAGATAAAGGAGGAGAATTGGAAAGGACATGCTATGAATAAAGAAGGCATCAGATAGAATAATTGTTGATATATGGGTTTTATTATCTGATCTAGCATTTAAAAAGTATGTGTGGACTTCAAGAGATTGAGATTCAAAGGAAGGAATGAGAGGAGAAATTAAGATAAAGTAAGAGAATTGGAAAGGAAAATGCTATGATTAAGGAAGGCATCAGATAGAATAATTGTTGATATATGGGTTTTATTATCTGATCTAGCATTTGAAAAGTATGTGTGGACTTCAAGAGATTGAGATTCAAAGGAAGGAATGAGAGGAGAAATTAAGATAAAGTAAGAGAATTGGAAAGGAAAATGCTATGAATAAAGAAGGCATCAGATAGAATAATTGTTGATATATGGGTTTTATTATCTGATCTAGCATTTGAAAAGTATTTGTGGACTTCTAGAGATTTAAGATTCAAAAGAAGGAATGAGAGGAGAAATTAAGATAAAGTAAGAGAATTAGAAAGGAAAATGCTATGAATAAGGAAGGCAGATGGAAAATTTACGGTTATATGTCTTTTCCTCTTTTCTTCATAGATGTGGATCTTAGCAATCTCTATGATGAAAGAGTTAGTCAATCACACAGACGACGACACAAGACAGTAATAAGTAATATTATTTTATCATGAAAGTTATAGTCGTATAAGGAAGCCATTTAAAATCAAGTTGTTTTGGTTGCTGTTAAGTAACTATATGAGAAGGCATGCTGTTGAAGATGTGTGTTTGTGTGTGTGTTCATATGAAATCATTCAAGGCCCAAGCAAGTGAAAAATCACTTAGGATCCCGTGACGTCATATGGTTGAAGTCATGTCTTTGGCGAGCTAGTTCCTGTTGTCGTTTAAGGATGTCAATAAATCTGGAATGTTTGTCTTAGTTGAAACACGAAAAACAAACAAAGATTAAAACTAATATGAAAATTAATTTTAATATTGATTTTATGTTTGTTCATAGGGTGTAAGTTGATGATGTCAAAAGATTTTAGTTTGTAGATATTAAAGGATTGTTTTTTTTTATCTTTAGTAGGTATTTTTCGTTTATATAATCGAACATGCAAATTGAATATAATAATATAATGAAAAAGGAATTAGTTTATTAAGGTAAGATTGAGTTTAAATTAAAATTAAAAGGAGACTATACGTAATTTGTTAAATCCTCATTATTATTATTATTATTATTACTACTACTACTACTACTACTACTACTACTACTACTACTACTTATTATTATTATTATTATTATTATTATTATTATTATTACTTGTCAAGCTACAACCCTAGTTGGAAAAGCAGGATGCTATAAGCCCAGCTGCTCCAACAGGGAAAATAGCCCAGTGAGGAAAGGAAACAGGGAAAAATAGAGTATTTTAAGAACAGTAACAACATTCATGCTGTTAGAATACAAAATGTATTTAAAAAAATATATTTATATCATTTGAATAAAAGGATACGGAAGAGCCAGTGTCTTTGTCGAGGACTATTTTTGATTTGTTTGTTTCTTTGTTTCTCCTCTCTAGTCTTGTTGGTCGTACTGTTTTCCTGTTTCTTTAAAAAGATGGTCGTGATTTTAGCCTTGGTCGTCCTGCTGTGCTTATTTGTGGCCAGACGTTGATATTATGTGGTCGTTCAGGTCATGGTTGTAAGGGTAATAGTCGTCCTGTTCGAAAGTAGATGGTGACGTGATGTGGTCGTTCAGCTGATTATTTTAGCCGTAGTTTTAGGTAAGAAGGTCGTGATTTTAGCTGGGGATGGTCGTCCTGTTTATGTATTAAATGAGATGCAGGTATGTGGTCGTCCAAGTCGTGATTTTAACCGTGTTTGGCATCCTTTTACATTTCTCGGGTCTAGTTAGATGCAAATGAAATGTGGTCGTTCTGGTAAAAATTTTAACAGGTGGTCGTTCTGCTCCTGTTTTAGTAGTATGGGAATGCTGATATGATGAGGTCGTTCTGGTAATTTCGATATCCACGACAGGATTTTCATAGTCGTGGTCTGTGGTCGTCCTAAGCATGAGGAATCAGACATTATCCTTTTTTAAATAATGTTATGGCGGTTAAAGTCGTGTGGTCCTTCTTCAGGTATTTGTTGGCGATGAGATTGAAGTCGTTACAGTAGAATTTGTGGTCGTCTGAAATCACTGTAGTCGTCCTTCAGTAGATAACGATACCCATAGGTCGTACTTGAGAATAAATTCTTATCTCGTCGTTTTGAAGATTTAAATTATACAAGGTCGTCATTGAAGATAAAAACCATAGGGTGTCCGTATAGGTCGTCTTTTTCATGTTGAAATTTACGATAGGTCGTTCTTAGTATTTTAAATCATGATAAGTCGTCCTTACAGAGAATGAAGACATCTCACTCATTATAGTCGTTCACAATTCTAAGACACACGAAAGGTCGTTTAGGACGACTAAGTCGCTTTCAGTCTTTCATGGTCATCTGTAATGAAGACATTTCACTCATTATAGTCGTTCACAATTCCAAGACAAATGAAAGGTCGTTTAGGACGACTTAAGTCGCTCTCAGTCTTTCAATGGTCGTCGATTTTCCAATCCCTAAACGACCTCACCTCTTCGGACGACTCGCTGATGGTGGTCGTGATTTTCGATCCCCTGAAGAGAACGGGGATAATCTTGGTCTCCACGGAGGTCAGGGTCGTAACGTACGAGGTCGTTGATGTCGTGTAGTGGGTAGAGGGTTCTACTTCTACGACAAGGGTCGTTAGAGTCGTTGACACGCTGGTTACGGTGGTCGTAGGTGGTCCCTGTTTGAAAGAGGAAAGAGAAAAATTATTTTTATGTAAACCAGCAAAAGTTGAAAAAAAAAATTTAATTTGAAGGAATAGATCATTTTTTTTTATTAATAATAATTATATTCTATTTAATCTGAAACTCATAAATCAGTTGATAGAAAAATGGCAAACTTCTAAATTAGTTGGCCAAAGTAAATCAAATTTGGTAGAAATTTGAATTACTTTACAAAGCAAAGCAAATTTTGCAGAATACTGACGTGAAGATATGAACATATAAATGAGTAGGATATGAATAAGCAATAACCTAACATTAATAAAAGTGTAAACAGATATTTAGGAAAATAAGAAAAGTTACTTTTATTGAAGAATCAACATAATTGGGCTAAGACAGTGAATAACCTAATTATGTACACTATATTCAATTCTTTTTAGTGAGGCAGATTTGCACCGACTCGCAGGGGTGCCCTATTAGCTCGGAAAAGTTTCCTGGTCGCTAATTGGTTGGACAAGATAATTCTAACCAATCAGATAGCAGGAAACTTTTCCGAGCTAAAAGGGCACCGCCGCGAGTCGGTGCAAATGCACCTCATTAAAAAAATGAGTTTAGACATTAATTGAGATAATAAGTAAATAATTCAATTACTGAAGAGATGAATAACCCAGGAGTTTGACTTACCGCTGAGCCCAGGAGAGCCTGCAGCTGTGGGTTAGATCCTGCTGGGCCCCCTCCGTTGGGTATGGATCCGGAGAGGTACTGGTACACCAACAGGTTCGTCAGGAGGTCTTGGTTGTTGCATGTCCCGCCATTGCCATTGTTGCCGTTCGCACTAGCGCCACCTGGTGGGAGAAATGAGAAAATTGGTCGTGTTAGAAGGGAGAATTGCCTTAAGATTGTGTGGGTTAAGAGTGAGTCTTGCCTTTTAAGAGGGAGTATTGCCTTTTAAGAGGGAGTATTGCCTTTTAAGAGGGAGTATTGCCAAAAATACATTTCTGTTTGGAGTGAATCTTGAGTCTTGCCTTAATATTGGGTGTGTTTGGAGTGAGTCTTGCCTTTGAATATGGTACGCTCAAAGGGAGCATTGCCATAAATATATTTTTGTTTGGAGTGATTCTTGAGTCTTGCCTTAAAATTGGGTGTGTTTGGAGTGAGTCTTGCCTTTGAATTTGGTTCGCTAAGAGGGAATGTTGCCATAAATATGTTTTTGTTTGGAGTGAGTCTTGAGTCTTGCCTTAACATTGAGCATGTTTGGAGTGAGTCTTGCATTTGAATTTGCCATAATATATTTTTTGTTTGGAGTGAGTCTTGAGTCTTGCCTTAAAATTGGGTGTGTTTGGAGTGAGTCTTGCCTTTGAATTTGGTGTATTAAGATGGAGTATTGCCTTAAGATTCTGTATGTTTGGAGAGTGTCTTCAATCTTGCCGGAAGATTTTATGGGTTATGAGTGCTTTTGAAGAGGAGTATTGCTTTAAGATTTTGTGTTTGGAGTGCCTTTGAATTGGGTGTGTTAAGATGGAATTGCCTTAAAATTGGGTTTTGTGATTATGGGTAATGTTTTGATATTGGTCATTGTAATAGGTGGCGTTGGGTTAAAATTGGGCATGCCAAGGGGCTGTTAAGTTAGAACTGTTCTGGATGTAAGGTGTTGCTTGCTTAGAATTGTTCGGGATATAAGGTGTTGCTTGCTTAGAATTGTTCGGGATATAAGGTGTTGCTTGCTTAGAATTGTTCGGGATATAAGGTGTTGCTTGCTTAGAATTGTTCGGGATATAAGGTGTTGCTTGCTTAGAATTGTTCGGGATGTAAGGTGCTGCTTGCTTAGAATTGTTCGGGATATAAGGTGCTGCTTGCTTAGAATTGTTCGGGATATAAGGTGCTGCTTGCTTAGAATTGTTCAGGGTATAAGGTGTTGCTTGCTTAGAATTAACGTTGTTGAAAAGGGGATATTGGCTAAAAATGGGGTACGTTAAAATAGGGCATTGGGTTGGGCAAACTGGGCATGTTTGATTGTTAGAATTGGCTAGACGAAATAGGGCATGTTGAAGGGCACGAATAATTGTTCAGTGGTAGAATGGGCTAGAAGAAATAGGCATGTTAAAGGTTGTATTGATTTGAAATTGGGTATGTTAGAGTTGTTTAAAATTGGGTGCGTTAAAGTTGGTATGGGTTTAACATTAAAAACGAACGAGAATTAATATTGACGACTAATAATTGGTATGTCTAAAAGGAGAGAAAGTGACTTATGGATATTGGCTAATATTTAGTATTCTAGAAAGAGTGTATTATTCATATTCAATTTGCGTGTTAGAAATTGGAGTTGTCTAATAACGGGTGTGTTGGGGAAAATGATCATGTACTAGAAGTTATTAAATGAAAATCTAATATTCGTAACTGGCTATTGAAGTATGTTAATCCAGTTCAGTTTGAGAGAAATATTGACAAATAATTCTCGTTAGGGCTACGCAGTAACTTAAAATTTGCTTAATATTTCTTAAACAAGTATTGGTTTAGACATGAACATTGTGTTATAGTGAATTATCAACTATTTTTTAAACAAGTATTATTTTAGACATTAACATTATGTTATAATGAATTATCAACTATTTGTTAAACAAGTATTATTTTAGACATGAGCATTGTGTTATAGTGATTTATCAACTATAAATTGGTTTGCAAGAAATGGGAAATTATTAGATATTGATACTGCATATACATAACTATAGTTAATTCTTTTCAGTGAGGCAGATTTGCACCGACTCGCAGGGGTGCCCTTTTAGCTCGGAAAAGTTTCCGTATCGCTGATTGGTTGGATAAGATAATTCTAACCAATCAGATAGCAGAAAACATTTCCGAGCTAAAAGGGCACCGCTGCGAGTCAAGTGCAAATGCGCCTCTTTAAAAAAATTGAGTATAGAATATTTGTTTGTTAGAAAAGGTTACGTTTAACTTTATATGAAAATTTTGTTGATAGAAATGAAATTTGTAAAGGGTAAGATTTGTTAATAAGCGTTGTGGTCTAAAGACTGGTCAATTCAAACACTGGTGTTGGCTAAGAATTTGCATTTAGTTGCAAATTTGGTAGATAGGTTGTTAAATAAAGGGTTGTGAGTGATTTATCATTAGGATATTACTAAAAGTCTTTGAAAACACATTAGTACTGACTATACTATTTTTTTTTTTTAATGAAGCGCATTTGCACTGATTCACAGCGGTGCCCTTTTAGCTTGGAAAAGTTTCCTGCTATCTGATTGGTTAGAATGATCTTGTCCAACCAATCAGCGATCAGGAAATTTTTCCGAGCTAAAAGGGCACCGCTGCGAGTCAGTGCAAATCTGCCTCACTAAAAAGAATTGACTATAGATATGGTGTTAAATAAAGGGTTGGGAGGGAATTAGCATTAGGATATTACTAAAAGTCTTTGAAAACACATTAGTACCGACTAGTTGAAGTGTTTGGTAGGTGGATATCGTTTACAAATTATGGTGAGGCAAATGCTTAATTGTAGCTGTCAAAAGTTAAATTTTCAAAAAAATTTTTGGCTCGAATTTCGGCAGAAATTTTTGGCCCGAAAATCGGCCGAAATTTTCGAAAAAATTTTCGGCCCGAAAAGCTTTATGTACTTTATATTACTCATGTCATTATTTTTGAAGAAATGATTATATTTTGAAAATATATATATATATATTTTAATGAAAGACACAGGTTTATATTCCTCTGTATCTTGAAAATTTCACACACACACACACACACACACACACACACACACACACACACACACACACACACACATGCACAAACGAGGCAGAAAAATAAATTTGATGTATAATAGGATTATTAAAAGTCTTTAGACCCTGATCTGATGAATAATCATCTGACAGTGAACAGAACGATTTATAATGTTACTTCGCTCTTGGAGATTTTTCTAATGTTTGATATATTCAGATAAGTAATAATTATTTGCATAGCCAGATCATATGGCTTTTAGATATTCTTGAAATTATGATATATATATATATATATATATATATATATATATATATATATATATATATATATTTAAGACGTATATGAAATTGTTTGAAACGGTGTTAAACTTATTTGCATTATATATATATATATATATATATATATATATATACATATATATATATGTGTGTGTATATATGTATATATATATATATATATATATATAAATATAAATATATATATATATATATATATATATATATATATATATATATATATATACACACACACAGATCTTTCCCAAGTTTATATATATATATATATATATATATATATATATATATATACACACATCTTTCCCAAGTTTATTTTTTATGAAGAATTTTGCTTCAAATAATAATTTGTGTTTATATACATACGTATATGTATATGATGTAACTCTCTCTCTCTCTCTCTCTCTCTCTCTCTCTCTCTCTCTCTCTCTCTCTCTCTCTCTCTCTCTCTCTCTCTCTCTCTCATTAACAGCATAAGGACCTCGAAGCCAACAGTGTTTCACAAGTTCTCGTATGTATCGAAATATGAAGCGCGCCTATTGTGTTCCTTGGCCTCGTACATCAGTCCTATAATTATCGTGTAGACAATAATCGTTGACAGGCAAATGTGGAAGTATCTGGCAACCTTCGAAAAGAGAATCGCTTTTTGCTTGAACGAAGGGGATTTTGATATTATTATTATTATTATTTGTTGTTGTTAATGTTGTATGTTTATATTCATGTATGGGTAAATTATTTTACCATAATCCCTTTTTCTATTTGAGCGTCTGACCCATCTAAGGTAAAGTGTTACAGTTTCGTTTCTAACCTATTGGGTTGATGTGGCTGGTCCCACTCTTTTTTTTGGGGGGAGGGGGGGAAGGGGAACAGATGGTACTCCCTATTTATAGCAGGGTGGGCTAGTGACAGTAAGGTTTAATCGATCCATGGATGTGGCTAACGTGAGCCTACTGTTGCACCACTAAGGCTCTGTTCTAACTTTGGCCAGTGTAGAGCTTGCAACTTCTGCCGATGGGGTCACCACTTACCTACGCCCCTTTATAATAACACCAACAACAACTGCAGCTCCTTCTAATCCACTGCTGGACAAAGGCCTCAGATATATCAATTCATGGGTGGGTTTTGTCCAGTTTTCATCACCACGCTGGCCATTGCGGATTGCTGATGGTTAGAGATTAGCCTGCTCGCTCACAGCAGACCTATCTAGTATGGGTGGCCGAGACTGATCATGGCGATACATAAACTCTTTCGCTACTTTAAGGTATCTCCACTTTGAAAGAATATATTATATATATATATATATATATTTATATATATATATATATATTTATGTATATGTGTGTGTATATATATGTATGTATATATATATATATATATATATATATATATATATATATATTTATATATATGCTATATATATATATATATATATATATATATATATATATATATACATATATGTGTGTGTGTATATATATATATATATATATATACATATATATATATATATATATATATATATATACATATATATATATATATACATATATACATATATATATATATATATATATATATATATATATATATATATATATATATATATATATATTAACTGAAGCCCACTCCCCATATGGTAGCATATCAAAATTCCTCTTTTTTTTCTATATATTTGTACCAGTTATCCACATTCAGCTATCTTTCAAGTCGTAATATTTCTAACTCTTTAAGATTTCGTCGGTCCTGTCTTCCTGCCAACATTCCTCTTTCCATTATCCTTCGTTCTCTGTAACTCATTCCTTACCTCATTCCAAAAAGTCTTTCTTCGTATTGCCTTCACCTTATATGCTATTATCTTGTTATTTTTTCTTGTGTCAGGTGGTACTGAATATGCTTGGTCCAGCATTCCTCTTTTTTTATTGCTTCATTCTCAGGTGTATATTTAATGCATACTAATTTAATGTACGAAAACGCTTGCGTACGCACAGATACACTCGAAATTGAGAGGTCTTAGTTTAGCGTATACGCGATTGAACCCTTAAATATTGTCACCATGAAACTAAGTCTATTAGGATACAGGCGAAGGTTAATGTAATAAGTTTGTTTTTGCAGTTATGAACATACATCCAAGCGTTGGACATCTATGGTATTTTACGCTTTCCCGAAATCTTAGAATTTCCTTCTATTACCAGACTGGCCAATCGCCCTAAAGATTAATATTAACTGTAAGTAAAGGCACACAAGATTCCTGGATTATTATAAGCATCTGTTTAGTGATGATGATAATCGTGATTGTGATAATGATGATAATGATAATAATAGTCATGAAAAATTAATAATGATAAGATTTGTTTTAGTCTTAGATTAATAAGCTAGGAGGAAAGTTGATGAGATAATACCACAGTACCAAAGAAGGTAAATAGATGAGTAACGAAGTAATCCGACTGAATGAATATATGACAATAAACCATGTGCTTTCACTAAAGGCGGCGTAACCAAAATTCCCTTTTCAATGTAAATCTAGAATGAAAAGACTACCTAGAAGAATTCGAGAGTCCACCTTAAATCTCTCCGAGGCCCCTTTTGTCTCCGCGAAAGGTCGGAGCCATCCGAATCCCTTTCCTCAAAAGACTACGTAGGAGAATTCTAGAGTCCACCTTAAATCGCTCCGAGGCCCTTTTTGTCTCAGCGAAAGGTCGGAACCATCCGAATCCCTTTCTTAAAAAGACTACATAGAGGAATTCGAGAGTCCACCTTAAATCGCTCCGAGGCCCTTTTTGTCTCCGCGAAAGGTCGGAGCCATCCGAATCCCTTTCCTCAAAACTCTCGAGTCCGATCTATACTTAACCATCGGGTGAAAGTGAATGATGTTATTAAAAGCTTTCACCACAATTTTCCCCGAAAACTGTCTGCCGGGCTAACTTTCTCCTGCCGATTTCGTAGGGCCCACACTGTCCTTAGGAGATAATTACGAGTTTCTTAACGTCCAGGATCCTTTCAAAGCTTTGAAGGATCTTCATGAGCGTTTATGTTCGGAAGGATACAATGCTCTCCTTCTGTATCAGGATGTAAGTAGTCACGTTTTTATAGAAAATTGGGAAGTTAAGAGCCTGTTTATGTCTTAGGTCATATGTCTTACTAGGTCATCAATGAATTGACTTGCAAATTATTAATTAAAAGAAGACTGAATTTGCAAGCACGAGTATATGAAAGGAGCGCTTTCAAGATGCAAATAAAGAATAATTAATGCAGCAAAAATTGCTGGTTGTTACAGAAATAGATGATGGTCGATACTGAGATAAATGCTAGTTGGTATAGAAATAGATGCTAGTTATTACATATGTAAATGATGGCTGTTACAGAATTAAAGACAGAATTATATTCTTGCTGATATGTAAATAAGTGTTGGTTATAACATGAATAAATGACAGTATCTTTTACTAACGTTGGCTGCTTGTTGGAAAGGAATTGAAATTCCGTACGAGGAAAGGTAATGAACGGTTTTGTACCAAGAGCTAGTTATTAAGTAAGCTTGAGATTTAGATAGTTATTTTAAAACGCTAAAGGCACATTTAATTGAAAAGTTAACATCATCATTAATGAAAGTGAACGGCTTGTAATAGGTCGAGTCGTAATAAACCCAGGTGGATCATTACTTGGCATTAAAGTCGCTACCGCCAACGATGTGGTTTCGCTGTGATATTTCTTTTGGAATTATCGTACTATTTTCATTAGAATTGTCTTACTATTTTCGGTAGAATTGTTTTATTATTATCTGCAGAATTATAATATTATTTTCAGCATAATTATCATTCTACTTTAAGTAGAATTGTCTTGCTAATTTTAGTAGAACTATCGTAATATTTTTGTTGAATTATTGCAATATTCTGAGCAGAATGATCGTACTATATTAATTTGAATTGTCATACTATTTTCAGCAGAATTATTGCACTATTCTTAACAAAAGTACCGTACTATTATCATCTGAATTATCATACTATTTTCAGCAGAATTATTGCACTATTCTTAACATAATTATCGTACTATTATCATCTGAATTATCATACTATTTTCTGTAGAATTAGTGCACTATTGCTCAACAGAATTATCGTGCTATTTTCCTCCAAATTATCATACTATTTTCTGCAGAATTATTACACTATTTTGAACAGAATTACCGTACTATTTTCATCTGAATTATCATACTGTTTTCAGCAGAATTATGCACGATTCCTAAGATAATTATCGTACTATTTTCATCTGAATTATCATATTATTTTCAACAGAACTATTGCACTATTCTGAACAGATATTTTTAGTAGAATGATCGTAATATTTTAGTAGAATTATCGTACTATTTTCAAGCGAATAATCATACTTCACCAATAACATGAAAATGATATTACATTTTGGTCATTAAAAGCTCGCGTTGGTTCTTCTTTGTTATTAGATAGAAGGTGATCTGAAGATAAAAGTTACTTAGTGAACAGGTTTGTGTATCGCCAAGATCAGCAAAGCTGTATTAGTCAGTGCCACCCATACTAGATTGGTTTGCTGTGAGTTATCAGACTAAAGTCTCCCAACATACCAATCTCCACAGGCCAGCATGGTGATGAAAATAGCCAAACTCCAGACATAACCAAGACATATCTGAGACCTTTGTCCTGTAGTGGACTAGAAACGGGTGCATTTGTTATAGCGTTTTTTTAGATGCATGTTTTAATCTATCCTGCACAATTATAACAATTGTAACTGATACTGAATAGTTCGTCATACTCTTCTATGGAATGGTTCTATAAGTACTATTTCATTGAATGGTTTAAAGATCTAATTATTATTATCAGTTTTTTTTTTTTTTTGGCAGTTTTGGCATAGTCATCATTATTGCATGCGTAGTCTGTATGTAAATGAAACGGTACATAATTACTCCAGATCCTTTTGGGGTTCCTGATTCAATTCTGATAAACTCGGATAACCTCTCGAGAATAATTGTTATTTCAGGGGTTTAAAACTGTACAGAAATATCTCGCAGTTGATTAACAATTTTATTTGCTAAGTTATGGGTTAGATATTTATATCTCGTGAACTATTTGTGCTAGAATGTGATGCGGTGGTATTTTGGTACTTTCGTTCCATGTCGTATAAATGTTGTCAGTTTTGACAACATTTCATGATAGTGAGAGTTTAAAATACAACAACAATAATGACAACAACCATATTGTATAACTGTAGTCAGTTTTGACATTTGCCGAAAGTCAGAATTTTCAGTTCAAGAACAATAATGATAACAGTTCACATTCTTGAAACAAAACTTGCGTCTTTTACCTTCCAAGACAACAGTCTACCAAGAGCCAAGAAAAAGTGGTTCTTCAGGAGTCATAAACAATCACTTTCAGTCCAGGATGGAGAAGGGCCTTATTTTAACAGACCATACGGCCCATATTCCCCCGTGTGTTCCTATAACATAAATGGAAGCGTATAGCCGTCGTCGTAAATAGCGCTGTGCGTCGAAAGTGTTCATAAAAGTATCATGCGAGACGCGTTCTACCTCGTGGAATGATTCTGTTCGGTCACAGGTAGATCGGTAGAGTTTTTAAAAGGTAGTTGATAGATGCGGTTTTAGTTTTAGGTAGAAATAGTTGGCAGGTCTTCATTACTGAGCGAAACTACGTTAATGTATTGTCATTGCCATCTCCCTTATATCATCAAGAGTAAGTTTCTGGTTTATTATATATATATATATATATATATATATATATATATATATGTGTGTGTATATATATATGTGTGTGTAAATATATATATATATAATATATATATATGTATATATATATATATATATATATATATATATATATATATATATATATATATGTACACACATGTATTTATATATACATATATATATATAGTTATATATATAAAATATACAAAATATTTCTTTTCACGCTCAGGAGGGAGATGGAATAATCACATCCTGGTGAGAGGAGGTATACCTAAAGGTACACTCGTAAACCACACAATCCCACAAATTGCATATCTATTAAAAAAAATCTAGACGTCAATTTTGACGGGTCACGTGCACTAGTCGAGAATAAAGCTTTATTTATAGTTGGTGCGTGGGTAGGGTGCAATGGTAATACAATTTATAAACGGATATACATTCACGTTTCAGGTATGATTTGATTTCATGGAATAGATATATTAATACACATTGAGATACGTATTATTATTGTTATTATTATTATTATTATTATTATTATTATTATTATTATTATTATTATTATTATTATTATATTACAAAAATTCCTTATTTTTTCAATATAAGTACATATACATATACAACTTGAGAAGGATTATTGTATAGTGGAGTTATTATCATTATTATTATTATTATTATTATTATTATTATTATTATTATTATTAGCCAAGCTACAACCCTAGTTGGAAAAGCAAGATGCTCTAAGCCCAAGGGCTCCAACAGGGAAAAATAGCCCAGTGAGGAAAGGAAATAAGGAAATAAATAAATGATGAGAATAAATTAACAATATATCATTCTAAAAACAGTAACAGCGTCAAAACAAATATGTCATATATAAACTATTAACAAATAGTTTATAGTTTCAATTACTACTAATTTGAAAGCTATTTTGAAAAGTATTCATATTTCCTACCTTCTCAATTAAAATGATTATATTGATTTAGATAATAAAAAACAATAATTGTTATAAAAGCGAAGTATATGCAGTGGTATTTATAACAAAGTATGCGAATGCATATGTTGCAATGCACTTGTCAACATTCCATGTAATATTGTAAATAATAATAAAAAAAATAGAAAGATTTAGCACTGAAGGAATGTGCAATTTTGACCTTTAGGAAATAAAGTTCAATTGTAAAGTTAAGGAGTTAGATTTAAGATTAGAGG
>NC_090727.1:130278187-130288187 GCF_036898095.1 Palaemon carinicauda | reverse complement strand
TTGGGTCCTCTTAAGATCGGTGCGAGGAACGAGAAATCGGCGCCTGCAGATGTTCTGGGAGGAGGAGGAGGAGGAGGAGGAGGAGGAGGAGGAAGAGGAGGAGGAAGAGGAGGAGGAGGGGGTAGAATTTATGGTGGGTAAGGGGTGGGTGAGTGAGGAGTTTAAGGTGGTAGAATGAAGTGAAGGAAAGGATGTCGGTAGCGAAGAATTAAAAAATAGGACGTATTATCGGAAAAAAAGAATAAAGAGGAACTTGGAAGTATGATAGATATTTATGATAGAGGAATAAAGAGGAAGAGTAGGACGATGAGGAAAAGGAGTAGAAGGGATTTTTTGATGAAAGAGAAATAAAAAAGAAAAGGTGGAAAAGGAGTAGAAGAAAGAGCAATATTGAGGATTAACCGGAAACAAAAATCCTAAGAGAAGATTTAAGTATCATACCAAAGTTGAGGGCCAAATCCAGGGGCTCCTAACTTCTTCCCTCTCCCTCCCCCCCTCCTTTTCCCTCCCTCGCTCCCTCCCTTCCTTCCCTTGACCTTTCCCTACATCCCTGTAGCGAAGTAGTGCCACCAGTATACCTCCCACAGTGATCTGTAGGTAGCGTTCCTTCAGTCCGTAGCTCCATTTACTTGATATTATTTTACTTTACCTACGTTCTATCTTGCTATCCAACCTCTTTAACTGTTTTACCTTGTTATACTTGAGCACTGAATGGTCTCACAGGCCCCAACGCTGGGCTATGTAGTTAAAGTTAAAAGAATTTCATCCAGTTTTCTCTATTATTATTATTATTAAATGCTAAGCTACAACCCTAGTTGGAAAAGCAGGATGCTACAAGCCCAGGGGCCCCAACAGGGAAAATAGCTCAGTGAGGAAAGGAAACAAGGAAAAATAAAATATTTTAAGAATAGTAACAACATTTAAATAAATATTTCTCATATAAACAATAAAAACTTGAACAAAACAAGAGAAAGAGAAACTAGATACAACAGTGTGCCTGAGTGTACCCTCAAGCAAGAGAACTCTAACCCAAGACAGTGGAAGGCCATGGTACAGAGGCTATAGCACTACCCAAGACTAGAGAACAATGGTTTGATTTTGGAGTGTCCTTCTCCTAGAAGAGCTGCTTACCATAGCTAAAGAGTCTCTTCTACCCTTACCAAGAGGAAAGTAGCCACTGAACAATTACATTGCCGTAGTTAACCCCTGGGGTGAAAAAGAATTGTTTAGTAATCTCAGTGTTGTCAGGTGTATGAGGACAGAGGAGAATCTGTAAAGAATAGGCCAGACTATTCGGTGTCTGTGTAGGCAAAGGGAAAGAACCGTAACCAGAGAGAAAGATCCAATATGGTACTGTCTGGCCAGTCAAAGGACCCCCTAACTCTCTAGCGGTAGTATCTCAACGGGCGGCTGGTGCCCTGGCCAACCTACTACCTTTTGTTTATATGAATAAGTATAACTATTCTTGGTCTGATAAGTGATGATGATTACAGGATATCTGAAGAAGGGCTTCAATAAGAATGATTTAGTAATTACAAGCTTCGAACCTATAGTCAATTTCTGCTAGCGATGCATTTTTACACCGACTCGCAGCGGTGCTCTTTTAGCTCGGAAAAGTTCCCTGATCGCTGATTGGTTGGACGAGATAATTCTAACCAATCAGCGATCAGGAAACTTTTCCGAGCTAAAAGGGCACCGCTGCGAGTCGGTGCAAATCTGCCTCGATAAAAGAAATGGACCATAGTTTATCGAGGAAAGGCCGGTGGGATGGGAAACTTCGTATACTAAGAATACTTCGTGTCCTAATCTATCTTAATGTCTTAGTACAACTTAATGTCCCAGTCTAACTCGGTGATCTAATTAAGCTTCGTGTCATAATTAAACCTTAGTGTCCTAATCAGTCTTAGTAGAGTAATCTAACTTAACGCAATAATCTAATGTCCCAATATAACTTCTTGTCCTAATCTAGTTACATGTCCCAACCTAACTCAATGTCTTAATCTAGTTTCATTTATTAACCTATTCCAATGTAATATTTGGTTCTAATTTCATGACCTAATCAAACTGCATGTCCTAATCTCACCTTAAGTCCCGATTTAACTTCATGTATTAATTTAACTTAGTGTCCTAATATAAATGGCCTAATCTAGTATCGACTTGAAGTAAAATAAGGAAGTGGTTAAAAGAGAAAACAGGTATATTAAAATATTCTATTAATCAACAGATTTTGGTCATTAAGTGAATATCGTAATTTTGCTTTTTACTTCGTATGGAAATACCGTGACGGACGTATTTAATAACTTGGAGTAACCTAACCTAACCTAACCTAACCTAACCTGAGAGCAGAGTGGAATTTTGAAACTTCTGAATGACCTTCTTGTCTTGACTTTTTAACATTTAATTTCCTAATCCAATCCAATCATGACTGGACGGGGGGTGTAACCGAAATTCGTAAATCCAATTCAATTTATTCCAATCCATTCTAATCTTAGCTAGCCAGGCTGTACAACACAAGTCAATATATCCAGTTCGATTCAGTCCAATCCTAGCTGGCCAGTCTATAGCCCAAAATGTATGTTTTTATTATTATTATTATTATTATTATTATTATTATTATTATTATTATTATTATTAGATAAGCTACAACCCTAGTTGGAAAAGCAAGATGCCATAAGACCAAGGGCTCCAACAGGGAAAAAATAGCCCAGTGAGGAAAGGAAATAAGGAAATAAATAAATGATAAGAATAAATTAAAAATATATCATTTTAAAAACAGTAACAGCGTCAAAACAGATACGTCCTATATAAACTATTAACAACGTCAAAAACAGATATGTCATATATAAACAATAAAAAGACTCATGTCAGCCTGGTCAACGTAAAAACATTTGCTCCAACTTTGAACTTTTGAACAGAATAGAAAACAAGGTAATGAAAATAAAAATGCAATAAAAAAAATAAAAAAAAGGAAATTAATGGATGCTTCAAATCAGGCCATAGACTAGAAATGAGACCGTTAATTTTGAAGTTCAGAATAGAAAACAAGGTAATGAAAATAAAAATGCAATAACAAAAAATAAAAAAAGAAAATTAATGGATACTTCAAATCAGGCCATAGACTAGAAATGAGACCGTTAATTTTGAAGTTCAGAATAGAAAACAAGGTAATGAAAATAAAAATGCAATAAAGAAAAAAAAAAAAGGAAATTAATGGATGCTTCAAATCAGGCCATAGACTAGAAATGAGACCGTTAATTTTGAAGTTCAGAATAGAAAACAAGGTAATGAAAATAAAAATGCAATAAAGAAAATAAAAAAAAAGGAAATTAATGGGTACTTCAAATCGGGCCATAGACTAGAAATGAGACCGTTAATTTTGAAGTTCAGAATAGAAAACAAGGTAATGAAAATAAAAATGCAATAAAGAAAATAAAAAAAAAGGAAATTAATGGATGCTTCAAATCAGGCCATAGACAAGAAATGAGACCGTTAATTTTGAAGTTCAGAATAGAAAACAAGGTAATGAAAATAAAAATGCAATAACAAAAAATAAAAAAAGAAAATTAATGGATACTTCAAATCAGGCTATAGACTAGAAATGAGACCGTTAATTTTGAAGTTCAGAATAGAAAACAAGGTAATGAAAATAAAAATGCAATAACAAAAAATAAAAAAAGAAAATTAATGGGTACTTCAAATCGGGCCATAGACTAGAAATGAGACCGTTAATTTTGAAGTTCAGAATAGAAAACAAGGTAATGAAAATAAAAATGCAATAACAAAAAATAAAAAAAGAAAATTAATGGGTACTTCAAATCGGGCCATAGACTAGAAATGAGACCGTTAATTTTGAAGTTCAGAATAGAAAACAAGGTAATGAAAATAAAAATGCAATAACAAAAAATAAAAAAAGAAAATTAATGGGTACTTCAAATCGGGCCATAGACTAGAAATGAGACCGTTAATTTTGAAGTTCAGAATAGAAAACAAGGTAATGAAAATAAAAATGCAATAACAAAAAATAAAAAAAGAAAATTAATGGGTACTTCAAATCGGGCCATAGACTAGAAATGAGACCGTTAATTTTGAAGTTCAGAATAGAAAACAAGGTAATGAAAATAAAAATGCAATAACAAAAAATAAAAAAAGAAAATTAATGGGTACTTCAAATCGGGCCATAGACTAGAAATGAGACCGTTAATTTTGAAGTTCAGAATAGAAAACAAGGTAATGAAAATAAAAATGCAATAACAAAAAATAAAAAAAGAAAATTAATGGGTACTTCAAATCGGGCCATAGACTAGAAATGAGACCGTTAATTTTGAAGTTCAGAATAGAAAACAAGGTAATGAAAATAAAAATGCAATAACAAAAAATAAAAAAAGAAAATTAATGGGTACTTCAAATCGGGCCATAGACTAGAAATGAGACCGTTAATTTTGAAGTTCAGAATAGAAAACAAGGTAATGAAAATAAAAATGCAATAAAGAAAATAAAAAAAAAAGGAAATTAATGGATACTTCAAATCAGGCCATAGACTAGAAATGAGACCGTTAATTTTGAAGTTCAGAATAGAAAACAAGGTAATGAAAATAAAAATGCAATAAAGAAAAAAAAAAGGAAATTAATGGATGCTTCAAATCAGGCCATAGACTAGAAATGAGACCGTTGTTTCTTAACACTCTGCTAACCTTCGAGGAAATTATAATCTTTCGACTCTTAAATTAGAGTAATTTCTAGATTTGAGTTTATGGATGACGCAATACTTCCAGCTGACTTTTATATTGGTTTCAGAATAATTCCAGGATTTTTGGATGATTTTTCCCCACTTCTGATTTGATGAGGTTATTAATTTCCAGTAAGTACTGTTAAAAATTTGCATTTAAAAAAAAAAAAGGTAAATGCCTGGCAACATATTTGTTCCCCCAGGATTTTTACCGTTTTCAAAACGGGTATATTGACGTAAAGGAGTAATATTACGGTCACTAACCCGTAAAAGATATAACAAAGTAGGGTAAGATTACGGTCGCCTGTATTTTTACTGAAATACGGTTGAGAACAGTATACTTTTAAAGAGAATTTCCGATTAAAATTGCGGTTTTTTTAAGTGTAGGGGGATTGTAGGAATAATTTTGTATATTGGGAAAGGATGTTTTTAAGAAAAGCGTGGAAGAGGAGGAAGAGACAGAAGATAAACATAGAAGAGATGGATTCAAAGGTGAAAAGGAATATAGAGAAAGTTCATAATGACGGTGATGGGAATATGACGAATGAAAATAAAGAAGTCGTACAAAAAAAAAAGAAAAAAAAAGGATGGAATGAAAATGAGAAAAGGAATTTTGATAATAAAGATGAGGATTATAGTAAACATGATGATGATGACGCTAAATGGAGATAGCCGAAGAATAGACCAAAGAAGAGTAAATCACACGATTAAAAAAAAAAAAAAAAAAAAAAAAAAACAAGGCTGATAATAGAAATAATTTTACAAGATGTCGAAAGTCATAAGAGAAAAACTGGACGAATAAAACCATCTGTCGTACTCAGAATTCAATTTATCAAAATTATTCTTGATTCAATGGAAAAAGAAATCAAAATCATATCATTAACTGGGAAGATCTCTGCCATTTCTAATTTTTCAATTTAGGCTTAGAGGGGTCAAAGCAATTTGAGAAATTTGATTTTTTTTTTTTTTTTTTTTTTTTTTTTTTTTTTTTTTTTTTTTTTTGAGGGGAGCGAGTTTACTTTAGTTCGAAAGCATATTGAGACATTACTATGAACACTTTTACTTTTGTATTGGGTAATTTTTTAAAGACAAGTATTGTAATTCAATGAATAATTATGTGTAAATGCGAATTTTTCTGAAGGTGGTTTGTGTGCTGTGGATAATTGAAAATTATATCAAGGTAAATTGAAAATTTTGTGATGACTACTTTTTGAAGGGTTTTGAAGATGGACGAGGCGTTGAAAATAGATAATAAGTATATTGAACGATCGCAATGTCTTCTTTGTAGGTGAATTACTGTGATTTTCAGAGCACGTGGCATTGACACATGTCTGATATCTGAGGCTGTATTATTATTATTATTATTATTATTATTATCATCATCATCATCATCATCATCATCATTTTTGTTATTATCGTTATCATTATCATTATTATTATTATTGTTGTTTATTGTTGTTATTATTATTGTTATATTTATTACTTCTTTCTAAGCTACGACCCTTATTGGAAAAGCAGGCTGCTATGAGCCCTGGTGCTCCAACGGGGAAAATAGCCCAGTGAGAAAAGGAAAAAAAAATATTTCAAGACCAGCAACAACATTAAAATAAATATTTCCTATATAAACTATGAAAATTTTATCAAAACAAGAGGAAGAGAAATAAGACAGAATGATGTGCGCGAGTGTACCCTCAAGCAAGAGAACTCTAACCCAAGACAGTGGAAGACCATGGTACAGAGGCTATGGCACTACCCAAGACTAGAGAATAATGGTTGGTGTTGAAGTGTCCTCCTAGAAGAGCTGCTTACCATAGCTTAAGTCTCTTCTACCCTCACCAAGAGGAAAGTAGCCATTGAACATTTACAGTGTATGCCACAGATTAGTCTAGATAACTTTTCGATTCATCAATTACTTCAATTTCATTTAGGATTTGAATCTTATTAAGTCGTATTATTAAGTCCTATGGCACTTCATATCACAAGGTGAATCTCTTAAACTTCTCTAGTTTATATGTGAATGATATATTTTAATGTTGATACTATTCTTAGAATATTTTAGTTTTTCATTACTTCCCCCTCATTTTGTTTATTCCCTTATTTCTATTCCTCGCTAGGCTATTTTTCCTTGTTGGAGCCGTTAAATATTTTATTTTAGTTTTCAATACTTCCCTCTCATTTTGTTTATTCCCTTATTTCCTTTCTTCACTGGACCATTTTTCCATGTTGGAGCCATTAAACATATTATTTTAGTTGTTCATTACTTCTCTTGCAGTTTATATCCTTATTTCCTTTCCTCAATGGACTATTTTCCCCTGTTTGAGCCCTTGGGCTTATAGCATCCTGATTTTCAAACTAGGGTTGTATGTTAGCTAGTAATAATAGGGATCGGTTCGAACCCACACCAATGTGAGAAATTTTTACCCCGATACTGGTGGGATACATTTCTTCCTTTATTTGAGCATAGGTTTGAGGGATTATATTTTGATAGTATTTACGGAAAACATCATTATATGGAGTAAAACTTTCTAAGCGGAAAATAGTTGAATAATAATACCACATTGATAGAAATATCCAAGAAAATAATAATAGACATGATCAGTTTATTATTGTTGTTTTTGTTAAAAACATATTCATCATAATACAAAGGATATTAATGATAATAACAGTTTAGATAAAAATGATAATCGTAATTATTTTTATGATTTATATTGTTAACAATGACAATGAAATACTGTACAATAGATTCAGTAGAGTTGAGGAGAAAGCCCTCATAAGGATGTTGGGAGTTAAATGGCAGGACAGGATTAGAAAGGAAACTATAAAAGAGAATAGTCGAGTGCCATATGTGAATGAGGGGGTAGATGGAGATGGTTTGGGCGTGCTCTTCGCACTCCCCAAGAGAGATTAGTTCACCAAACGTTCAGCTTGGCTCTAAAAGGCACTAGAAGAGTTGAAAGACCCAGGACTACATGGCTGGGGACTATGAAGCGCGAAGTAGATGATGATAGCCTAAATGGATAAGAATTGAATTAAAAGCTCAAGATAGAGACGACTGGTGAAATCTATCCGAGGCCCTTTGCGTCAATAGGCGTGGGAGGAGATGATGATGATGATAATAATGATAATAATGATGATTCACGTAGATGATGATGAATGGAGAAGTAGTGAATTAAAAGCTCAAGATAGAGACGACTGACGAATTCTAACCGAGGCCCTTTGTGTCAATAGGCGGAGGAGAAGGTGGAGATGATGATGATGATGAAATTAATCACCTTTATTTCGCATAAACAATAGGAAAAATAAATAAAGAGTAACAATACAAAGGTATTCTAAGTAATCTGAAGATGCCATCGATAAACAATTGCTATATTTTTCATCAAAACACTAACATTTTGTTTAATATGATGTCATGATGATTCAGAAACAACGTACGTGAAGTCGTTTATTGCAAACCAGTTCGTAGACAATTGGTCGCAGGTAGTAGATCAGTTCTCTATAAAAAGATAAAATAAGCGCTCTACTTTTTTACAAAATTCTCCTGTATGCACGAGCTACCAGAACCGATTTTAGTCTCAATTTACATAATATAGAGGGAGAGTCTCTCTCTCTCTCTCTCTCTCTCTCTCTCTCTCTCTCTCTCCTGGACACTCAGACCACCATATATAGAGTGCACAACTGACACCTCTCTCTTGAATTTGCATGAATAATCAGCAGAAGCTCACCTCTCTCTCTCTCTCTCTCTCTCTCTCTCTCTCTCTCTCTCTCTCTCTCTCTCTCTATATATATATATATATATATATATATATATATCATCATCATCATCATCACCCGTTACTAGTCCAGTGCCGAACAAAGGCCTCAGACATGAGTCTGTTTGTGTATCTTTCTGTGCCAGTATATATATATATATATATATATATATATATATATATATATATATATATATATATGTGTGTGTGTGTGTGTGTGTGTGTATATATATATATATATATATATATATATATATATATATATATATATATATATATATATATATATACTACCCTGAAATTATTTGATAACATTTAAGTAAAAATATCAACATTTAAACCTAAAAGACTCAAGAAGATCTTTAAGTGTTTTGAAGTAAAGCCACTCAGAGCCAATTAAACCGGTTGCTGTTGGATTGCGTTGACAACTGGAGTTGGGATATCTCTAGCGGCAAAAAGTGGAATCTTGCAAAACCTTTCATTAAGTGATGGTTGTCGTTGGCGCGCGCGTCTCTCTCTCTCTCTCTCTCTCTCTCTCTCTCTCTCTCTCTCTCTCTCTCTCTCTCTCTAAAAATACATGT
This sequence comes from Palaemon carinicauda, assembly GCF_036898095.1. Taxonomy (NCBI): domain Eukaryota; kingdom Metazoa; phylum Arthropoda; class Malacostraca; order Decapoda; family Palaemonidae; genus Palaemon; species Palaemon carinicauda. The sequence goes on along the minus strand of NC_090727.1, from coordinate 130,279,131 downwards.
TCAAGCTCAAATCTCTCTTTGTCACAAGAATTATTATCTCTAAACAAATGATATTTCCGATAACCGCCGAATTAAACCATGTTACCAACCTGCGTCTACCCTATTCTGTCCTTCTCTTACCCTTCTTTCCCCTCCCTTACCCTATTCTGCCCTTCTCTTACATTTCCTTCCTCTTTCTTACCCTATTCTACCTTTCCCTTCCTCTCTCTTACCCTATTCTACTTTTCCCTTCCCCTCTCTTACCCTATTCTACGTTTCCCTTGCCCCTCTTCTATTCTACCTTTCCCTTCCCCTCTTTTCTATTCAACCTTTCTCTTCCCCTCTTCTATTCTACCTTTCCATTCCCCTCTCTTACCCTATTCTACCTTTCCCTCCCCCTCTTCTATGCTACCTTCTTTTCTATTCTACATTTCCCTTACCTCTATTCTATTCTACACTTCCCTTTCCCCCTCTTACCCTATTCTACTTTTCCCTTCCTCTCTCTTACCCTATTCTACCTTTCCCTTCCCCTCCCCTTCCCTCCCCTTGGACAACCACCCCAGCGTCTAACAGAAGCTCAAGGAAGCGACACAGCCCATTAGTACTATCTCCTCTTCCATCTCAAATGTTGCCGAGATCTTCCATTGTTGGTGTTTATCGCACTCAATAAATCACAGACCGCCTTTGAATTAAGGCCAGAGTTCCATGCACTGCTTTTAATGACCTTTAAAGAGGGCCTAAGGCCAGAGTTCCATGCACTGACCTTTAAGGAGGGCCATAAATGTGAGAAATATGGGTATGTCGGTATATATATGGTTTTGACGTTGGTATGGTACTAGGGTGAGGGTAGGAGCGGGTGAGCGCTTTCAAGTTTATATTAGATTATGAGGGTGTTAAGAGAAGGGTGCGTGCAGGATTCTCTCTCTCTCTCTCTCTCTCTCTCTCTCTCTCTCTATGAGGGTACA
>NC_090727.1:130249142-130261642 GCF_036898095.1 Palaemon carinicauda | reverse complement strand
CTCTCTTCTCTCTCTCTCTCTCTCTCTCTCTCTCTCTCAATAAGGAGCCACTGTTCAATTTCTGTTTGGGTGAGAAAAATACCGACGTAATCACGTTTACTTTAAAACTTCTGGCAGAGAATTCTACCTGTTTATCAGTTGACTGGCGTGTGTCGCAGAGATGGTTAAACAACATATAAAAAGTTATTAGGGGTTCCTGTACAATACTCATTTCGTACGGATACCGCGTGAGAATCTGTTCCTGTGCAGTACTCATCTCATACCGGTATCAAGTGAGAAACTGTTCATGTACATAACTCATTTCGTACGGTACCGATGAAAATCTGTACTTGTACATTACACATCTAGTACGGATACCGAGTGAGAATCTGTTCCTATACAGTACTTATCTCATACGGTTACCCAGTGAGAAATTGTTCCGGTCCAGTAATCGTCTCATTCGGGTACCGAGTGAGAATCTATTCCCATATAATACTCGTCACATACGGGTACCAAGTGAGAATCTGTTCCTGTACAGTATGCTTTTCATTCGAGTACTGAGTGAAAATCTGTTCCTATATAATACTCATCTCTTACAGGTATCAAGTGAGAATCAGTTCCTGTACAGTACTCATCTCGTACGGGTACCGAGTGAGAATTTGTTCCAGTACAGTATGCTTTTCATTCGGGTACTGGGTGAGAATCTGTTCCTGTATAATACTCATCTCATTCGGGTACTGGGTGAGAATCTGTTCCTGCATAATACTCGTCTCATTTGGGTGTCGAGTGAGAATCTATTCCTGTACAGTACAGAGTTCATACGGGTACTGATTGAGAATCTGTTCCTGCTACAGACCTCATCTCAAAACGGGTACCCGTTTCATCTAGTAAGGGCAAAACCTAGCCATCCCAATGACTCGTTTTCTATGAGCTGTCGAACTAACCATCGGATGGTAATGCCTCGAATTTACAAGACCTCTAATTGGATTATGCTCAGTTGATAAGATATACCCGAAGCCGTTTCTCTGTGATCAGATAAAGGATGCTGGGGAAGGAGATGCTATGGACGAGTGGCTCAAGTGAAGGGGATCTTGAGGGGACGCCGGTCAGATTGGTATCTAAGAGGCTTAATTTACGGGATTTCGGTCCATCCAGTGTTGCCATCAAAAATTTTCAGTTCCCGCTAGCCAGAACCCTAAAAAACCGCTAGATTAGGGCTTGGACCCCGCTAGATTTACAAGATATTCTACAGAGCTTAAAAAAATCATCACTAAGCTGTATGTACCGTGTGTGTTTGTAAAATTGCATATAGTTCATACGTCTGTATATACACCTATATCTATCTATAAAATCACACACATATATAATGCACTTGAATATTGCCTTTTTATGTTAAAAAAGATGAGAATGAATTTTATATGCAACTCGATACCTTATGGCCAGACAGATAAATTCAGTGTTTACCTTTGCTATTAACTATGGCTCCTCCTGCTCCTCATCCTCTTCGTGAACTACTACAGCTGCTTGCATGTTCCCTCAGTGGAAGTAATGTATGTCTGTTTCATTACAATCATAATCAAAACATCTGGTGGTAGTTCATAATTAAAGCAGGGTTTTGCATGTCTTTTTAGCCGCGAACCGATCCTAAGAATAGCATTCATCATTTTCGTTGCATTCTATTTCTTATCTTATTTTTCACAAGATTCATCTAGATAAAAATTCCTTCAACCTCTGTATTTGAATGAGAATACAAAACCTTAAGATAGTACTATTCTTCGATCCTCTTAATCGATGTAATTGATGGCATTTTGCTGTCAGTGAAGCATCCCTTGACACAGAATTATGCTCTGCTATAAACAATGCCATACGTCCTTCTGCAATCTGAACTTCACTTGATTTTCTTAAAGGCTGAAATGGTATTGTAAAACTGTCTTGCACCGGATAAAGCGGCATATGCCCTGTTTTTTTTTTCTTTTCTGTGAGCTTTCAAGTCACATATCTTAAGACACAAGAACGCACTAACAAAATTTACAATCAGGCACACTTTCACCGCTTCCCTTCTTTTTTTTCAGTTAACCAATGATTTAAATCTTCATCTTGAATCCATTCACTTCGAATTTCTGTGTATATTGAGTCTTAGGCATTTTTAATTTAGATTCAATATACCTGTATCCTATAGCAAGCCGCGATAGTCAACCTTAACCTACAAAGACTGGTTCACGTTGGTGCCGGGATTACAATAAAAATCGGTCAACGTTGGTTGGCAAGAATGAAATAAACTTCAGTAGGAATCATGAGTGATACCTGTATGGCATGTTAGTAGGTAACTTTGCAGCAACTTGGTACTTGGAAATACAAACATCAAGTTTCGAGAATTCTACTGAATTTGACTTTTGTAAATTGGATTGGAATAATTAATGAGAACACGTTTTAGGAAAAAAATCCAGAAAACCGCTAAAATTTTTCAAACTAAGCTAAAATTTCCCGCTAGCCGCTAAACTCAATTTCTTCCCGCTAGATTGAAGCAAAAAGATCCAGATCTAGCGGGAAAACCTCTAAAATGGCAACACTGGGTCCATCTTGACGTACGTGCAGTTGGGTTGCATTTCGTCTTAATCTGTCTCTCTCTCTCTCTCTATCTCTCTCTCTCTCTCTCTCTCTCTCTCTCTCTCTCTCTTTCTTGTAGTGAGGAGATGAATAGAGGGGTATCTCCTTGTATTATAAAGTGTCTGGTTATATATATATATATATATATATATATATATATATATAATATATATATATATATATATATATATCCTGTTATTCTCAGATCTCATTGTCTCTTGGGTAGCGGAAGAAGGAATAGTCATACCCTGGTGAAAAAAGGAGTGCATCTGTATGTATAGCCATCTAAATATTGTCTCTTGGGTAGCGGAAGAAGGAATAGTCATACCCTGGTGAAAAGGAGTGCGTCTGTATGTATAGCCATCTAAATATTTAGTCATCCTTTTTGACGGGTCGCTTACACTAGTTTCTAATAGTCACCGTCCGAAAACAGACACCTCGCCCATCAATTCGGTAACAAGTAATTGAGGTCAATTTAATTGAAGTCCCTAGTTTTATTGCAGTCAGGAACTGGCCGTAAAAATATATGGGACTGAGATATCAATTCGGACACGTGTTTATTTACTTTATTCGGTTTCCCCTTTAATTAAAAGGAAGATATGGAGACTGACAATTCGAGAAGACAGAAACAGACATTTCTAGGAATGTTACATTCGGTCTGACGATGTTTTGAACAGTGATATATTGCCGCTTTGGAGGTCGAATCAGTGATTCGATCGTCAAGCGACAATCTCATAATTCGTGGTAATTGGCGGGCATTGCTAATTGGTCTCGTTGCTAATTGGATGTAGGAACTCGTCTGGTACGCTGAGATATTACCGAAGCGATGCTTAAATTCCCAGGACTCGAACGCGCGCTTCGGCGTCGAAGGCTCGAGTTTAGATTTTTTAGTAATGTTCACCAGTCATTATTATTATTATTATCATTATTATTATTATTATTATTATTACAAGCTAAGCTACAAACATAATTGGAAAAGCAAAATGCTGTAAACCCCAAGGGCTCCAACAGGGAAAAATTGCCCAGTGAGGAAAGTACAAAAGAAATAATGAAAGATCTGAGAAATAATGACAATTAAGATATAATATTTTAAATACAGTAATAACATCAAGACACATATTTCATATATAAACTATAAAAAGACTTATGTCAGCCTGTTCAACATGAAAACATTTTCTGCAAGTTGAACTTTTGCCATATGTTCAACGTCAGTAATTAAATAATAGACTGGAGTTTTAGATTTTTAATAGTGTTTCACCAGTCATAAATCTGTGGGTTTTATCAGAGATGGGTTCAAACTTGACTATATTCATTTTTTTTTAGTGAGGCAGATTGCACCGACTCGCAGGGGTGCCCTTTTCGCTCGAAAAGTTTCCTGATCGCTGATTGGTTGGGCAAGATAATTCTAACCAATCAGATACCGGGAAACTTTTCCGAGCTAAAGGGTGCCCTTTTCGCTCGGAAAAGTTTCCTGATCGCTGATTGGTTGGGCAAGATCATTCTAACCAATCAGATACAGGAAACTTTTCCAAGCTAAAAGGGCACCGCTGCGAGTCGGTGCAAATGCGCCTCATTAAAAAAAGATTGAGTGTAGAGTCGCTAGGCCACCTGGGCTCGGTTCCAAAACTTGTTCGCTTATCCCCGAGATTGGTAATTTGTCCCTAATTGATGTGAGACTGTTCTTTAATCGGTTTCTTTATTGCATGTTTGGGTAATAGATTAGTATTTGGGATCATAAATTGTGTATACAGAGGGTCCCCACTTTACAAACATTCGACTTACAAACATTCAACTTAAAAACATTCGACTTACAAGCAGTCGTAGATACAAACACAAATCTAACTGAAACTAACAAAGATAAGATGAAGAAATGCTGTATTCAAACAGTATTATATCATTTAATACATTTATCAAAACGGCATTTGTATTAACCTGATATCTATTTCATATGAACCCGACTATTTGCTGACTTTTGTAGTTGGAAATCGTAGGCGTGGGGTTCAGGTTAGGCCCTACATTAGGTCCAAATTTAAAAAAATCGACCTGTAAACAATTTGACTTACAAATAGCTTCTTGTAACCCAATTAAGGTTTGTAATCCAGGCCCTTCTGTACATTGGAACACCTTTTTAAATGTACTTTTTAAGCTTTTAAATGAACTTTTGAATCTTTTTATATGTACTTTTTAAGGTTTTTAAATGTACTTTTTAAGCTTTTTAAATGTACTTTTTAAGCTTTTTAAATGTACTTTTTAAGCTTTTAAATATACTTTTAAGCTGTTTAATGTACTTTTTAAGCTTTTTAAATGTACTTTTTAAGGTTTTTAAATGTACTTTTTAAGCTTTTAAAATGTACTTTTAAGCTTTTTAATGTACTTTTTAAGCTTTTAAATATACTTTTAAGCTGTTTAATGTACTTTTTAAGCTTTTAAATGTACTTTTTTAAGCTTTTTAAATGTACTTTTTAAGCTTTTTAATATACTTTTAAGCTGTTTAATGTACTTTTTAAGCTTTTAAATGTACTTTTTAAGCTTTTTAATGTAATTTTTAAGCTTTTAAATGTACTTTTTATGCTTGAAGCAACGTTTCTTATCCTTTAGAAGACTATTCTCCGAATGTAATTTTTTAAAATAATTAATATCTCTTAACTTGGAAACAATAACAACAAATGCAGCCCTTTCTAATCCACTGGAGGACAAAGTCCTCAGACTTGTCCTTATTCATGTCTGGGGTTCGGCCAGTTTTCATTACCATTCTGGTCAATGCGGCTTGGTGATGGTGAGAGGCTTTTGTCTGATCACTCACAGCAAACCAACCTTGTACTTTGGAACACCATCCTCTAAAAGTAGGTTTATAAGCATGAAGCAAGTTTCTCAGGAAATTGTACTTTGGAAACACATTCCTCTAAATGAAAGTTTTACAAATATTCAATTTCTCTAAATAAAATGATATACTTCCTCTAAATGAAAGTTTTAAAAATATTCAATTTCTCTAAATTAAAATTATATACTTCCTCTAAATGAAAGTTTAATAACATCCAATTTCTCTAAATTAAAAATAATATTAGATACTTTTCATGGAGTTTAAAAGAACATAACTTGAAATACCATTATAATAATTGAAGGACCATAATCTGAAATACCATCTTAATAAGAAACCATGTACAAAACATAGCTGGCAATTCAAAGTATGCAACTCAAAATGGAATGACTAAGTCAAAGCACATACCTTGTGATACCCTCCACTTATGAAGCTTTGCATTATTATTATTATTATTATTATTATTATTATTATTATTATTATTATTATTATTATTATTATTATTATTATTATTAACAAAGCTACAACCCTAGTTGGAAAAGCAGGATTATTATTATTATTATTATTATTATTATTATTATTATTATTATTATTATTATTATTATTAACTATGCTACAACCCTAGATGGAAAAGCAGGATTTTTTATTATTATTATTATTATTATTATTATTATTATTATTATTATTATTATTATTATTATCATCATCATCTAAGCAACAACCTTAATTGGAAAAGCAGGACGCTATAACCTCAAGAGCTACAACAAGGGAAAACAGCCCAGTAATGAAACGAAACAAGGAAATAAACTACAATAGAAGTAACGAAAAATAAGATATTTTCAAGAACAGTAACATTAAAATCTCTCAGAAAAGGGCTCAGAAAAAAGATTGTTCTGAAAGCAGTAAACAAGATCGCGAGGATTATAACAATCTCTTCGTACTTGAAGGAATTGGTCTGGAGATGATATCAGGAGTCTCCGATTGAGAACGAAATTCCAGACAAGCTTTCGCGAGTAATCAACTGGAAAAGGAGACCGGACGAATTGTGTGATGTGTATCTTTGGATTTGAAACTGGTCGTCTCCCTCTCTCTCTCTCTCCTCTCTCTCTCTCTCTCATCTCTCTCTCTCTCTCTCTCTCTCTCTCTCTCTCTCTAGTGAATAAATGTAGGTCTTTTACTTATGACAAGTTTTTTTTTATGGACAAAATGCTATGAATTTTTTTTTTCTACGAGACAGTACTAATAAAATTAAAGGCTTTAAAAGACATATACTTGATAAAATCTCTTTGGATTTGAAACTGATCCCAACTTTTTTTCTTATTATTAATTATTATTAATGGACAAAATACTGTATAATATATTTTTCTACGAGACAATTAAGTATAATTATCGCTACTGATATCCCTAAAGACTTTAAAAGACGTATACTTAATAAAATTTTAAATCGTTGTGGCACATGGATTTGGAACTGATCTCAACCCCCCCCCCTTTTTTTTTAATCAATGGACAAAATACTATAAAAGAATATTTTTCCTACGAGACAATTAAGTATAATCATCACGACTGATATCATTAAAGACTTTAGAAGACATATACTTAATAAAATCTTCTAAACTCCTTACATTACAATATTTTATGGCAATCACATTCATAATTCTTTCACGATATCTTGTTATTATGGGATTTTCTGCCATTTAAACAAGATTTTCTGTATAGATATACAGTATATATGAATGTATATATTCAAATAAGCCATATATTATACTCCTCTTAACATCTGGATTCTCTCTATACCTCGGGATCAGAGACCCAAGGGGAAATAAACTTAAAGGTAATAGTTTCTGGTTGGGCCGGGGAATCGAACCCGGGCCCCAGAAACTGAGGTAACAGTGACATACTCTCTAGCTGCAAAGATATATATATATATATATATATATATATATATATATATATATATATATATATATATATATATATATATATATATATATATAGATGTCTATGACGCATGTGTGTATGCATGTGGTTATGTATACTTTATATCCTTGCTTGTATGATATGTATGTTTATGTAAGCGTATATGTTTGTATACACATACTGTATATACACGTATACATCATAACTATAAGTATATTAGTCCGGCAGTAGACTGGCAACGGGTGACGATGATGATGATGATGATATATGTGTATATATAATATATATATATATATATATATATATATATATATATATATATATATATATATATATATATATATATATATATATATATGTATGTATATATATGTATAATATAAATGTATATATATATAGTATATATATATATATATATATATATATATATATATATATATATATATATATATATGTATATATGCAGGATGAAATAGGAGAAAACTGATTAAAATTAACACAGACCAAAATGCATAGATTTATAACAAATAAGAATCTCCTCCAAACTTGCAAATCAAGACAAAATCAAACAGAATAAAGCTGCATTTAAATTATGACGAAATATTTAAGCATAAAAGCGAATTGAGGCCAAAGACAAAAAAAAAAAAAAATTCGAGAGTAAATGAAGTCCAAATTAAGGTCAAGTTGAAAAAAAAAGGAAGATCGATAACTTTAGACCAAATCAAGAAGTGAGTCTTTAACACACAACATCTCTTTTAAAGGCTTCTTAAATACCGCTCATGAATGGCAGAGGCAAGGGACAATTACATTGCCGTATCAAGCAGGACAATGCCCTAGAGAATAACTATATGTACATATGATCAACGCCCAAGCCCCCTCTTCACCCAAGCTAGGAAAGGTGATTCTATTGAATGGTTGTGTCCATTCATATTTGATAGCTAGTACAAAGAGAGAGAGAGAGAGAGAGAGAGAGAGAGAGAGAGAGAGAGAGAGAGAGAGAGAGAGTCATTCTAAAGAAGACACTTTTAAGTTTTAGAATATAAAATCTAACCACCAAGGATGACCAGGCAATAGCTGCTGATGACTTAGCAAATAGGCCTCAAGGCTCCCCTAAACCTCCCATCTTTAGTTCAAAAGCATGGTGAGATTGCAACGACCAAAAAAACCAACGAGTTTGAGTGGCACTCGAACCCCAGTCTGGCGTTTACCAGTCAGGGACGTTGTTATATGGCTAAGGACTCCATAGTCGTTTTCATCATCTCCCCATCGGATTAATTTCTTCCATCGTTCTTTTGAACCCCTCTTAACTGTCGGAGGGGGAAGGGGGTTAATTCCATGGTAAATGGCCTGTTAGGTATCAGAGCCTAAATTCAGTAAATCTATTAAAAACAGAACCTAAACGATTCTTCTTCTTCTTCTTACCAGCTAAGCTACAATCTAGCTGGAAAAACTGGATGCTATAAGCCCAAGGACTGCTTTGAGGAAAGGATTTATTTATTATCATCATCATCATCATCATCATCATCATCATCATCATTATTATTATTATTATTATTATTATAATTATTATTATTATTATTATTGCCAGTTAAGCTTCAACCATAGCTGGTAAAGCAGGATGCTATAAGCCTAAAGGCTCCAACAGGGAAAAGGAAAAATAGCCCAGTAAGGAAAGGAAATAAAGTGAAAGATAGAACACTGTGGCGTGCCTGAGTGTACCCTCAAGACAAAGAAAACTTATGAAAACGAAAAAGGAAAATAAAGAATTCCCCGAGACAAAGAAACCTTATGAAAACGATAAAAGGAAAATAAAGAATTAATCAGGATCCAGCAAAGACAAATTAAGCCCAAATCCAGACCCACCAAGGTTGAATTAAGCCCCGCCTTCTCTAACGAAAGACCCAAGATTAACTGAACCGCTGCTTCTGATTCCAATCTTAATGCAAAATAACTTGCAGGTGGCAATGAGAGAGAGAGAGAGAGAGAGAGAGGAGAGGAGAGAGAGAGAGAGAGAGAGCTCCTTCGGTATTCCTAAATAATTGTTAAGGTATCATATTATGATCTAACCTGTTTCTGCTATGATATTGCATTTACTACAATTTACTCTCTCTCTCTCTCTCTCTCCTCTCTCTCTCTCTCTCTCTCTCTCCTCCTCTCTCTCTCTCTCTCTCTGTACTGTATATATATATATATATATATATATATATATATATATATATATATATATATATATATATATATATGTATATATATATATAGATTGTGTAGAGAGAGAGAGAGAGAGAGAGAGAGAGAGGAGATGAGAGAGAGACGAGAGAGAGAGAGAGAGAGAGAGAAAATAAGGTCATTATTTGTAGATATAAAAAACCATTGACCTAATATGTGTTTGTTTCTTTTATCCTGAATGATCAGCAGACTATAAGAACTGGTCAACGGCATTCATTGGACGTGCGTGCGTATGTTTGTTAGTGGGCCTGCGCGATTTAAAATGAGTATGCTCTTATTGAGTTATCTTAGAAGTAATTTAGATTTTTGCCTCCGAACCATCTTCAGAAAATGTAGCTAAAAATCGCGATTTGGAAATATGAAGAGATTCCTTTTAAAATATAGTCGCAGTGACGCATTCATAAAATCTTTCTTGATCCGTTCTGACACATTAACGTTCCCACATTCACATCATCTTCACATTCACTTTGGGATTAATCTTCAGCTTGTTTTAGAAGGCAATTTATCAATAAATAATCGAATGGTTTGGCATATTCCTTTTACAAAAAAAAGAAAAAAAAATGTCTAGAGTTTTTTTTTTTTTTTTTTTTTTTTTTTTTTTTACAAATGTTTTCTAGTTTTTGAAAATGGTATTTTATTATTAACTATTTATGTTTTCTGAGCCATAGAAGATGATTATCTAACATATTTTGTTAATAATTTGAAATGTTACATCCTTCTTAAAAATGTTTTTATTACGTAGGATGTTTAAATGTTACATTCTTTTGAAATAAATGTTTTTATTAGGAAAACGTGCAAAAACCTATAAAAATATCTTGAAAAATCTATCATACCTAACCACCCAGCATTCAACAAATCAAAGGAATATGGAAATATTTGTTCTGAAAATGCCAGACAACGCTTGCAACAAGCGAGTTATCTTGATTATCATTTATGAGACGAGATGGAAAACAAAAAATAGACATTAACGATAGAACGCGAAAGATGGACGATGACAATTAAGAAGGCAAAGGTGCAATTTGCGAAAGGTTATTTGGCGAAGGGAATTGTGTAAATATGACTCTATATTCACTCGCTCAATTACGGATATGGTCTGTAAGTCACTGCCTGCTCATGTACAGATAGTGTGAAAATAGTCATATAAATTATGTATATAGATAGATTATATGTGTATATGTTTAAATACATACATACACACACGCACTCACACACATTTATATATATATATATATATTCATATATATATATATATATATATATATATATATATATATATATATACAGTATATATCACGAAACTAGTCAGGGCTTAATCTTATATTTCGCATTTTCATTTTCCCTGTGGTTCTTCTGTATCTGAGCATCACGTTTTCCTGTGATTTTTACGCATATACAGTATATATATATATATATATATATATATATATATATATATATATATATATGTATGTATGTGTATATATATACATACATACATACATATATATATATATATATATATATATATATATATATGTATATATATATATATAATAACCCACAATCTATGAAAAAGGATAATTTACCTTTTCATGTCTTGTGGATTATTTTATTCATACATACACGGAAAATTTTGTATTTTAATGTGTATGTATATAAATTATACATATATATACAGTGTATATATATATATATATATATATATATATATATATATATATATATATATATATGTGTGTGTGTGTGTGTGTGTGTGTGTGTGTGTTTATGAGTATGTAAAACTTACGAAACAAGAGTGGTGAAAGTGTTTGTGTATCTCCACTGGTCAGCAATGCTGTACTAGCCAAGGCGACCAATACTAGATTGGTTTGCTGTGAGCGATCAGAAAAAATCTCCCACCATCACCAATTCACAATGGCCTGCGTGGTGATGAAAACTGGCCAAACCCAAACATGAATTGACATATCTGAGTGTATTTATTATTGAGAGTTGTTTTTAACCTCTAAAGGTGGTTTTACACTGTCAAACGGTTTGTCGAACGTGGTTCGACAGCCAAGTGTTTGAAGTGATGTTTGAACGTGTGAACGGGGTATTTGGTTGTCGAACAATTTCGTCGAACTGCTTGAAGAAAGTCTGTTCTCGCCTGACTTTTGTCCACAAACCTTATACATTTGTGGCTGACTCCACCTTTTCGAATCGTTTGACAAGCAGGTTCGACAACCGGGTTCGACAACTGGGTTAAACCGTGTATACCCCGCTTAGGATTCAACCTAGTTTTAGCATTTAAAGAATAATTATTGAAAGTTTTCCCTATGTTCCTTCAGTCGGCATCTTTTATGGGACAAAAATTGGCAATCGAAGAGAGAGAGAGAGAGAGAGAGAGAGAGAGAGAGAGAGAGAGAGAGAGAGAGAGAGAGAGAGAGAGAGAGAGACTTTCCAAGGAATTCAGTCAATGTCTGATCAACACGTTAACGGGTAATACCTCCTCAGTATCCTCGAAGTGTCTGATGGCAAATGCCTGAGAGTCCGCGGGTGGATATGGGACGCCCATTCACACCATAGAGGTGGGCGGGTGCCCCGTAGGGTGGGTATGCCATACCCATTTACATAAATGCCTTTGCGGGTGCCAGATAAGACAACATACCACACACCGTATAATGGAGGTTCTTGAGACGTTTACTAGCCCCTAGAGGGCAGTACATTCTAATGGTTTTAGATAACATCCTATTAGTCTTGTCCCAATAGGTAGGGGGAGCAATAGCGCTTATGGTTAATGCCAAAGGTGTTTACTTTCTTGGTAATGGAAAAATCAATTACCATTGAAATATGTACACCAAATACGCATGGTCATTATTCTTATAATTTCATACTGTATTTACTACCATTGAAATTAGTACATCAAATACGCATGTTCATTGTATGTATAATTTCATACTGTATTTACTACCATTGAAATTAGTACATCAAATACCAC